>NC_090436.1:890153263-890462703 GCF_031143425.1 Pleurodeles waltl | reverse complement strand
ACCAACATATTACCTTGCAGGGCTCTGTAAGTGCTACTTTGCCTTCAGCTCCTTCCTATCTCAAGCCAACTTTGTCAGGAGCAGTTATGCTACAGACTATGAGAGTCCATAGAATTTACTCACTGATGTCTTCAACAAACCCAATGATGAAGCTTCCAGCTGTTGGGTACTGAAGGTTCATGACCCTTTGCCTGGAAAGCTTTCCCCATGCTAGGGCCTTCCAGGAATGATCAGGTCTCCTCACCCCCCCACCTGAAAAAGTGGTGACAGGCCTTAACCAGAATCCCACATGATTGTCTCCATATGCACTGCCACAACCACAAATGGACCTTCTTGGACATAGACTTGTCATCCACAAAACAAGGACTCCCCCTCAGGTGCACAACTGTAGGAGGCTGGCCTGGTTTGTAGTGGGTACCTAAGGTACTTACACCTTATACCACGTCCAGTTATCCCTTATTAGTGAAATGTAGGCAGTGTTCTAGCACCTTAGGCTGTCTAGAGGTAGCTGTAGCAGAGCAGCTTAGGCTGAACTAGGACACATGCAAAGCTCCTGCAATACCACTATAGCTACACAGTACTTATCCACAATAAAAGACAATACTCAGTGTTACCAAAAATAAAGGTACTTTATTTTAGTGACATAAGGCCAAAAATATCTTCTGCAGGTACATATTATACACAATATATACACTAGAGACCAAAATCAGGTGTGTAAATAGTCACAGAATATTACAAACAGTAGAAAATACAAGAGAATGCAATAGGCCTAGGGGCAACACAAACCATATACTAAGAAAGTGGAATGTGAATCACAAATTCCTCCCTAGGCAAGTGTAGTGTGTAGAGGGGCACTGGGAGTGTAAGAAAACACCAAAGGTAAGAAAAGTACCCCACCCCAGAGCCCAGGAAAGAAGAAGTAAAGTACTGCAAGTTTCCTCAAGACACACTACAAGTCGTGATAAGAGATATTGCAAGAACCAAGCAAGACTGCAATCAAGAACCAGTGGATTCCTGGACAGGAAGACTTGTGGAGAGAGGAGACCAAGTACAGAAGTTGCAGAATATTCCAGGAAGGACAGGAGCCCCTGCCAACCTAGAAGATGGTGCAAACGTGGATTCTCTGATTAGAAGAAGTTTGCAGAAGAGCACCAAAGAAGATAGCTGCGGGTTCCTGCTTGGTGCAGGAGATTTCCTACGTCAAGTTGTTGGATGCAGGCTGTTGCGCTGCTGGATTCATCCAACAAGCCTTGGTTCAAGCAAGGTTGCGGTTTGTGTCAAAATGTCTCTGCCTGGACCCAGGAGGGACCTGGGGGTATAAAATCAGACTGAGGAGACAGAGGGGGCTCTCAGCACTGGAGAGAGCCCACAGAAGACCAGGCAACACCCACGGGAGTCTCAGGACATGAGGACAAAGAAGACGCAAAGTGCGGTTGATGCAGCACAACAAAAGAAGTTCCCACAATGCCGGAGAACAACTCAGCGAGTTGTGCGTCACGGGATGGAGTGCTGGGGACCTGGGCTACACTGTGCACGAAGGATTCTTGGAAGAAGTGCAAAGAATCCCAGGGAGCTCTAGATGACGCAGTGCACAGGGGTACTGTCGTAAACTGGGAAGGCAAGTGCTTACCTCCTCCACTCCAAATTTTGACAGCTAGACCTTAGGACAGTCTGGGTCACATTGGTCCACCACCTGTGTTCCAGGTAGCACGCTAGTCATCAGGAGAGGAGTCCCAGAGAACCGGTCATCATCGCAGAAGGGTGCCTGCAGGAGCAGGGAAGTGACTCTGTCACTCCATGGGAGATTGCTTCAGTTCTTCTTGTGCAAGGTTAAGACAGGGAGTCCTCAGAGTGTGCACACCTTGGAAACTGTTGCAAATGCTGGCTGGAGCTGAAGTTGCAGGTCACAGGTGTCATCCTGGATACTTTGTTGCAGTTACAGCAGTTCCTGGAGCAGTCTGTGGCTCAGCCGATGGTCAGAAGCTGAAGCAGAGGATGCAGACGATTCCTGGAGGAAACACCCAGAGGAAAGACCCTAAATAGCCCTGGGAGGGGGATTGCTTACCTACGCAGGTATGCACCTATCAGGAGGGGTCTCTGACATCACCTGCTGCCACTGGCCACTCATAGGTCTCCAGGGTGTCCCCACGCCTTGGAATTCAAGATGGCTAATGCCAGGGACACACTGGAGGAGCTTTGGGCACCACCCCTGGGGTTGGTGATGGACTGGGAAGTGGTCACTCCCCTTTCCTTTGTCCAGTTTTGCACCAGAGCAGGGACTGGGGGTCCTGGAACCAGTGTAGACTGGCTTATGAAAGGAGGGAACCATCTGTGCCCTTCAAAGCATTTCCAGAGGCTCTGGGAGGCTACCCCTCCCAAGCCTGTAACACCTATTTCCAGAGAGAGAGGGTGTAACACCCTCCTTCCAAAGAAAATTATTTTTCTGCCTTTCTGGGACTGAGCTGCTCAGACCCCATGAGGGCAGAAACTCAACTGTGAGGTGGCAGCCGCTGGGGCTGCAGTGGAAACCTCAGAGAACTGGCTTGGCAGTACTGGAGGTCCATAGTGAAGCCCCCAGGATGCATAGGATTGGCCTCCCAATACCAGATTTGGAATGGGGAACAATTCCATGATCTTAGACACCTCTCATGGCCATATTCGGAGTTACCATTGTGAAGCTATATATATGTATTGACATATATGTAGTGCATATGTGTAATGGTATCCCCGCACTCACAAAGTCCGGGGAATTGGCCATGGACAGCTTGGGGGCACCTTTACTAGTGCAAGGGTGCCCTCAAACTTAGTAACTTTACACATGGTCTTCAGTAAATGAAGGTTAGACATAGAGGTGACTTAAAAGTTACTTAATTGCAGTGAAAATGGCTGTGAAATAGTGTGTGCACTATTTCACTCAGGCTGCAATGGCAGTCCTGAAGAAAGGTTTGTTTGAGCTCCTTATGGGTGGCAAAAGAAATGCTGCAGCCCATAAGGATCTCCTGGAACCCCAATGCCCTGGGTGCTTAGGAACCATATACTAGGGACTTATAAGGGGGGGTCCAGTGTGCCAATTGGAATTGGAATATGAAGTCACTAAACTATTGTGACTAATTTGGTGAGTAGCGAAAGCATAAGCACTGGAGTTCTGGTTAGGAGAACTTCAGTGTCACAGTTAAGCATACTGACAACACACACATTAGGCCACAAACCTTGAGCCCTGGGGCCCTGGCTAGCAAGATCCCAGTGAGACAGGCAAAACATACTGACAAACAGGCAGAAATTGGGGGTAACATGCCAAGAAAGATGGCACTTTCCTACAACAACCAATCAGCTCCCTGCAGGAGAAGCCACTCACCCCTAGCTTAAGTACATGCACTTTGTGTGAAGCAACCCTAAATTGCACCTAAGCATGGAAAACCCATGCACACACACACACACACACACACACACACTATCTGTAGTAAATAAAATATTTTTGTTTCATAATTTAAATATGTTAATGAACCACCACACCATCTTCAAACAATTTATTTTACATCATTTATTACAAATTATATCAAGTTTAAATCAATTAAAAAAACACCCATTCTCAAGGTTGCCCTTCTTTTATAGTAATCATTCTCATTTCAACATGTCTTGTAAATACTATGGACCCCAGCCTTTCCAAAGACGTGTTTTCGGGTTAAAGACGCTTCTTATACTAGAAAAAGGAGTCACAGTAGTTTTTCCACAGGGCTCAATCTCTGGTCAATTTCTGATCTCTGAGCTCTTTAGAATACTGATTTAAATATTTGAAAGGCCAAAGTAGTATCAAGATTTCAATGGACATTTTGTTTTACCCCATTTCTTGACTACAGACTAAATCATTTGCTATCATTATATTTTGTTATACATGCATCTTTTCCAAGACCCAGAAAACATTTTTCTCACTTGTGTCTTTGAAGGTGTTCTTCAACCCTTTTATCTATTGCTACCCGCAGGCCTGTACCTTTTATTTTAAAGAATGTTATTTTTTTTCCCCACATCTTTTCTGTCACTGCAACATCTTTGTCTTTGTCATGAGCTAGTTCGCGCACTCTTCTACTTTTTCGTGGTTGAAATATAAGTGTGTATTCTGTATCCAGGTGTCTCTGTGGTCATTAACCTTCTCTCAAATCCCTTTTGGATAACAAGCCCTATTTTATTGTCGCAGGTCTCCATTGCTGCTTCTGAACTTACCAGCTGCTTCGTACAAAAAAACGTAAAAGAAATGGGTTTCACGAAAATAACAAGCACTGAAAACGGAAACAGGTTTGGCATCTAGTATATAAAAGTGCCTAATCAGTCATTGATGGGTCTAGGCACTTTATGCATATTCATCATAAATGCACTGTCTCTCATACTTGAGCTCATGCATTCATTTATCAACCCACTGACTCATTCTTGCAATCACCAGCTCATGCAAACACTTTAAAATACACACTCACAAACTCAACAAAATATGCAACATAAATTAGGGGAAAAATACATATTTTTGCTTAAACATGGTAGGCACATGCGTGCAAAGACAAAATTGAAACACAGCAGCGGGTGGCTGTCTTGCAATGATGTTGTACATAGTATATCATTGTCTTAAATTTCCATCATGACCTCCATGTTTATAACCAATGTGGTGGCTGTCTTGAAATAGTAATGGTTACTTAGTTTAGGGACAGTTGCTGCAACAAGAAAGGGTCCTTTTAACACTGTCTGGCGAACTGTAGTATGCTGTAAAATATGAAATAAAAAAGAGAAGGAAAGAAAATTAAAAAGGGCCTTTAGAAGCTCAACTCAAGCTTCCTGGGCACTTCCTGAAAGCGAACGAGCCTGTTCGCTTGCCTGGAAATCTAGCGCAAGCAGCTGCATGTTTGTCTCTTCACACAGTATGTATCGCAGCTCGTGATCACAGCCAGCCCGCCCGTCCAGAGCACCCTGCCAGCTCTTCGCGTCCCTCTGACCATTACAAGCAGCGCTCTCCCTGCACCTGGCAAACTTCTTCCTCGCAAACAGGACTCGGCTCAGTTCTTGATTTGATTTGAAATTTCCTAAAGTGCGCAAATACTCAAGAGCGTCTTGGCACTAGCAGACCCTAAAACAAATCAATCAGAAAAAGGGTGGGAGTTAAAGTGGAAAAGAAAACGACCAAGATTTTAACTGTTTATGGAAACTAAAAAGATTGGGCTGACTTTTAAGGTGTAGTGGCAGTTTGTTCCACAGCCAACAGGTGGAATACATGAAGCTACACCGCCCCAAAAGTCTTTCTTTACCCTGGGGACAGAAACTGAGTGGAGGCAGCAGATCTCAGCATTCTTTTTGGTAAGTTTCACCTAAATTTTTATGTGAAGTAGTTGGATCCTGCTCTGTACAAGGCTTTATGTGCCAGACAGAGCACCTTTAATACAACCCTTTTTAAACAGGAGCATTAGACATCAACTTGTGCTTAGGTAGTTTTTTGCGAAGGTGGGTGGCTGCTTTCTGCGGCATCTGGAGCTTTTTTAAAGCCAGTTGTTTAATGCCCAAATATAGGGCATTACTTTAATCGATTCTGGATAAAAACAGAGCAATAACCACAGATTTTTTAAGCTGGAAAGAAATTAAAAGCATCCTCTTTCTCAGGGATCTCAGCATCAGAAAACAAGATGATGTCAGTTTTTTGATCTGATACATGAATGACAACTCAGCATCATAAACTACTCCAAGATTCCTCACCTTAGGGACTGGCTTGGGGAGAGAGCCGAGGGCCTTTGGCCACCAAGACTTGTTGCAAAAGGAGGGCTCCTTACCAAAGATGAGAACCTCTGTTTTGCCTGTATTTAATTTCAGTCAATTATTTGTCAACCAGTCGATGATAGCACTCATGCAGCTGTTGAATCAGTCTGTGACCTCCTCAACATTACGGGAAACTGATACCACTATTTGGGTGTTGTCAGCATAGGCTACTGTAGCAAACCCAAAAGAGTGAATCAGCTTGGCCACAGGTGCCATACAGACCTTAAAAAGTATGGGGCAAAGCGATGACGCCTGAGGGACACCACAAGGTAGGGGAAAGGATTTAGAATTGAACTCCCCGAAGACCACCATTTGCTCCCTATCCATCAAAAATGAGGAAAGGAGATTGTGAGCCAAGCAAGTGATCCCAATTTCTGTCAGACACTCTAGCAATACATTGTGGCATTCCATGTTAAAAGCTGTGGAAAGGACCAAAAGGGCCACCACAGCTTTCCCACCATTGTCCATGATAAGTTAAATCTCTTCCGAGATGGCTGCCAGGGCCGTCTCGTAACTGTAACCTAACCTAAAACCATACTGCCCTATGTTCATTAAATTATTCTCTTCCAGATAAACTGATAAGCTTTTATTAAGATGTGTTTCAAGCACCTTAGCTGCATATGGTAGTAGTGAGATAGGCAAAAGTTTTTCTCTTCCTTGGGATCCAGTGAAGGTTTTTTAACAGAGATAGAAATGAGGCTTTTTTCAGTCTAAAAGCTTTGATGTTAATGTTCAATAAAGTAGTTAAGACTGTACCAAACTTGTCTGCTGAGTTTTGCACTACTTTAGGTGGACAGGGATCTGAAGTAGCTCCTGACTTATTATGGTCAATTAGCTTGAACACTTGTTCTGCAGTAAGAAGAGGAAAGTTGAGAACTCAGGCTTACTTGAGCTTAAAGACGAGGATTCTGGACTTAGTTTTCTCTTCAACAATCAGTTTTTTATGTTCATAGATTGCTTCTCTAGGTCTACCTCTACCTATTTTGTTGTACTCCAGTCTCCAGGCTTTCTCGAGCTGGCAAATTTATGTTTCATGGCTCTGAGCATAGGGGAGAACCATGGAGAGGGTGCTGGCCTTTTTACTACAGGATTTGACCTTCTTTAATGGTGCCTGTTTCAGAACTGCCTCACTTATTCTGTCATAATAACTCGTTGCTGCTACTTTAGGGTCTTTGATAAATTCAGCCTTTGAGAATTCAAGGCTCTCAGCCAAATCCTCTTTATTTATCTTGTTCCAAACTTGATTCTAAAAACTCAAGAAACTCATATTAACAAGGGACCAAGAATTAATTTAAAAACTGCACAGAAAATTTGTTTTGTGCTCTAAGCGTTCCTGCTACCTAGTCAGCTGTTCCAAATCCTCCAGACTAGGGGTGATGGTACAGTGATTGCAATTGTAAGAAGCAGGATTTACACTAGGATCCAGAAAATTGCAATCCGACTGTCTACCTGACGTGTTGATGCCGAGCAACGCCTCTCTTGTGTATTGATATAAGGGAAAACAATCAGTGGTCCTGGTACATGGTGCAGTCCATATGAAACTGGTGAAAACTGAGAAGACAAAACTTCAGAGGTACTAATCTGGGAATGTTTCCGACCCAAGCTCCATTGAGATCGGCTTCAACTGTTGACTCTGACCTGGTCCGGCGCAACTGCTGTTGGCGCTTTATGCTTTTAGGTGCTATATTGCTATTTATTTTTTAACTATTGATTTTTTGTCAATTTGGTCTTGTTTTGTTCAGTATCTTAAGGTATCTTTTTCTGTTGTATTTTCACTGTTTTACTGTTTGAAGTGTTGCATAAATATTTTACACAATGCCTCTTAAGTTAAGCCTGAGTGCTCTGTGCCAGGCTACCAGGGTGGTGAACACAGGTAAATTTAGTGGGTGTTTGTGACTTACCCTGATTAGGATTGTGGTTCCTACTTGGACAGGGTGCATACTTCTGCCAACTGGAAATCCCAATTTCTAACATCAGTGCTTACTTCCTGAACAGTAACTCTTACTTCCTGAACATTATCTTTCACTACTTCTGCTTATGTTGTACTTATCACCTAACCTTGATGAATTACAATCAACCAATGGTACATCAGCATAGATAATGTTAATATTAATATATCACAGAAGTAGGCATAGCTAACTCTGCTTTGCGATATATATTTATGACGAGGAAGGTAATGACAGTGGCTGCTAGATTGAAGCATTAACTAGCGCTGCCTCAAAAAAAGTCCAATGACAGGGTTGACAGGTACAGAAAATAGGCAGGGCCACCATATAAAAATGGCCTTCATTAGTGAACTCAGCATCTAAAATGTGGCGTATGTTTACAAATCGGGGCATTTTTTAACTTGAACAAAACACCCTAATAGGTGTTATGCAAGGTATGGGAGATGGCACTGTTTTGAGTTTGCTGCAGGCAAAGTTTGTGGTAATATCAGGAAAATCAACAGTAAAAACCGACCCAGCAGATCCTGGAACAGGCCCTCAGGCAGCCAAAAAACGACCCAAACACTGACCTTTCACATCAACCCTTTAAGCACTGCCTGCTGGCCCGATTGTCCCGTCTGACTCTGTCCAAGGACATAGTTTTCTTTTTGAAGAAGGTTCTCATGCATAAGCAAGGGGCCATGCATAATGTTGTGAGCCAACAGAAGCGTTTGACAGGCTTGTAAGACTCTGAAAATGGCCCGAGGCCCCAGATCGTTGTCAGTGTTCAGCTGCTTTAATTTTCTTTTATAATGTTTACATTCATATTCAATTTATTCAAATTGAGAGAATCTCTAAATGTATGTGTGTAAATGAGTATGTACAAAGAGCAAATGTATTCAGGTAGCGAGCAACCAGTGCTGACCAAAGAGCTGGAAGCCACCCTTTTGAGAATGCTAGCATAGCTTCTGACCATTAAGATACTACTAGCATATAATCTGTCAGTGGTATTGGCTATTTCACATAAACAGATTTGTCATGTAAGCTGCACCCGTTGGTGGTATTTTAAATCGTTTGGCAAACTGTTAATTACTGAAACATCATGGACAAAAGAAAACATATAGATTGTGGTTTAATATGGTGCTAACATCAACCGGACCACAATTTGCTACTGACAATTTATAGTACTGAAGAAAGCCCTAACCACTGACAAAGTCAAATACACTGATGAAAAATAATTAAATGATACATCTTCAGAAGTGTCCAGGTATCGCTGCCCTTAGAAAGTGACTGCACCTTTTTATGTTTTATGACATGAAGATTCCTACAGAGTGAGCATCCTGGTTGTCGCATTCACTTCTCAAAAGTGTTCTCTACTCTGCAGAAAACTATTGACTTTTCCACCGCATGTGCAACCATAAGACAGATGCCAGGACAGCCTGCTGCAGCGGGAAGCTTTTACTTAACGAAGAGTTGGCTCCTACCGCAAATGTGAAAAAGCACTGGAATATCAGGAGTGTGTCCTCAAGAGTCAGATTTATTCGATCATGGCTGGTTAATGAGAATTTACTGAACGCATAGTAAGTTTCAGATTGGCATGACGCGCTGCAGCGCGCGGCTTTAATTAAAATTCGCCGGGCGATAATTATCCAGGTAGCTTGGCATGTGCTACATCATATCATGCGAAATGAGTTAAGTAATCTCTAAGGTCTTAATGTGGTAATGGAGCTCCACTAATTACTAACATGTAGTATCCGCGGATACTTTGATTCCAGATGCAATATTCAGAAGTTTAATTATCCTGGTGTAATTTATTGATGCACTGACCAGACAGGATAAGACCTTTGGGCACAATATTAATATAACAATTAATTATTGTACTGCCTTACACCTTCAGCTTCTTTATCAGGTAGGGCATGTGATAATGATGAAACAGAGAAATAGGCTCACAGAAATATTAAACGTAATCTGGAGAAATTAAAAAGTATGATATGTTATGCTGCCAATTATTTTAAATGTGGTACGCAAGCTATAGAATATAAAACTATTGCCAGGCACCAAAACGTTCTATGACGTACAGAGACAGGAGCCCAAATACCGAGTGCCTTAATAGTGTCTGAAAAGTCCAAGGTTACTTGCAATATTTTTTTCATGTACGTGTGGGGTAATTTGTAATACAGGGCCCTGTTACCTCACCTACTGTCCTTTCGCCCATTCCTTCCATAAGTTCTAAGTTGGCCCATGCTATTTTTGACACTTCCTGTACTGACAATCTTGGTTTTCTAGTCAAAGGCACGTGATGCCTTTGGCTAAAATACCCTGATGGGATTTTCGAGCCGATTTTCATTTTTGTTAAATTTGAAATAGAAGTCCCAGATTGCCACACTCCCTAAAAAGCCATAAATTATTATGTTATCACAAAAGAAATGGGTTCTCTTGGCAATTATGAAAGACCAGTTATCAAGCAAAAGAAACATTGAGTTTAGGCCAAAGAATAAAGCTTGATAATGACTGAAAAAAGTAACTAGCACTTTCTAATTTTAGCAAATCTTAAGAACGGGAACTCGTTCACTAGATAGCAGGATAGGGTAGGTTGGCAAGAAGTTCCCTATAGCAGTTTTTACATTTTAGAACTTCGATTGAGTGTCAGTGGGTGGGTGGGAGAAGGCAGAGGGGATTACGTTTGTTGTTTTTCGGGGAGATTGAGAATGTATCAGGGTCTTGGAACTGGCCCAAACAGAGTTTTTTCTGATGGCCGAGGTAGGAGGGACTGTGTTTCATGAAGCAACGTTTTGTTTGCTGACATCACATTGCAGGCAACAAGAGTGTGGCTTACATTACAACTGGTAGGGACTGCTATATTGGTACCTTTTGTTAGGGTTCTTGCTTGAATCTTCAAAATGTATTGTTACACTCATTTGGCTTTTAAAAGGCTTAGAAGAGAAAAGGAGGGAGCTTCCTCCTTTCCTGTAGATGAAAAAACAAGATGGTTTACTGGAATCCGGCTAGAGTCCGCCCTGCACTGAGACTTTGCATCAGAAGCTACCATCTTGAATTGATTCCCCAGACCATTCCATTCCCTCGTCTGCTTTAAAGCCTTTAGCAGTGCGGTTATGAAAACAAGAGTTTGTAAAGTACCCATGGGAGCTTCTGCTGACCTGATTATGTAGAGACCAGGAAGAAGGTGTAGAAGCAGGTTCCACAATTTAATAATTATGAGCTTTAATTAAAAATAGAAAGTCGCGCACGGAATGTTTGTATTGCATTTAAAATAACAAAGCTTTGTTAGTTGACATGAGTGGGCAAGTCGTGTTTCAGTTGCACTTTACAATGCATGTAGGTAGTGTCTTGTTTTCTTCCTCTCTTCCAGTGCACTGAGAGCTTCAAATGCAACCTTTAGTATTTAATTAAATGTACGAAATTCAGTTACCTTTGCGATCCTGTTCGAACTGTATTGATTAATTGTTTCTACTATATGTTATTAATGTTCCCAAAGGAAGAAAAGTTCAACTGTCTTCTACGCCATTTTCTTTGGCCCAATGGAGGTGTTGTTTATATTTTTTTGAATGTTATATATGGCAAGGCACAGTACAGGGTTATTAGATAGAGGTAGAGCATACTTAGTTATATCATATGATGTGTTATCTGTTTTATTATTGGGTAGCTCACTGTAACTTTCACATCATGCAACAGCGATTGTGTGATTTCTTTGTCTAAAACTGTATTGAAACTCTCCATTTGGGAGACAGACCATGCTCCTTCCACGTCCCCTTAGAGAGCAGGCTTCATATTTGTACTTAGAATATTTTTAATGTTTTCTCTCATACATTATTGAGGAGTCCTCGTGACAATTTATTTATCTCATGCTAGATCATAACTGGTTCTAGCTATTGACATAGATTGGGGCTCAGATCCAGCTGCAAATGTTCATTCATAATTATTCACATTTTGAGTATTTTTAAATTGATAGCCTAACCATTATCTTTTTTCCTTCTGTAATGGTTCTTATATTTTTAAGTAAACCTTCATGGTTGTACTTTGAACTCTTTAGTGGGGATTTCCCTGTATGGATTTTGCTATGTGTATTATGTGAGTAAAATAAATATATGTTGTGTATTGAGCTCTCATTTTTAAAGACCCACATCTAATCCTCACCCATCAGTTCACTCTTTTAATGTAAAAAGCACCAACAGTTTTTGGTAGCAGAAGGTGGTTGCAGCAAATTATATGGTTTAGCAAATCAGGAGAACTGGGTGATTAGCAAATTCAATTATGTAATTTGAGATTGCACCTTTCAAACAAATTGTCAGCGTTAGGGAGGTGCGTGGATCCCATTGCCTCAGGTCACAGAATCATGTGGATGTGCTGGTCGGGTTGAAGCAACAGTTTGAGTGCTGCTGTTGCATTACTTGAGTAAAACAGGGCTTGTATTGAGTTGTTGTCTTGCGACGTGTGTGGTTTGTGGTGTCATGTTCAATTGTGATATTTTTTGTATTGCACATGCGGTTGAAGTTGAAATCTGCATTGCATGATATATGTTTCACATGAATTGCTGAAATAGTTTTGAAAAATGTGTTTACTGAAATTTTATGTTTTGATGTGGTTTTGTTTTTTGGGTTATTGGATTTGACGTAATCCAAGATTTATAATAATTAAGATTGCCTTCTGAAAGATTGTGTAGTCACATCAGAAGGTTATAGGTTAAAGTCCTGTAAATACTTAATGGTCTAGTTTTGTACGACTGATTAATGTCATGTTGTTTATTTATTTCTTCATGGGAAATAAATGCACAGACACGGAGACAGACTAGTGCTGGTTGGGGATTTATCTCAGTATTAGTGAAGTTGATTATTGTTTTCACTGTTCATTGTGAGTTTAATTTCCCTTTCCATTTTCTGGTAGGCAGATAGAGTTTCCTTGTCTTTGAATTATAGGTTTGTGTTTCAAGCCTCATTCTGAAAATTAATTGGAATTGATTATTTGCTTGTGTTGCTCAACTTTAGTAGAGTTAAAATGGGTTCTGTTTTGAAAAAATCTGAAGCAGCCTCTTGTGAGGGCGATAAAATGCCACCCAAAGGATCATCTACTCATGAAATGTTGATACATTCAGGTCATCAAGATTGTCTAAAGCTCCATGAATGTCATAATTTACTTCTGATGATAAACATGTGCAATTTCTTTTGAATGGCACTTTCAATGTTAGAAAGATTGAGTATCTGAGGCATTCTTCGTATAAGGCAGTATCCCAGGGCACTCTGATGAGAGGGATGGCTTTTTAAATGACGTTGAATTTGAGACCACCTCTGAATAATGATGATCGGTGTCTGCAGGTACAAGAGAGAGGAGCTGGAGAACTGAGTCATGTTTTGCCAGGACCTAATACCAATGAATTAGTGATAATGACACTGTGAGAGCCAGAGGCAATGTATACTGTTAGATTTAAAATTGAATTGGGAGAAATTGTTAATGATACTATTAATAAAAACAGAATACTGCCCTAAACTAAAAAAGAATTGAGATACCTGGGTATAGAAGCAGCAAGGTGTGAGTGAAATGCATAAAACAAGCTTGAAGAACCTGCAGGTAAATTTGGTGCAGGATTATATAAAAAAGAGATTGCACAGAAATTATAGACTGGATATGAGTGAAAGTGAAACACAAGAAATGGAAAATGTTAGTTTGAGAATAATATGAGAGAATTAATAAGGTTTATAAGCAATCAGGGCAACTTGAAAGGACACAGAGAAAAATGATTGACGAAATGGGGAAAGCAGAAGCAAAGAAAGCAGAGAAGGAAAAAAAGAGTTAATGTGAGTGATTCTTAGTATGAGGTATTTTTGGGGTATCCTTTGAGAGAGGTGCAAGGAACTGCATATATTTATTTACTAGGGACAAGAACTGATCTCCTAACATTTACAAAGAATTTTCAAAGCTTAGAGAAAATACATAAAGTGGTATGCAGAAGTAGAAAGAACTGGAACAATCCTTTTGATTGATTTGAATATGCTGTTTTAGATCGATATTCCTAACAATTTGTGGTTGAGTTGCAAGGCATTGGTAAATTGGCCAGAAGTGGAACTGCCAAGGGTTTCGCCTTAGAATTTTCCATGTCCCATTGTGATAGGTAAATATAAATTGGTGCCACAAAAAGAAGTAAATTGGTCAAAAAGTATGAGAGCGATACATGAGCCTAATGAATGGATGCAGATTTACAGATAGTATCGCGTAAAATGACCCTGCAAAAAAAGTGCATTAGCAGATTAGTTTCAGCTTCATGTTGGGTTTGCATCCAGAAATAAGTTCTACTATTCAGCACATCATAATGTGCTGGTAAGCAAAATCTTTTCATGAGATTTTGAAGTATGCCAAGTATTGTAGTGATTGCATTGATGTGAAACAGAGCGAGATAAAGAAAAAAAAGTATGGTAGAATAGACAAAGTACCTTCAGAATGGTGGCAGGAAACTTCAATAAATGTCAGATCCTTGTTTGATTCTGGTTTTGTTGTTACAGTTGCAAAGTAGGGGATTTAAAGAGTTAACATGCAGAGTAAAGATTTCCTGTTTGTGCAAAATACATTTCTAGAGGTTGCTACTCCTGGCAAAAGAAGAGGTTTTGTCAATATTTCAAATATTTCAAATGTGGCTAAGGCTAATATTAACATGCAGGAAAATACCATGCAGTTTCATTTTTGTGTAAATTTTGATATTGGAAACACGAGTGTAGTCTTAATCCAGAAAGAGTGCAAAATGGAGTCGCAAATGGTCCCCCATATGCAACAGAACATGAATCGAATAGCACAGAATGGGTTAGTAGCTCCAGCTCAACTGGAGTCAAGGCAGAACATGCAGAATCGAAGTCAGTTCAACAGAAGTTTGCTTTCAGCCCCAGTGATGAAATATAATATGTAGAACGAAATTCATAATTTACAACAGAACCCCGTTTTCCAACAAAATTATTCAGTAAAAAGGAACAATTTTCCTCAAATTACATCCTCACCCTACAAGCTGATGCACAGAGACTGCACCAACAAACATGGAGGAGGCATCATCATAATCTTCAAGGAAACCATGTGTTGCACCATCTCTGATGACAACACAACAGCCCTCATGAAACACCTCAACTTCCAAATACAGACCAATGCATAGACAACAGTAAGAGGCACCCATTGTATACATACTCCAGGGACCCCGAACAGCCTTTTGCAACACCATCCACATCGTCATCACCCCACTAGCCATCAACTCCAACGACTACATCCTACTCGATGACCTCATTGTGCACATTGATGACTCCAATAACGCTAAATCCTCCATATCCTTGGAGAACATGAATAACACCGGCCTCACCCAACTGGTCACCAAACCCAATCACAAAGTTGGACACACAATCAACCCTATCTTCACCTCTAGCGACAGAGTCAAATTCAGCCACATCACAGAATTTACCTGGTCTGATAACACCATCATTCACTTCATCATCTAAGGCACACAGTACACCATCACCAAACACTATAGCTCCTCCCACCACATCAAGAGAAAGGTAGCCAAGAAAAAGTGGACTCAGGCTCTTGGCAAATCCCAATCCAAAGCCTCATCAGACTTTGAACAGGCCGTCCAGAGCTTCTCCGCCTTGATCCCCGAATGCACAGACAGAGTCACCCCAATGAAGCCAGGGAGAATTAAAAAAAAACTCAAGACAAGCCAACTAGTACACCTCTGAGCTCAAAACCACCAAGCACAACTGCTACAGACTTGAGAAATTATGGCAATCCTCTAGGGACCCCTCTGACAGAGCTGCCCAAAAAGCACCCCTCAATGACAACCATTGACAAATCAAGGAAGCCAAAAAAGCAGCCATTACAGCCTTCATAGGTACAGCTGTGGACTATTTCCACAGCAAGATTGCTACCATATGCAACAACTTCCACCCCAACCCACTCTCCTCAACAGCATAGCTCAATCAGCACATACCAGCCGAACGATCACTGCCTGGTCACCACTCACCACCCAAACCACCACAGCCAACAGGTCGTCTATCCACACAGAAGTACCCACCGACCCAAGACCCCACCACTTCTTCAACCTCTGAACCAATCAGCACGGAACTGACTAATATCCTCAGCATTTCCATCACAACAGCAGTCTTTGCAGATAGATGGAAACATGCGGAAATCAGCCCCCACCTAAAGAAACCTTCTGCCGACCCCAGTAAACCCTAAATTTATCAGCCAATCTCTGTACTCCCACACCCAGCCAAAGATCTCGAAAAGGCCATCAACCAACAGCTCACTGAATACCTGGAACAAAACAACCTACTTGACATTTCCCAATCAGGCTTCTAAGCCAACCACAGCATGAAGACCGCACTGATCGCAGACACAGATGATGTAAGAAAACTCCTCAATCATGGGGAGACTGCTGCCCTGACCTTCCTCGACCTCTCAGCAGCATTTGACACTGTCTCCCACGACAACCTCATCAATAGACTCCACATCATCAGCATACAAGAGAATGGCCTCAAATAGATCACCTCCTCCTTCTTCACAGGTCGAACACAGAGCATTCAGCTGGGAGCCTTCACCTCCAAAACCAATAACAGCATATGCAGTGTACCCCAAGAATCATCCCTCAGCCCCATGCTCTCCCCCCCACGGACATCATGACATCCCATGGTCTCAACATCATATCCTATGCAGACGGCACGCAGCTCATCCTCTCACTCACCGAAGACCCTCCAACCACCAGAACAAAATTCTGCCACACCATGACCAACGTTGCCAACTGGATGAGAGTTCAATGCTTCAGACTCTATTCTGACAAAATGGAAGTACTGATCTTTGTGAGAAACACATGCATCTGGGACCACAGCTGATGGCCAGCTGAACTTGGACCCACCCCCGCACTGACAGAACACGCATGCAACCTCGGCATCATCCTTGACAACGAACTGACTATAAAGCAACAAATCAATGCAGTCACCATCACCTGCTTCCACATTCTCTGCATGCTCTGCATATTCTTCAAATGGATCTCCATCAACACCAGGAAAAACCATCACCCAGGCCCTCATCACCAGCCGCCTCAAATACTGCAATGCATTCTACATTGGCATCTCCACCCAACTCCTCTAAAGACTGTAGACCATACAGAATACAGCAGCCAGACTCACTCTGGACTCCCCCAAATGTGTCCACATCTCAGTCCAACTTAGAGACCTCCACTGGCTCCCTATCAAGAAAAGATGCCAGTTCAAGATCCTCATTCATGCCTATAAAGCCCTACACAATCAAGGACCGGCCTACATCAACCACTGACTTAACTTTTATCAACCCTCCAGAAAACTGTGCCCCTCCTCACTAGCCCTAGCACACACCCTGTGATAGCTGCTCCTTCTCTTACATTGCTGCCAAGACCTGGAACAACATACCACTACACCTGCATACAGCACCCTCCCTGTCGGATTTCAGGGAGTGCTCAAGGCCTGGCTCTTTGATGCATGCCTTGCACTGCAGCACCAAGATAACCCCAAGGGGTAAAAGTTATGACTCTCAAAATACTGATTGATTTACTGATTGACTGACAGAGAGTTCCTATTGAACTGTGTCAAAAGCAAGCTCAATGATTGCGCCTGAAGGAGAGGAGGATTGCATGTTTGGTGCAGTCCTAGAGGTAGAACGGAGTGGCTCATATGTAAATGGTGAGGTGAATGACCACGCAGTATTATTTTTGATCAATACAGGTGCTAACTGCTCCTCAACAAGACCAGTGTAGGTTCCAACCTGCCCTCTCGGTAAAGCAAGTCCAACTTGTAGGCATCAGTAACAAGCCTGATGAGTAATATGGTGTCAACACATGCCCCTGTATAAATCAGACTGATTGAGAACGATCATCAGTTCATACTTTGTGACATGAGTTCAGTAAATTTTTTGAATCATAACCGTTTGTGTAAAATTAATTGCATGATTTATTGTACACTGAATGAGATGGCAATTCAAATACATAATGTAGATTTAGGCCCTCATTATGACATTTGCGGTAAAAACCGATTACCGCTGTGGAGTCGAGCCACCAAAAGACCATTGCCGTGGCTACAAGCCATCTGCCGTATTATGACCACAGCCAGATTTCCGCCAGAAGGATGGCAGGAATCTGCCTGTGGCCATGCCGGCGGATGCCAGCAGCAGTGCCACACCAGTAGACCGCCACCAGCCGTATTATGACCCATAATGCAGGCCTAGCAGTGTTCTGCTGATGGACGCTGCTACTGGCAGCAGCACCCCATCCCGTCTCCTGCCGGAGGACCCCCTGAACACAGGTAAGTGGGTGCTCCAACAGGGGAGGGGGGCAAGGGGTGTTGTGTTTGTGGGGGTGTGTGTGAATGTTTGTGCATGCATGCATGCGGGTATGTGTTCCATGTTGAATGTGTGTGTATGTATGGAGGTGTGAGTGCATGTATGTTGTGTTGTGTGAACGCATGTCTGCGTTAATGTATGTAAGTGTGTGCGGATGTGTGTGTGAATGGATGTATGCATGTGTGGATGCGTGTGGGAATGGGTGTGTGTTTGTGTATGTGTGTGTGAAGGGGGCGTGAAAGGAAGGGGGTTTGTAGAAGAAGAGGGGTAGAATCTGGAGAGGGGGTGGGGCGGTAAGGAAGCCACGAAAACCATGGCAGTAGGTGGGGCCATAATCCCACCGGTAGTACAGTGACGGCCGCCGGGCTGGAGATTGCTATCTGAAGCCAAACCGCCAATGTCATAATATGGTGGAGAGTACCGCCAGCCTGTTGGCAGTATTTTCCACCATATTACCGCTAACATACTCTTAACTGGCAGTCCTGGGGACAGCAATGCCATGCTGAAACTCAAGGCCAAGCAGAGACGTACTCAGCAGAGAAAAGGCTGCAAGAAGCGAATCGCAGGGAACAGAGCGATCCCAGACACAGCACCCAAACTAACAATACCTGACAATTTGGCCACTAAGCAGAAGAATGCTGCCAAAAGCGACCACTCTTGGTCTGTAGAAGGGGTGGGCACCACCGGGGAAACTGCACCTTCTGGAAGTAAAGGTCAATCCACACAAGTAACTTCTATAGGAAAAGTACCATCTTGCCTGGCATGTTACTTGTATGTCAGTTTGTTTTTGCCTTTCTCCCTGGGATCCTGCTAGCCAGGACCCCAGTGCTCATAGTTTGTGGCCTGAATGTGTTCCCTGTGTGGTGTCTAACTGTGTCACTGAGGCTCTGCTAACCAGACCCTCAGTGCTTATGCTCTCTCTGCTTTTAAAATTGTCACTGCAGGCTAGTGACCATTTTTACCAATTTTGATTGGCACACTGGAACACCCTTATAATTCCCTAGTATATGGTACCTCGGTACCCAGGGTATTGGGTTCCAAGAGATCCCTAGGGGCTGCAGCATTTCTTTTGCCACCCATAGGGAGCTCAGACAATTCTTACACAGGACTGCCACTGCAGCCTGAGTGAAATAACGCCCATGTTATTTCACAGCCATTTTACACTGCACTTAACTAACTTATAAGTCACCTATTTGTCTAACCCTCACCTAGTGAAGGTTAGGTGCAGGGTTACTAAGTGTGAGGGCACCCTGGCACTAGCCAAGGTGCCCCCACATAGTTCAGGGCAGTTTCCCCAGACTTTGTGAGTGTGGGGACACCATTACACGCGTGCACTACATATAGGTCAATACCTATATGTAGCTTCACAATGGTAACTCCGAATATGACCATGTAACATGTCTAAGATCATGGAATTGTCCCTCCATGCCAAATCTGGTATTGGGATGCCAATCCCATGCATCCCCGGGGCTCCAGCATGGACTTCGGGTACTGCCAAACTAGCTCTCTCTGGGGTTTTCACTTCAGCTACCACTGCTGCCAACCCACAGACAGCCTTCTGCCCTCCTGGGTCTAGGCAGCCCAGTCCCAGGAAGACAGAACAAAGGATTTCCTCTGAGAGACGTTTGGAAATAGGTGTTAAGGGCTGGGGAGGAGTAGCCTCCCGCAGCCTCTGGAAATGCTTTGAAGGGCACAGATGGTGCCCTCCTTGCATAAGCCAGTCTACACCGGTTCAGGGATCCCCCAGCCCCTGCTCTGGCATGAAACTGGACAAAGGGAAGGGGAGTGACCACTCCCCTGTCCATCACCACCCTAGGGGTGGTGCCCAGAGCTCCTCCAGTGTGTCCCAGACCTCTGCCATCTTGAATGCAGAGGTGTGAGGGCACAATGGAGGCCTCTGAGTGGCCCGTGCCAGCAGGTGATGTCAGAGACACCTCCTGATAGGTGCTTACGTGGCCAGGTGGCCAATCTTCCTCTGAGGGCTATTTAGGGTCTCTCCTGTGGGTTTCTCGAGAGATAACGAATGCAAGAGCTCACCAGAGTTCCTCTGCATCTCCCTCTTTGACTTCTGCCAAGGATCGACCGCTGACTGCTCCAGGACGCCTGCAAAACTGCAACAAAGTAGCAAGAAGACTACCAGCAACATTGTAGGGCCTTATCCTGCTGGCTTTCTCAACTGTTTCCTGGTGGTGCATGCTTTGGGGGCTGTCTGCCTTCACCCTGCACTGGAAGCCAAGAAGAAATCTCCCCTGGGTCGACGGAATCTTCCCCCTGTTAATGCAGGCACCAAACTTCTGCTTCGCCGGTCCTCTGGGTCCCCTCTCATATTGACCAACATGGTACCTGGAACACAGGAGCTGGATCCAAGTGAACCTGACAGTCCAGTGGTCCATCTGTCCAAATTTGGTGGAGGTAAGTCCTTGCCTCCCCACGCCAGATAGTAATACTGTGTACTGCGTGAACTGCAGCTGCTAGGGGTTCTGTGCACTTTTGCAAGGAACAGCACAGCCCAGGTCCCCAGCACTCCGTCCTGCTTTGTTCAACTCGCTGAGTTTACCACTGGCTTCGTTGGACCCTCCTTTGTAGTGTTGAGACAATTGCCGTGCTCAGTTCTCTTGAATCCCTGTTCAAGTGCTTCTTCAGGTGCTGCCTGCTTCTAAGTGGGCTCCCTGTGCTGCTGAGCGCCCCCTCTGTCTCCTCCTCCAAGGGGCAACCTCCTGGTCCTTTCTGGGCCCGGGCGGCACCCATTTTCTTCAACTGCAACCTTGGCAGCTAGCGAGGCTTATTTGCAGTCTTTCTGTGTGGAAACAACTCTGCACCCTCCAACATGCCGTGGGACACCTTCTGTGCAAAGGGGAAGTTCCAGGCATCTTCCATTGTTGTCAAATCTTCAGCTTCTTCCACCTGGAGGGAGCCATTTTGCACCTTCATCCAGAGTTTAGTGGGCCACTGCCCCCCCAGGACACTTTTGTGACTCTTGGACTTGGGCCCCTTCCTTTACAGGCCCTCAGGTTCAGGAATCCGTCTTCAATGCTTTGCAGTCAGTTGTTGTCCTTGCAGAATCTTCTATCACGACTTTAGTGTGTTTCTGGGGAAGTAGGGTAACTTTACTCCTACTTTTAAGGGTCTTGGGGTGGGGTATCTTGGACACTTTAGTGTTTTCTTACACTCCCAGTGATCCTCTACACACTACACTAGGCCTGGGGTCCCTAAGTGGTTCGCATTCCACTTTCTTAGTATATGGTTTGTGTTGCCCCTAGGCCTATTGCATCCTAGTGTATTCTACAATGTTTGCACTACTTTTCTAACTGTTTACTTACCTGATTTTGGTTTGTGTGTATTTTTTGTGTATTTTACTTACCTCCTAAGGGAGTATATCCTCTGAGATATTTTTGGCACATTGTCACTAAAATAAAGTAACTTTATTTTTAGTAACTCTGAGTATTGTGATTCTTATGATATAGTGATATATGATATAAGTGGTATAGTAGGAGCTTTGCATGTCTGCTAGTTCAGCCTAAGCTGCTAGAACACTACTAATCTACTAATAAGGGATAACTGGACCTGGTACAAGGTGTAAGTACCATCAGGCCCTGAGAGGAACTATTACATCTCCTAGCCCCACATATCACGCACAAGCAGGAAACTCTCAATCAATCAATCAATCAGTCCATTTATAGAGCGCGCTACTCACCCGAGAGGGTCTCAAGGCGCTGGAGAGAGGTGGGAGTTACTGCTGCTCGAAGAGCCATGTCTTGAGGCGTTTCCTGAAGGCGAGATGATCCTGGGTAGTTCTTAGGTGAGCGGGGAGGGAGTTCCATGCTTTGGCTGCCAGGTAGGTGAATGATCTTCCTCCGGCGGTGGTTCTGCGGATCCGTGGGATGGTGGCGAGGGCGAGGCTGGCTGAGTGGAGCTGACGGGTGGGCGTGTAGAACGAGAGGCGGCTGTTGAGGTATTCGGGGCCCATGTCGTGGAGTGCTTTGTGTGCGTGGGTGAGGAGCCTGAAGGTGATCCTCTTGTTGATGGGGAGCCAGTGCAGGTGTTTCAGGTGGGCGGATATGTGGCTGTGGCGAGGAATGTCAAGGATAAGGCGTGTAGAGGCGTTCTGTATGCGTTGCAGACGTTTCTGAAGCTTGGCGATGGTTCCTGCGTATAGGGTGTTTCCGTAGTCCAGTCGGCTTGTGACGAGGGCATGGGTAACTGTCTTTCTGGTTTCGGCAGGGATCCAACGGAAGATTTTTCGGCGCAAGCGTAGGGTGTTGAAGCATGATGACGAGACGGCGTTGACTTGCTTTGTCATTGTGAGGAGGGGGTCCAGGATGAACCAGAGGTTGCGTGCGTGATCCGAGGGGGTTGGTGCGGTGCCCAGCGCCGTGGGCCACCAGGAGTCGTCCCAGGCGGATTGGGATTGTCCGAGGATGAGGACCTCCGTCTTGTCTGAGTTCAGTTTTAGGCAGCTGAGCTTCATCCATTCCGCAACGTCTTTCATTCCTTCCTGTAGATTGGTTTTGGCGGTGGTTGGGTCTTTGGTGAGGGAGAGTATCAGCTGGGTGTCATCGGCGTAGGAGATGATGTTGATGTTGTGTTTGCGTGCGATGGCGGCGAGGGGGCTCACGTAGATATTGAAGAGGGTTGGGCTGAGCGAGGATCCTTGGGGTACGTCGCAGATTATCTTGGTGGGTTCTGAGTGGAAGGGAGGGAGGTGGACTCTCTGGGTTCTGTCGGAGAGGAATGAGATGACCCAGTCCAGGGCCTGTCCTAGGATTCCAGTGGTGCGGAGGCGGGTTATTAGGGTGCGATGGCACACGGTATCGAAGGCTGCAGAGAGGTCCAGGAGGATGAGGGCGGCTGTTTCTCCGTTGTCCATCAGGGTCCTGATGTCATCGGTGACTGCGATGAGGGCGGTTTCTGTGCTGTGGTTGGCTCGAAATCCAGATTGGGATGGGTCGGGCGGAGTTGTTAGCCTGGAGGAAAGAGGTCAGCTGCTTATTGACGGTCTTCTCGATGACCTTGGCCGGGAAGGGAAGAAGAGAGATGGGGCGGAAGTTCTTCAGGTCATTGGGGTCTGCCGTGGGTTTTTTCAGGAGGGCGTTGATTTCTGCGTGTTTCCAGCTCTCGGGGAAGGTGGCTGAGGCGAACGAGCTGTTGATGATGTTCCGGAGATGGGGTGCGATGACGGTGTTGGCTTTGTTGAAGATGTGATGGGGGCAAGGGTCCGAGGGGGATCCGGAGGGGATGGTGTTCATGATGCTTCTGGTCTCTTCTGAGCTGATAGGGGTCCAGGAGCTGGGGGTAGTGGTGGAGGCTGCTGGTTCAGTGGTAGGAGGCGGGGTCTGGGGTCCGAAGCTGTCGTGTAGATCTGCGATTTTTCGGTGGAAGAACGTGGCGAGGGAGTTGCAGAGTCCTTGTGAAGGTGTGATGTCGTTGGAGCTGCGCTGGGGTTGGAGAGCTCTTTGATGATGTTGAAGAGTTCCTTGCTGTTGTGGGTGTTGTCGTCTAGTCGTTCTTTGAAAGATGTCCTTTTGTTGGAGTGGATCAGCTGGTGGTGTTCACGGGTGGCGATCTTGAGGGCTGTCATGTTTTCTGTGGTTCGTTCGCTGCGCCAGGTTCTTTCGAGGGTTCGGCAGGATTTCTTAGATTCTTTGAGGGCGTCCGTGAACCATAGGGTTTTCCTGATGCTGGTCCCGCCTGTTTTTTTTAAAAGTGGTGCGAGGTTGTCGGCACAGTTGGTGATCCACTGTGTGAGGCTGTGGGCTGCGTTGTTGACGTCAGTGATGTTGGCTGGTGGGTTTTGGCTCAGTGTTGAGAGGAGCTGGTCTGTGGAGATTTTGCTCCAGAGTCTGCGGGGGATCTGTTGTGTGCGATAGTGGTGAGTCTCCTGTTTAAAGGTGAAGTGGACGCATCTGTGGTCGGCCCAGTGTAGTCCGGAGGAGTGGCTGAAGGAGATGTGGTTGCTGGCAGAGAAGATGGGGTCGAGTGTGTGGCCAGCGATGTGGGTGGGGGTGCTCACCAGTTGCTTGAGTCCGAGGTTGGCGAGGTTGGCGAGCAGGGTGATGGTGTTGTTGTTTTTCTCCAGGTGGAAGTTCAGGTCCCCGAGGAGGATGTATTCTGGTGAGGCTAAGGCGTGCGGGCTGATGAAGTCTGCAATGGTTTCGCTGAATTGCGCGTGTCGGCCCAGGGGTCTGTAGATGAGTGTTCTCTGAGGGTGGTTTTGGGATCGGTGTGAATCTGGAAGTGTACGTGTTCGGCGGCGAGGGGTGTGTCTTCGGTGGTGGTCGTGATGTTGATGGTGTTCCTGTAGATGATGGCGATTCCTCCTTCGGTTTGGTTGACGCGGTCCTTCCGGGCGATCTTGTAGCCGTCGGGGATGGCTATGGCGATGTCTGGGGCTGAGGAAGCGTTCATCCAGGTTTCTGTGATGAAGGCGACGTCTGGTGCTGTTGTGTCCAGGAGGTCCCATAGTTCGATGGTGTGCTTGTGGACGGAGCGTGTGTTGAGGAGGATGCACTTGAGGTGGTTGTTGTTGTTGCGAGGGCCGGTGGGTGGTCTGCAGATTCGGAGGCATGTGTATTTGCATGCTTGACAGGTGAAGGGTCCATGGGTTCGTTTTGGGCTGGCTTGGTATCAGGTGGCTGTTCGTCCGGTGTTGAGGGCGTTGAGGGAAGCAGAGTCGTATCTTAGTCGGGTGTTTTGTGTGCGGTGGGGGCCAGGGGTTCTGGCACTGGGTGCGGTCCAGGCGCGGACGGGTGCAGATGGGCATGCCTTTGGTGCGACTTCGATGCGCCAGCGGCGTGGCCGCGCAGCGGCCACCATAAGAAGGTCTGAGGGGAGGAGGGGTCAGCTGGGAGGCGGGAGGGAAGGGCAGCAAATGGGAGCAGGGGGGGCGGGGCCTCACGGGTGGCAGCGGCGGGAAAGGAAGCCGCAAAAAAATGGAAAATGCCTAAAAATAGGCTAGCACCAAAAAAGGACAAACGCAAGGACAACGAGGCAGAGGCTAGGCAGGCGGAGCTGCAGCGGTGGGGAAGCGACCTACCAAAGGGTCAAGGGTCGCTGTCTCCGCCGCGCAGCGGCCGCCATAAGAAGGTGGGAGGGGAGGAGGGGTCAGCTGGGATGTGGGAGGAAAGGGCAGCAAATGGGAGCGGGGGCGGGGCCGCACGGGTGGCAGCGGCGGGAAAGGAAGCGGCAAAAAAATGGAAAATGCCTAAAAATATGCAAGCGCCAAAAAAGGAAAAACGCAAGGACAACGAGGCAGAGGTTAGGCAGGCGGAGCTGCAGCAGTGGGGAAGCGTCCTACCCAAGGGTCAAGGGTCGCTGTCTCCGCCGCGCAGCGGCCGCCATAAGAAGGTGGGAGGGGAGGAGGGGTCAGCTGGGAGGTGGGAGGGAAGGGCAGCAAATGGGAGCGGGGCCGCACAGGTGGCAGCGGCGGGAAAGGAAGCGGCAAAAAAATAGAAAATGCCTAAAAATAGGCAAGCGCCAAAAAAGGACAAATGCAAGGACAACGAAGCAGAGGCTAGGCAGGCGGAGCTGCAGCGGTGGGGAAGCGACCTACCCAAGGGTCAAGGGTCGCTGTCTCCGCCGCGCAGCGGGCACCATAAGAAGGTGGGAGGGGAGGAGGGGTCAGCTGGGAGGCGGGAGGGAAGGGCAGAAAATGGGAGCGGGGGCGGGGCCGCACGGGTGGCAGCGTCGGGAAAGGAAGCAGCAAAAAAATAGAAAATGCCTAAAAATAGGCAAGCGCCAAAAAAGGACAAACGCAAGGACAATGAGGCAGAGGCTAGGCAGGCGGAGCTGCAGCGGTGGGGAAGCGACCTACCCAAGGTTCAACGGTCACTGTCTCTGCTGCGCAGCGGCCGCCATAAGAAGATGGGAGGGTAGGAGGGGTCAGCTGGGAGGCGGGAGGCGGGAGGGAATGGCAGCAAATGGGAGCGGGGGGTGTGGGGCCGCACGGGTGGCAGCGGCGGGAAAGGAAGCGGCAAAAAAATGGAAAATGCCTAAAAATAGGCAACTCTACAACCAGCAGGTCTAAAAATTGCTGGAATCAAGGAGGAGACTCCTCCCCAGGGACCCTTCGGCATCCACTGCAGAAATTCAAGACTCCACCAGATTCTGCAACCACCAACTCACTAATTTTTCATCCTCATTATAAATCAAAGGGATCTAGTGACATCCTGAACAGGGGGAATGTTCTTCGGCTACTCTCAAATATTCTACCCACAAGCGGCCTAAAATTAACTGATCTTCTAGCAGTTGAATTTCTCCACCCAACTAACACCACTGCTCCCGAACCCACTAAAGCCACATGGAAGACAAGCCTGATCACCCAAATAATCCTAGGACAAAGTACAACTGTTGAACACTGGGGTATCAGTATGACCCGTACTGTGAGGCTGGCTACCTAACTCCCCTGCTATCACCGGATCCCGCCTTGGAACAAGGGCCCCAGTGCTGGGAAACATGCTCCGTACTCAGGAGCGCTCGGGGCTGCTCTCCGGCAAACTGAAGTTCCTCTATGACTGCTAAAGGGGAATCTTGGCCCCAAAGATCTAACACCTCAGTCAACCTCTTCTCAAACAATGATGACTTAAGGTGGTTTTCAAAAACAATCAACAACTGCAACAGGCAAGGGTGACAAACCTCAGATAAAAAGATGGGCTCTACATCTATAAAGGAAACCCTCCGTATGTGCTCATGGAACGTTAACGGCCTCCACTCCAAAGTTCATGACTCCGATTTCATCCAATACATCAGCACCTTTGACATCATATTAATGCAGGAAACCTGGCTGGAGGAACCATTCGACTTGCAGGGCTATATGTGTTTTATTACCCCAGCAACCAGGAAAGCGAAGTATGGGCATCTGCAAGGTGGCCTTGCCACCTACGTCTCCTTAGCACTATTGGCTAGTGTCACCCCTTTGCATTCCACCTGCTCCTCCATCAAGACTGTGTCAATTGCTGCCACAACGAGTGCATCCGCAGCAGAGATATTTCTTGTAAACACCTACCTTCACCCCAAACTCAAACTCAGTGATGCCAATAATTTAGTGGCTCTACTCGAGAACTACATAAGCAGCGGTGTCATAGCAGACGCGGCCGACATCATCGTCTCAGGCAACTTCAATCTGCACCTACTAGGATCCTCAACAGATGAAACCACAACTGCCCTTTCAAGTGCTTGGGACATCCCCACACAAGGGGCCAACAAACATGGCCGTCTGACAAAGATCAGCAGGACTCTGCTCAATGGCTTAGAGCTGTTACAGCTAAAAGCCCTGAATGGCAGATTTACTGAGGACTGGCCTCAGGCAGCATCATACTTTTCAACAACATCATCCACCACAATTGACTACACATTCGTTCCTTCCACTATTCAAGCAAGTAGTCTCTTTTCAGCTAGGCAACAGGTGCGAGAGCGATCACTGCCCACAGGAACTATCCGTCAATCTGGGGATAAACAAAAATGGAGAAAACAAATATTGCACACATCACCACTTTTACCACAAATTGTAAGTGTGTCAAATGTGGGCAATCAAACATTGATCAACTCATCAAAGCAGCAATGGATCACGCACTCGAACTAGAAACAACTAATGATAGTGAATGGGAACAACTCACAACCAGGCTTAGCGGAATGTTTGCAGTACCAATCACCAACAGGCAATTGCCACCTCCTGCAGTAGCAACTCACCTGGTGCAAGCCAATAGGACAGCATTACGAGATGCAAAGAGAAAAATCAACTCCAGTATAAGGCGACTCCATGGCAGCCCGGGTAATCCAGACCTTCTGACAATCCTAAAGCACCACAAATAGGTACTGAGGAAGCTAAAATGAGCAATCAATAGGAGCTGCAACGAAGACTTGTGGGCCAGGCTACATTCGGACGCAAGGAGTAATAACAGCGCACGCTTCTGGCACACAATATGCAACCTCACACGCCCATATCATGGTGCCATTACATCGCATATACCAGAAGCCGCCTGGGCCAAATATCTTGGACTTCATTTCAACGGACCAATATTAGTTAGCATGGTCATGCAAAGCATGACCTCACTAGGAAGTCTTCCTCTACACAGGCCCTCACCAAAGACTACACACTCATTACTCACCGATTCGGTCACTATACATAATCAGTTAGCCAAGGGTCGGAGAGAAGGCGCCCCCGGACCAAATGGCCTCCTGCTCGCAGTCTTCAAGCACAATAGACCCTTTTTGGAAAAGATTCTTGAACCCCTCTATATGGAAATAGGTCTGACAGGAACGATACCGCAGTCCTGGAAGGGGTCCATAATCTCCCCCATCTTTAAAACAGGGGACAGGTCGCTCCCCGATAGCTATTGTCTGATTGCCTTAATTGATAACGACGCAAAGTACTTTGCAGGCCTGTTATTGGATCATCTGCTGTCATGGTCTGCTGAAAAAGGAATAATCCCTACGATTCACACAGGATTCTCCAAACATACTGGCACCATCACGAACATCATAGCCATTGCCCTCTTAACCGACAAAGCAAAAACACTGAAACGTCAGCTCCATCTATGCTTTGTTGACTTCAAGGCTGCATTTGACCATGTGTACAGGAACCTGCTGTGGAAGAGGCTTGAAACCTGGGGGCTCCCACATCCACTTTTACACCTAATAATAGCCCTTCACGCAGACACATGGGTCCAGATAAAATTGGGGACAGGCCTCCATCTCTCAAGGCGGACCCCTACTACCAAAGGTCTAAAACAGGGCTGCATTCTGGCCCCCACACTGTTTAATCTATGTCTAGCAGACTTAGCGGGTACACTCACCCTCACAAACTCGCACCCTCAAAAAATTGGGGACCTTGAGCTACCATGCCTCATGTACGCCGACGATCTCATACTACTCAGCCACACGGAAATAGGCATTCAGGGACCACTCAACGCCGCTCAGCACTACACGGCTACAAATGCCTTGACAGCAAACTTTAGCAAAACACGCATACTGTCAATTAGATCAAAGACTCCCTCGAGAACCTGGTTTTAGGGTGAGACACGACTTGTCCAAATAGATAAGTATAAATATCTTGGATTCACTGTTGACAAATCGGGGAACCTCGTGCATCAAAGGAAAAGCCTAATGGGAAAAAGTTCAGCCATAGCGCTCTCTCTAAAAAGACTAAAAACTCTTTTGAACATACACCCCCTCCTAAAAGTGCTAAAAGCAGAGCTCCTCCCCACAATAACATACGGGAGTGAAGTACAAAGAGGCAGGGACTCTGATATCTTAAACCATGCAGTAAGCAAAGCTTACCGGACAATCTTCAACATCCCCAGATTCACCTCTCCTTCCCAACGGAGACTGGAGTTTGGTCTGCTGAAACAATCCCTGGCTCGACCCGTCGCCTACATAAACATTTGGAGCAAAGCCCGTGGTGCCTCCTGGGCCACTCTCAACTACCATATGTGGCAAGAGCTTGAACGTAAGAACACCTCCCCATTCAGAATCCACTTAGATGACTCACTTAAGAAGACCGGGCTAACGGACTTGTGGAGGACCCCAATCCCGCACAATGCCTTTATGAAAGCAGCTGGGAAATCACTTAGGCTCCAGTCCCTACTGGAGGAAAAAGCAGCCTTCTCACAGAGGTCTCATGCCTGGATGACCTTGCATACCTACACGTCTTCAACACCACAACCATACATAGGCCAGGGCTTCTCGAAATGAACAAAGGACAAATTCTTAAAGTACAGACTTGGTCTCCTAGCACTCGCTTTAAATGCGGCCCACTGGTGAGGGACATAACCAACTCTATCTGCCGCCTGTGTGGTGAGGACACAGAAGATCTCCTCCATGTCCTCTGCTCATGCAATCATCTTGCACTAGAACGAAAAGCCCTACTGAATAGCAAATTTAATGAAAAAGGCACACAGACACGGAGACAAGCAGTAATTGCGTGCTTTCTACCTGGTGACCTACAGTTGAATTGTGCTTTGATAAAGGTTCTATTGCAGGTGTCACAAAAGCAGGATTTAAATAATCAGCACTGCCCCCCTTGTGAACCACAGGAGGTTAGCTCACAGTCCAATGCCTCACAATGGACTACAATGGCATCAAGCGATGATCTACTTACATTGGAGCAAGCAAAATCTTAAGTAGCAATCCTCAACCATCTTTTAAAATGAGCTCCTATGGAGCGCAAATCGCAATGACCGGACAATGTATATAATTATTTGATGGATACTTAGTAATATTAGAAATGTTCTTTTTTGTTTTACCTTTTTATTTAGTGTTTAGATTGTTTTTATTTTTTTTGTTATGGTTTTAAATAACTAAACAATAAGGCCCTCATTACAACCCTGATGGTAAATCCCACTTTCCGCCGTGCAGAAGACCGCCAACATACCGTTGCGGCTGCGGAATTCCACTACAGGTATTACGGCTTACAGCCCGGAATCCGCCACAATACAGACACCCACACAAGTCCGCCACACCAAGTATCAGTGATAAACTGGCGATACCAAAACCTACACCGTCACGCCAACAGGAATACGCCCACTGTATCACGACCCACGAATCAATGAGGCGGTCTTTCAACCGCGGTAATCCATTGGCGGTACACACTGCCGCGCTCAAAATACACACACATTTGCAAAACACCCCCACATTGGACAATTCAAAATACACACACCTGACACACATACACACACCACACCTACACACCCAATCCAATATAAAGCACACACCCACATCACCCACAAACCCTTACAACCAAAATTTTGAAAGAAGGCCAGAGAGAGAGATTACCTAACACAACACCAGCATCCACAGACACACAACACCATCACTTATACAACATCCACGCACCTCAAACAACACACACCAACACATCCCCTCATACATCACAACAGACAGCACCTCACACATCACCCACACTACATCATGGCACCTCAAAGACACCCCAGGTTCTCTGAGGAGGAGCTCAGGGTCCTGGTGGAGGAAATCATCCGGGTAGAGCCACAGCTATTCGGATCACAGGTGCAGCAGACGTCCATTGCAAGGAAGATGGAGCTATGGCGGAGAATTGTCTACAGGCTCAACACAGTGGGACAGCATCCAAGAACACAGGATGACATCAGGAAGAGGTGGAACGACCTACGGGGGAAGGTACGTTCTGTGGTATTCAGACACCAGATTGCTGTACAGAGGACCGGCAGTGGACCCCCACAACTAAAACCATGGGAGGAGCAAGTCTTGGCAATACTGCATCCTGAGGGCCTCGCAGGAGTAGCAGGAGGACTGGACTCTGGTAGGCAAATCTTTACTACTTTAGCCCCCCACCCCACCTGCATGCCATCACATACTCCTACCCTCACACCCATCACCCCAACAACCCACAGATACCCCACTAACACAACCCACACATCCCAAAATCAAGCCCTGCATGTAACACCAATGCATGGACACCTATCACCAAAGCATGTCCAGTAGAGAGACTCACTCATGCCTCAAAATCACCAATCATACAAGGGCCACAGCAATAATGCAAGCACAGGAGTAGAGGTTAACTCACCCATTTCATAAGATGGCACACACAGATACTAACATTATGCATTCACACCCCAACAGGACCCCTACCCAACGTCACCGGACAGAAGGTGCCAGACATATCCAGTCCCCCCACAGAAGAGGCCCACAGTGATGACAGCAGCTCTGCACGCCTGGATCAAGAGGACCAGCTCAGCCCATCAGGGACCTCGGGCAGTCGGTTCCCCTGACACAATCACAAACCACCACTGAACCTCCCCCCTCAGGAAACACCACCACAGCACCCACCCAGCAGGCCCATCCCTCTGTCACCAGGACACGTCAATCAACAGTGTGTCCACCACTACAGGGAACCCAGGCAACCCCACTAACACAGGACTATCAGGGACCTTGGGGCAGTGGCAGTGGGCACACGGTTCAGGGGACAGAGGCACAGGATAACAGGGAAGCTGGGAGGACTGCTGTGCAACAGGGGGAGGACAGGCCCAGGGAACTCACTCTCCACGGGGCACTCTCCAACATCATGTGAGCTTACCACCATTCCCAGGTGACCATGGGCATGGTACTGGCCAAGTTTCAGGAGACCCAGCGGCTGCAGGAGGAACACTACCTGGGGATCAGGGAGGACTTGAAGTCCATCAACACCACCCTGGCCACCATTGCAGGGGTGCTAGCAGACCTTGTCAACACCAGGAGGGACACAGTGGCACACCAACGGGCCCCTGACACTAGCCTGGACAATGAACAGCCCTCCACCTCCGCCGGCGCTAGTGGACAGGAGGCACCGTCACAGGAAACACAGGCCACCAGCACCCCATCCCTGCAGAAGGAGAACCACCCCGCAAACAGTCCCTGAGATCCAGGAACAAGACAGAGAACATTGCCAAGACCCCCGCCAGGAAATAAGACCCCCCTGAATGTCACCCTTCTGTCCCACTTTGTCACCCTGTCCACCTTAAACTGCCATTGCTCCACTTCCTATGCCCCATTGGACAATGCACCTGTGAAACAAATAGACTGGACTCTGCCACAGACTTCCTCCACCATCACCCCAGCCCATTTCACACCCTCCTCCACCTATTTGCACAGAAATAAACACACTTGAATCACAAAACAATCTGGAGTCTGTCTGCGCTTTCACTAATGTGTAATTGCAAAACCTCTGGAATATAGCAATCTCAGTGTACCTGTTCACATACTAATGCAACACAGCTGTAGGCCAGCAGTAAACATAGCAGAGGGCACAAAGTGGGACCCAGATCTGTGAAATGGAAAGGCAAAGTAACAAGTCAGTGTCCATACACTGAGTGAAAATGACCGACTTATGCTAGCTCCAACAATAGTATGAGATGTGGGAAGCAGTTACATCTTCTTACCTGTGTCTCACTTGAAGTATTGCATGATGGTGTTGTTTCGGTTGTCGATATCTTCTTCTTCTGCCTCCTCTTCTTCACTGTCCACAGGCTCCACGGCTGCCACAAGACCACCATCTGGCCCATCCTCCTGCAGAAAAGGCACCTGGTGTCGCAAAACCAGGTTGTGCAGCATACAGCAGGCCACGATTATCTGGCACACCTTCTTCGGTGAGTAGTATAGGGAGCCACCTGTAAGTTGGAGGCACCGGAATCTGGCCTTCAGGAGGCCGAAGGTGTGTTCTATAATCCTCCTAGTTCGCCCATGTAGCTCATTGTAGCGCTCCTCTGCCCTTGTCCTGGGATTCCTCACTGGGATTCAGTAGCCATGACAGGTTGGGGTAACCAGAGTCACCTGCAAATGTCGAGGGACAACTGTTAGACAGACACTAACCCTTAGGGACAACCCCATACCCAGACACCTATGTCAACTGTGTTGGGACCTTGGGCTCACCTATTAGCCACGCACAATGCCTCAGGAGTTGCCCCATCACATAAAGGATGCTGCTATTCCTCAAAATGTAAGCGTCATGCAGAGACCCAGGATACTTGGCATTCACATGGGAGATGTACTGGTCTGCCAAACACACCATCTGCCCATTCATGGAATGGTAGCTTTTCCGGTTTCTGTACACCTGTTCATTCCTGCGGGGGGAACAAATGCCACATGTGTACCATCAATGGCACCAATGATGTTGGGGATATGTCCCAGGGCATAAAAGTCACCATTCACTGTGGGCAAATCCTCCACCTGAGGGAAAATGATGTAGCTGCGCATGTGTTTCAGCAGGGCAGACAACACTCTGGACAACTCGTTAGAGAACATTGCTGGGACATCCCTGATGCCATGGCCACTGTTGTTTGAAAAGACCCACTGGCCAGGAAATGGAGTACAGACAGAACCTGCACTAGAGGGGGGATTCCTGTGGGATGGCGGATAGCTGATATCAGGTCTGGCTCCAACTGGGCACACAGTTCCAGGATTGTTGCACGATCAAGTCTGTATGTGATAATGATGTGTCTCTCTTCCATTGTCGACAGGTCCACCAGGGGTCTGTACACCGGAGGATCCCGCCATCTTATCAACTGCCCCAGCAGACGTGCCCTATGGAGGAGAACAGCGAGCAGAGGGTCATCCAACACTTGCGTATTACAATGTGTTATTTGGTAAAACGTTGGAAAATCGCAATTTGCCAGTATCTGTCTGTATTCCAGGCCTAAATAGGTGTTACACAGTTTTTTTCCATGCCATGTGGCCCCCTGAAATGGCGGCTGCCTGACCTTTAAGGTGGGACAAGGGGAAATGAGGTAACTGTGCTGGCGTTGTACACCGTCGCAGTGGGCGGTCGAAGACCGCAGCGCAATTCAGCATTGGTTAACATTGGGCCCTATGGGTCCCAGGAGCCAATGATGATGTACGCCGGCGGTGACGTTTGCGCCATTTTCTTACTGTTCCCTCACTTGATAACTGACCTTCCACAGGAGAGGACATACACTGCAAGTGCTGCTGTGACCTGTGTCTGGAAGCGATGATGGCTACAGTGTCTGGGGAAAGGGCCCCTGCCTGCACTTCAGGGGAGATAGAGAAACTGGTGGATGGGGTCCTCCCTCAGTACACTCAACTGTACGGTCCTCCAGACAAACAGGTGAGTACACTGTGAGCATGGTGGATGGCACATGAGTGTATGGAGTGTCTTGGATGGAAGAGGGTGGGGAGGGGGACAGGCCAGCATGTCAGGATTGTGTGTGTATGTATGGCTGGGCCAGTGTGGGAGGTATTTGGCAATGCATGAGATGAAATGTACGGGCTAGAAACATCCATTTTTACTTCACTTTTCCTCTAGGTCAGTGCCAACCAGAAGAAGGGTATTTGGCGTGCCAACGCCAAGGATGTCCGGACCCTGGGGGGTCTACCATAGACGGAGCACCCACTGCCATAAAAGATGGGAGGACCTGTGCCGTTTGAGCAAAAAGATGGCGGAGGCCCAGCTGGGGATGGCCTCCCAACAAGGAAGGGGTGCCCGTCGCACCATGACCACCCTGATGTACCGGATCCTGGCGGTGGCCTATCCGGAGTTGGATTGGCGCTTGAGGGCATCTCAGCAGCCACAAGGGGGTGAGTACACTCTAATTCAGATACACTCTAATTCAGCTGACTCTGCTCGCTTTACAAGATGTCTGGTTGGTCCAAGTGGGCTCTGGGTTCCCCTAGGCCAGGGCGAACTTGGTAGGCTAGGTCCCTTGTTAGGCAGGCTCTGTGGCACCCCAACCACACTACTGGTAATAGCCATCTACACCTAGTCAGGCTCCTGTGACTTCCAGGTGTGCAGCAATTGAGCTTAGGCCTCGTTCCCCATGGGCATGTGAATTTGCCAGGAACTGTTAGTGCATGGCTTAGTGCATAGGGCTTCTCCCTGTGTGTTGTGTCTGCCAACGGTAGTGGTGTTGCATGCACTGAACATGTGCTTCTTCTGTCTCCCCCCTTTTTGTTTTGTCTCCCTGTTCTTGTGTGCAATAGCTTCATCTGGCAGAGGAGCAGTGGCACCGGAGCAGGAGGGAGCTGCAACCCACATGGCCCTGGAGGGTGAAGCAACGGAGTCTGAAGCCACCAGTGGGACAGAGGGCGAGGGGAGCTCCACGATGGGGACAGGAGCATACACCAGCGACAGCGACTCCTCCTCTGATGGGAGCTCCCTTGTGGTGACGGGCACCTCTGTGCCCACCGCATCAACAGGTACAGCCGCCACCCCCTCTACCAGTACCGCCCTCCCAGCAGCCCCTCAGCGTGTGTCCCGTGCCTGCTCACCCAGGAGGTTGGGCATCTCCTTCGCCCCAGGCACCTCAGGCCCTGCCCCAGTCAGCCCTTCTGCCCTCAGTGAGAAGGCTATTGACCTCCTGAGATCCCTCACTGTTGGGCAATCTACCATTTTGAATGCCATCCAGGGTGTTGAGAGGCATTTGCAACAAACAAATGCATACCTGGAGGGCATTCATTCTGGGCAGGCGGCCCAACAGAGAGCATTTCAGGCTCTGGCCTCAGCACTGATGGCAGCCATTGTCCCTGTGTCCAGCCTCCCCCTCCACCTTCCTCCACCCAGACCCAATCCCCTGTACCTCAGCCTATCCCAAACACACCATCAGACCAGCATGCACACACAAGAGTGGACATGGCAAACATAAGCACCACACATCCCACAAGCACTCACACAAGTACCATCCCCATGCAGACACACCAACATCCACTGCCTCCGCTGTGTCCCCCTCCTCCACGTCCTCCTTCTCCCTCTCTGTCTCGTCTCCACTCACACCTTCATGCACTACATCCTCAGCCACTACCTCCATCACCAGCACGCCCATCAGCACACACCGCTCACTTTCAATCACCACCCCCACTACCATGCACACATCCCCAGTGTCCTCTCCCAGTGTGTCTGTGAGCCCTCCTCCCAAAGTATACAAACGCAGGCGCACACTCACCCAACAGCCATTCACCTCACAACAGCCTCCGGCCCATGCACCTTCACCCAAATTCAGCAAACGTACAACTCCTACAACCACTACCTCTTCCTCCACTCCCAAACCCCCTCCACCTTCCCGTCCCAGTGTGTTTAAGAAGCTTTTATTGGCTAACATTGACCTCTTCCCTACACCTCCCCCCCGTACTTCCCCTAGGGCCAGGCTTTCCAGGTCCCAGCCCAGCACCTCAGCCACCAAATCCCCAGGCACAGTGGTGCCAGCAACTGCGGGGTCATCGAGTGCACCACCCATCAGGGCTGCCAGTGTGCCACCTTGCGAGGCCAAGGACATTCCGCCACCTGCCAAGGTGAAGAAGGTGCCCACATCCCGGAAGGAGAAGCCGCACCTACCAGCCAACAAGGGCTCCTCCAAAACAAAAGGGGACAGTGGCAAGACACCTGCGGCACCATCAAAGGTGGGGAAGCGACAAAAGCCGAAGAGCGGGTCAGGACAGGGCAAGGTGGCACCGACTGAGGGACTAGTGTCACCCCTTCTGTCAATGACTACACCAACCTGTACGGCGGCGAACACCGCAACCTGCACCGCCACCGGCACCGCCACCTGTACCGCCACCAGCACCGCCACCTGCACTGCCACCAGCACCGCCACCTGCACAGCCACCTGCACAGCCACCTGCACCGTCACCTGCATGTCTGCAGCCTCAGCAACAGTCCTCAGCATCTTCCCCAGTGGGCAGCCGTCCGAGGCTGCAGGAGACGTCCTGCTGTGTGCCTCAACAGGTGCTGACACATGCACCACCGCCAGCACTGCCGCCACAGACACCGACGCAAGCACCACGACCAGTCCAGCGATGTGCTCGGACAGTGGCACCACAGCTGACATGGCTACCATCCCCAGCTAGTTTCCATGAGGCATGACTCTCATCACTGTTTGCACCTGCAGGTGGAAGGCGAAGCTGCAGTAGGGTGGGGTATGTCTCTGCCTCCATGGCGTATCATGCTACCTATTGCTAGGCAATCTCAAGGCACACACACCCATATGAGGTAATGGGACATGCCACACTGCATGTGGAGCACTCTGGGCACCAAGCCCCCTCCAGAACCAGTAGAGAATCACATCCACTACCTCAGTCCTTGGCAGGATGAAGCACTCTGGGCACAAAGCCCCCTCCAGAACCAGTGGAGAATCACATCCACTACCTCAGTCCTTGGCAGGATGAACACTCTAGGCACCAAGCCCCCTCCAGAACCAGTGGAGAATCACATCCACTTGAGAGACTGTGGCTTTGCACTCCCCAGGATTGAGCAGTGGGCAAACCACCCACTGGAAAAGACTTGAGAGACTGTGGCTTTGCACTCCCCAGGATAAAGCAGGGGGCAAACCACCCACTGGCAAGACTTGAGAGACTGTGGCTTTGCACTCCCCAGGATAAAGCAGTGGGCAAACCACCCACTGGAAAGACTTGAGAGACTTTGCACTTCCCAGGATAACGCAGTGGCCAAACCACCCACTGGAAAGACTCGAGAGACTGTGGCTTTGCACTTCCCAGGATAAAGCAGGGGGCAAACCACCCACTGGCAAGACTTGAGAGACTGTGGCTTTGCACTCCCCAGGATAAAGCAGTGGGCAAACCACCCACTGGAAAGACTTGAGAGACTTTGCACTTCCCAGGATAACGCAGTGGGCAAACCACCCACTGGAAATACTTAAGAAACTGTGGCTTTGCACTCCCCACAAACACGCAGTGGGCAAACCACCCACTGCCAAGACTTGAGAGACTGTGGCTTTGCACTCCCCAGGATAAAGCAGTGGGCAAGCCACCCACTGGAAAGACTTGAGAGACTGTGGCTTTGCACCCCCAAGATAAAGCAGTGGGCAAACCACCAACTGGAAAGACTTGAGAGACTGTGGCTTTGCACTCCCCAGGATTCAGCAATGGGCATGGAGTCCCCTCGAGGAGCAGTGGCGTTGTGCGTTAATCCGGCTGAGATGCCCTCCCTCCCCTTCCTCCTGTGGTGCCTGTTTAATTTCGATCTGATGCCCCTGCAGTGTTCTCTCCGTTTCGAGTCAGGTATCTTGTGTGGGCTTCACCCATGCAGTTTGGGCCCACTGGCCCACGGACAATGATTGGCACACTATCCGGACTTGTGTAGTTGATGTACATATTTGTATTTACTGATTTTTGAACTTTCACTATCTGATTTTTCAAGATTACACTTGTTACAATCTTTTAATTTTGTCCTTGCGTTCTTCAGGGGGTGAGGGGGTGTATATGTAATGTTGCGCCATCTATGTGTGTGTATGGTGTTGTGGGTGAGGGTGTGGGTATTGCGTGTTGCACGTGTGTCACTCTCTTTTCCCTTCCCCCTTTCCCTGTGTTGTAGGTGCAGTACTCACCACGGTCATCAACGGCCTCTGTCCTGCTCCTGATACAGCAGGAGAAAGACCAGCATGGGCAGTACGTGTAACTCGGGCTCCATGGCGTCCTGGTTCCTGTTTGGGTGTCGAGAGGTGAGTGGTTTCCCTTCTGTGTACTGTTTCCGCCTTGCTTTTGATAGCGTTGGTTCCACCCCGGAAAAGGTGGCGGATAGGCATGTTGAAATACAGTGAGCGGTACTTTGTCCTCCGCCTGTCTGTTGGCGGTTACCACCGCGGTGTTTGTTTCTACTGCCGTGGCGGCCGGAGTGTTAAAGTGGCTGTCTATGTTGGCGGTTTCCACCATGGTCGTGATTCCATTTTTTTTTGCCGGCCTGTTGGTGGTATTACCGCTGCTTTAACACCGTCCGCCAGGGTTGTAATGAGGGCCTAAGTCTTCTTCTTCTTCACCAGGGTCGTAATGAGGGCCTTAGACTTCATGCTAAATTTGCAAGAGTCAAGAGTGAGTTTGTTCCCAGATCTTACATAAGAAGATTTATCTCCTGACTTAAGATACACAGTGAAGTTTGGGATTTTACAGGAAAGGAAACAGTAAAAAGTGCAGATCCAGTGAAGATCAAAGTGAAACCTAATGCAGTGTGTCCTTGGGCTCCTCAGTACAGGTTTACACATGAAGCAGAGGAGGAAATGCCACCTATCATTGAGAAAATGATTAAGCAAGGCATTTTAAAATAAGTGCTAGGAACTCCTCACAACTCTCCCCATCTTCAAGGTAATGGGCATTTACTCCTGCCCTGAGTGTCCAACGGTACTGAGACCTGGATCCATAAGGCTGATTTTTGTGTCATAGGTAAACACAGATCATGTGTGTGCCCCATGGCATAGGCCTGCCTCAGAGATTGATGTCTTGCTTGACCAGGAGGGATGTGCAAAGAACTACCCTTATAGTGTTGAAAGGCTGCTGCCTTCACCAGGAGTAAAGCAGCATGAGCAAGGTGGTGGCAGCATACTATGTAGTGATCAGTGCAAGTGAATGGGTTCTTTTTATTATGTGTCACTGGAGTGATGCCTACAGGCTCACTCGGTTTTGAAGTTCCATTGCTGTATACTCAACTCATCCTTGGCCTACAACAGTTTGATGTGTAGTGTTGGACAAAGCATGAGTGGTGTATCTGTGCTGGGTGTGTGTGTGCCTGGGAAGGGTACAATAGAGGGGTATTGCAGTAGTGAGCAATGCATGCATGGTGAGTGCATGCACTATGTTTCTTTGTGCCTGCGAGTGGCACAATACAAGGAGGATATAGTGCTGTGCAGTGCATGCATGGTAACTGCATGTGCTAGATGTATGTGGCCTATGGGTGGCACAGTACATGAGGGATACAGTGCTGTACATTGCCTGCATGTTAAATCTATGTGCTAGATGAATGTGTATCTATGAGTGGTACAGTACAAAAAGGATACATTACTGAGTAGTGTGTGTAGGTTGTATGCAAGCACTGGGTGTGTGTGTGCTTGCAGATGGTATAATCCGTGGACGGTCTTGGGTTCCAATTTCGGAGACCTAGGCCTGCATGTTGAAACATGGCAAGGAGGTAGAAAAATCACCCTAGACAGATTTGTTTATTGCTGTATTTTTGTAAGCTGGGTGGGACACACAATGGAGAGGGGAGAACCAAGCTTACCCTGTACAGTTCAAATGGTGCTCTTTTATTCAATGAGAGGTCACAAGATAGGGGACTGGGCACATTTCAGAAAGGAGATGGAGCTGATAAGAAGATCATAAAAAGTAGGGCTGGTGCATTGGACTAACCTTTTGATACACATATCATTGTGGCTGCCATCCAGGTGTGAACTCTAGTCACAAGGTGTGAGGAGATGACTGCTGCAACAATCAGGTTGTTGCCCATATGCAGAACAAAAGCAGCTTACCTCATATGCCAGAGGAGGGCCACTGTTAATTTAACCATGTGCATCGCTGAGCTAATTGGGCTGAAGCTCTGCTTAGTGGGAAGAGTTGTCCCAGTGTGCAAGGAGTGGCCACCTTGAGAAGACTGCTGTGCAGTAAGGGTCTAAGCCTGAATATGGTAGTGGGTTGTAACCCTGTATGCCAGGAGAGGTCATCACAAGGACTTCACTGAGCAGCTCTTGCCAGATCCCATGTATCGTTAGGATGTGGTGACCCCATACACCAGAAGGAGTTATTGGAAAACAGCAAGTTGAGCAACCTGGTTGGAGTCGTCACAGAGAGGAGTGTGGCCATTGTGGGACCATGCACCCCTACCCAGGATGAAGGGTTCTCACCAAGAGCTATATATCACTACCCCATCCATCGCAGGAAGTACCAAAGACTTGTCAAGAACCTCTGGATGCTGCAGAGGCATGACCACGTGTGAGGACTCTGCTAGCAGGGATGGCCCCTCCGCTATGGCAGAGGAGCATTGGCCCATTGACAAAACACAGAAAAATAAAGAGATAATACAAGTTCTTTATTATCCCTTTATTTTCCCACCTTCGTAGGGTGGGTGAGGCCAGCTTCCTCCAAGTCAAGTGAAGGAAGAGTATTATGTGCGCTTCTAAGTGCACATGTTAGTTTGGCCGGCTGGCTGAGGCCGACCAAACTGACATGAGCTCCCAGAAACTCTCCAGCGGGCTGTATTTTACAGCCAGGTGGAGACCAAGAGCAGAACCCAACTCCCTCCCTGAGTGCCATTTTTGCCCGCTAATGCCAATTGCAGCACTTCTTTCCTGCTGTGAAGCATTGTAATTGATTGGGGGGAGCACACGAGGCGCCTGGTGGGAGCAGTGGATCGCGGCGGGGCAGGTCAGTCTGTTTATATATTTTTTAACTGCCTCCCTCACCCATTCTCCACGCGCTGCCCCCACCCAACCCCTTCCTGGCAGCAGCTGGGCCTGTTGCAACTGAGTGCAACCCCCTTCGGCCATGAGTTTGCCCCTGGAAAGGGCACTCTCAGGAACTGTGGCTGCTCTGATCCTGCGAGGTGCAGGTAAGACTGATTTCGGGCCAGTCGGGCCCGGGTGAACGTTCTGCTAATTAGCACTGTAGCGCTGAAACACTGTTGACTTTAAAGACAGAGTCCTCAGACTGCTAGTGGGGCTTAGCTTGGATGTTGCCTATAGTGAAAGAATAATTGCCACTACGTCTAGAAGCAAGAAGGGAGTGGGACCGGGGGCCACCTAACAAAACATTAGAGCCCTAACCTCAAGGGGACTGTGCAGTTATTTATGAATGTCATATATTTCCAATGTATGGTTACTTGTAGAAATAAAATACTTTTTTAATTTGTTAATGTTCCTGCATGCATTTTGAGTTATGAGCCTGTGTTCACACCCCTGTGCACTTTACCACTGCTAAGCTGTGCTGAAGTGTGAGTGTTCACTCCTTAAAACATGGTGCCATTAGCGTATCCCCAATCGGTATATTTAAATATTTATAAGTGCTTAATAAAGTGGTACCCAGGCCCTATAAATTAAATGCTACTGATGGGCATGCAGCACTTTTTGTGTCACCCACTTGAATAGTGCTTTAAACATGTCCCAGGATTGCCATTTCAGCCTGTATGTGGAGTTTTAAATTGGCATTTCTACCTGGCAAAGTAAACCTTTTGCTAGGCCCAAACTTTATGTCACCTTTAGGGTAGGCCTTAAAGAGCCCACAAGGGGAGGTGGCATGTATTTAAAGATTAGGACATGCACTTTTAAGTTTTGGATCCTGATAGTGAAAAACTCTAAATTCATGTTTCATTATTACAAGGCCCACATTTCCTATAGGATAACATTGGTGTTGCCTTATTACAGTTATTAAAGATATATTCCTAATGGGAACAGGCAGACAGTTCATGTTTGTTGTCTTTGCAATTGTAATGAAAATTACTCTTTTATGGTGAAATCATTTTTTTAAATACAATTTAGAAAACCCTACTTTAAAAAAGATAGAAATTTCCTGCAATAGCCATTTAGTGCATGCTGGCTGTGTCTGGGTCAAATGACTAGGTGTAATTGACAGTTTGTCTTTTTTACATATTCCTCTTAGACAACCATACAAAATAGAGAGCTTAGGTGTACCTAGATGGGCCATCACTGGTAAGGTGAGAGAGTTGGGTTCATAGTTAAACGAAAAGAAACCCACCAGCTTCAACACATTTCTGACAATCTCCAAAAGGGTAGATTAACCAAAACTCTGCATTCCTTCAAACTATCAGAAACTTAGTTTATGACTTTGTCTAAACAAGCAGAACAAGCGGCTGCCCTTCTGACCCTTGTCCACCTCAAACCTTCTGTTTAAGTGGTGTGCCAGGTCCCTTTAAGGATGGAGCTGCACTGTGATGAATGTCCATCGTCAGTATTTCCTCTCCTTCCTGGACTTAGCAGTTGTTTTGGTGTTTCTCTGTTGCCTACATCATTATAGTCCTCCGGGCCTTCCTTTTTGTCCCATTGACTGAGTGCTCGGTATTTCTCCTGGAACTGCAGGGGGTTCGCTCTTCTCGTCGGGTCCGCCAGGCATTTTCACTGCTTCCTCCAGAGATACTGACCACCTGTAAAAGAAAACAAGAGCAACAATTAAGCAGCAATCTCCTGTGGTAAAACTTAAAACTAATATCAAAATGATAAAGGAATTACTTATATGATGGATTCTTCTGGAAAAGACTGGTGTAGTTAACGATTTGTTTTGGTTTGTTTCTACAAGAGAAAAATAAAAATATTATTTTTGTGTTCAGGTGGGGAATGATTTGCACACAGCAACTATTAAGTTGTAAATGATTTATATTATTATATATATATATATATATATATATATATATATATATATATATATATATATATGTTCTTGTAGAAGTGGAACTAATCTGAAATCAGAGACTAATAAGAAGCTCCTTATATTAAGAGTTTTATCATTATTATTGCACAAGACATTGATTACTTACAGGCAATCTATAGTAAGGTCATTAATAAACCTTCATCCTTCCAGGAGATGAACACTGATTAAGCCTATGAACTATTATGACCATATGATTCATTGCTATCTAGACTCATAGAATCTAGACACCTTAGGTAGGTGGTAGAATGCACTGAATATTTTCATACATGTAATTTGTCTGCATTCCTCTCTTGTAACACAGTTGAGTTCTGTCTTCTAGAGTTAGTGTATAGAGACTTCCAGTCCACCAAGAGCTGGCATCTGTAATAGGGAGAAGGAACATTAGGTAAGGCAGAAGTTGGGTACATATTATAGAAATTCTTCACTGTATATGTTCTCTGTTCTAAAGTCCGGTATTTATGTTTTTGAAGGTGAAGAATACAACTGACTTTGCAAGGTGGAATTTGGTTTTGACCAAGCTTCGTCCCTTCAGCTTGGTCAATCAGGTGGACCAATCATTGGTCCATTTAGTGCGCAGGAAAGTTTGGAAATCACATAATTTCCATTTCACTCCTGAAAAAGTTAACAGGCTTGACACTTTCAAGAACATCCTTTTAAAAACCTCTGCTTCCAGACAAGTCAGAACAATCATAAATAATTTCTTGACACTGGAGACTTCCCTAAGCCTTCAAAGATACATACCTATGCCCATTATTAAAGAAAACAAAATTGGACCCTCCAGACCCATCAACTACAGACCACTGCAAAAATACAATTCCTGGGCAAACTAATAGAAAGAACAGCATTCACCTAGATGTCATAATTCATTGAAGATAACTCCATACTTTCCAACTGCCAAACAAGATTCCGTCCAGGAAAAGGTTCAGCATCTACCCTAATCACCATCTGGGATGATCCTAAAAACACAGTAGACCACATAGGGGTCACAGCACTACTTCTCTTCAACACTTCAGCTGCCTTTATCACAGTTGATCATGGTACTCTAAACCAAAGACTCCATGAAGCCACCATAGAGGGGGACTACTCTCCACTGAATCACATCCAACCTTCAAAATAGAGCAAATGTTATCCAAACTCATTGTTTCTCATCCAACCTCTACATCATTGAAGCAATGATCTCTCCAGGCTCCTTCATCTCAGCCAGGCATTTCAACATCTACATGAAGTCATTTTATCAGCATTGATGAATGAATTTCAGTTCACCTGCTGTAACTATGCAGATGACACACAAGTTTTTCTTAAAGTGGAAAGCCCCAAAGACATAGGAAACTCAAAAATCTTCAATTGCTCCTATTGGTTGATCAATGGATGACATGGATGGAGCCATCTCAAATTGAATGTATTAAGAACTGAAATACTCACCTGTGGTTACTAGAGTAATTGATACCCCATCTGCACTTGCCCTGATGATCTAGAACTGCTTCCTAAAGTGTCTAAGTAAGTAAGAAGCCTCAGAATTAACATGGACTCCTGGTCTCAAAAATGCCTTTGTGGATAAATTAGCATGATCAAGCTTCAATACTATGAAAAGTCATCAACACATCTTCCCTCTCATAGGAGTACCATACAATGTCCAAACTACAATCTCTCTTATACTGTCTAAACTTGTTTATGCCTATGACCCCTACCATGGTTCACCTCTATTGACTATAGAAAGACAACAAATTTAAAATTCTGCTACCAGACTACTTCTATATGTAAAGCCACAAGCTCACATCACCCCTGCCTTAAGGGCCCTAAAATGGTTACCAGTTGTCAGAAGATCCACCTCAAAGCTGTTTTCCTTTCATCAGGAATAAAATCACCAAATACATACAACAAAGGAACCTCTGCTCCAGATTGCCACCCTGCCTCAAAATTCTAACATCCAAGAAAAAAAACATGATTGGAACATCTTTCACTGTTCAAGCAGTCATACTGTTGGAAAATGGGTTATTGGTAGGGCAGGTAGGTACCTACACCTAGCAACAAGCCACTAACCTCCACATAGGTACAGTTAGGTCTCAGTAAATTAATCCCAGCTCAACCCTTGGTAGCTTGGCAACGAGCGTCAAGGCTTAACTTAGGAGACAAAGTGTAAAGCATTCAAATATCACAAAACAGTAATTAAATAAAACACAGGAAACAGAATAAAAATCCAAAACCAATTTATAAAAATAGTTTATATTTTTATCTTTAAAATGACACAAAAACGATTAAAATCGGTTCAGGGGAACCGGAGATATGAATTTTTAAAGAATTATTACTTTTCTAGCGCTTAGAAACAAAAAGCGCCAATCGGGTCATCTGGTTGCACCTCGACCGGGGCAAAGTCAAACTTTCAGGCCGACCGCGATGGAGCCCTGCTCGGCTACAGGTCGCGGGAGGCCTCGGTTAAAAAGTTACCTTCTGACTTAGGCCCTCATTCTGACCTTGGCGGTCTTTTCGCAAGACCGCCGAGTTACCGCCGCGGTAAAGACCGCCGACCGCGGCGGTATGCCGCTGCGCGTATTCCGACCGCTGGGAGCGTTCCGCCGGAATACCGCCAGCAGCCACACTGGCGGTCGGCGGGAAAGTGGAGACTGGTCAACCTCCACCGCCACGCCAGCAGAACACCGCCCCCAGAATTACGACCCACATTTCTGTGTGGCGGTCTTCTGTTGGCGGTCTTCTGTTGGCGGTCACGTCCCTATGGCTCCCGTCGCCTCCCGGAGGACCAACGCACAAGGTAAGTTGATCGTCCGTGAGGGGAGGGGGTGGGGGGGTGTTGTGTGATGTGTGCGTGCATGGGGGTGTGCGTGTGAGTGTGTAGAGGGGGTGTGTGAGTGCGTGCATGCGGGCGGGGAGTGCTGCTGTGCCTATGGGCAATGTGTGTAGTTCGGCGGGTGCGCATGTCGGCATGTATGTGTGCGGGTATGTGTCCCCGTTGTGTATGTGTGTGTGTAGGGGGTGTGTATATGTGCATGTTGGGGGTGTGTGCATGTCGGGGTGCGTGTATGTGCATGTCGGGGTGGGGGTGGGGAGGGGGTTCGTACCACCTCTGGGGGGTGGCAGGGGGGTGGAGGGTGTGGGGGGAGGACTCGGGGGGGCAGTGGGGGGTGGGGGAGACCCCTATCAGTGCCAGGGAAGGAATTCCCTGGCCCCGATAGTGCCTACCGCCATGGTTCGCATGACGGTTCCCGAACGCCAGAAACCGCGGCGGTAAGCAGGGTCATGATACCGTTGGCGGTCTTGGGTCGACCGCCGGACCGGAGTGCGCAGACTCCAGCCCGTCGGTCATGACCGCCGTGGCTGTCGGAGTGGGGAAGTGGCGGTCGGTCGCGGCGGTGACCGCCGCGGTCAGAATGCCATTTTTAATACCGCCGGTCTGTTCGCGGTCCGACCGCCGCCTCTCCGCCGACCGCCAAGGTCAGAATGAGGGCCTTAGTCTTTATTTTGAAGTTTTTCTTCACCGGGACGAACCTGCCAGTTGAATCCGACCTCCTGGAGCCCTTGTCCGGATACGCGATGTGGGTTTCCTCGGTGGAGACTTTTACCTTCGGACTTAGTCGTTTTTTCGAGATGAAAATCCTTCGACCGGGGTAAACCTGGATCTTGATCCGACGTCCATGGAGCCCTTCTCGGATACGATGGCTGGGAGGTCCCGGTCAACTTTTTACGTTCGGAATTAGTCTCTTTTTTGGATGTTTTTCTTCACCGGGACGAACCACGAAGTCAGGCCGGGTCGCGGTTGAGGCAAGCCGGCTGGAATTTCTGCGGCGGGTCGGTCCCTCTCTGGAGCTTTTTTCTAAAAATTCTCAAATATTTTCCAAACTTCTGGGGCTTCACCCAGATGTTCTTTTAAGGTTCTTTTGGGGTCCACAGCTCACCCCAAGGGTCCAGAAGTTCTGTGATGGTCCTTGGGGGGTGCGGACTTCAACTCCCAGAATGCACCTGGCGCAAACTCCTTTTTGGCCACTGGACAGTGGTCAGCTGGTCGCTTTCTTCAGGAGTTGGTGCAGGGGACTCTGGTTTAGCAATTTTTCACCTGTAGCAAACAGGGAGTCCCTCCTTCAACCAGTTGAAGCCAGGCAAAGTCCTTCTTGTGGTGAAGCCCAAGTGTGCAGCTGGTGCAGTCCTTCTGAGTGCAGGGTCCAGGTGCAGGCCAGGGGTCCAGCAGGGCAGTCCTTCTTCTTCTTTAGTTCCTTTCTTGTTGAATTCTGGAGGGGATCTGAGGCGTGGGTGCAGGTCTGCCAGTTTTATCCTTGCTCCTGGGTGAAAAGCAGGGGGGCCCTGGTTCTCCAATCAGGGACAGGGTCGTCCCCCTGTGATGACCACTTCCTGGGAAGTGTGGCAAAAATCCATCCCAGAAGGCAACAGTCTCTAAAAATCCAACATAGATGAATCTGATTTTTGGAGGTTACATCTGGCTGAGCCCACCCACTGGTGTGGCTAAAAATCATAAACACACCCCTCTCCTGCCCTCTCCTAATCTAATCAAGGGGGCACCTAATTGTCTGGGGTTCCAGGATGTGGGGGTGTTGCTGGGTGCTCCAAATGTCCTTCTCTGCCTTTGAAGACCAGTTTGGCAGCCCTCCCCCTTCCTGCCTCACCATCTGCTGAGGGGAGATTCTCTCCCCCAAGCACATTCCTTTGTGTGAAGCCTGGCCACTTCACACCTCATCAAGGCAGCCTGGCAGAAGCTGCTGCAGGCTGGCCAATCAGAGCACAGCAGCAAAAACAATGCAGAGCTGAAATTGGCAACTTTTTAGGTAAAGTCCAAACTTTTTACCTGGACAAGTTATATTAAATCCAACAACTGGAAGTTGTGGGATTTATTACAACAATCAATTTGATACCAAATTTTTGGTATGCAACATTTAAGGAGACTTTAAAATTTAAAATAAAGTCTGCCCATTCTAGCCTATGAAGGCCATTTACTTCAATGAGGGAAAAACAAATTTGGCTGTTTTTACCTCACCAGGGCTTATAAATCTATTTTTATAAAGTCCCTGCTTATAGTTACATGGCACCCAGCCCTAGGGGCACATAGGGCACACCTTAGGGGTGACTTATATGTAAAAATACGGTAGTTTAAGACTTTGGAAGTAACTTTAATTCCAAAGTCGAATTTGCATATAACTTTAATTTAAAAGCAGCCAGCAAGGCAGGCTTGCTTGTAAAATGACACTGGGCACCTCAGCAAGGCACCTAGGTGTGCACCACCTATGCTGTGGTCCCTAAACCTACATGCCCTACCATATACTAGGGACTTATAGGTAGGTTAACCTAGCCACTTATAATTAGCCTAATTTGCATATCCATTTTACACAGAACACAGGCCCTGGGACTGGTTAGCAGTACCCAGGGCACCATCAAAGTCAGGAAAACACCAGCAAAAAGTGGAAAATGGGGGCAAAAAGTTATGGGGCCTCTGCAATCAGCTCTGTTTTCTCACACAACCCCCCCCCCCAGCCCACACGCCCAGGAGACTCAGCCCAACCCTGGGAGAGTCTTCCTGGCTTGTTAGGCGAGGAAGACAGTGAAGAAAACTGGCTGTCCCTTTGCAGGGCCTACTCTGCCTTACATCCTCCTGTCAGGGTCACTCCCTCTGGGTAGTGAAGCCATCCCAACAGTAAAAGGACCCAACTCAAATTGAAACTTCCCTCTAGGGGGGTCTTCCTCCTCTCTCTCTGCCAACTTGGGTAGTGAGGTGCCCACCTCCCCTACTCCAAACTTTGCTAGGGCAACACCTAGCTTACCCAAAGAGGTCACCCAACACTTGAGCAACCCCACCATGACCAATAGGGTCAGGGGGCCTACTTTGCTATTGGCCCTGGGGTCTGCCTCCCAGGCCAAGTACATTGCTGCCAGGAAGGCTAGCACCCAGCAGAGGCTACTGACAGCTGTCAGTACCCAAAACCACACCTTAAGCTCTCCACTGACAGGTGGCTGAGCTGCTTTAGGGGCATCTTTGGGGTCCTGGTACCCCTCTTGCTGTCTAGAGTGGGGGGCTACCACCTCCTGTGGCAGACACCCTCCTTCCACTCTCCCTTCTGTCAGTGCAGGGGCAACACCCTGCATCTGGACAGCTGCCTGACTACTCAGGACTTCCTTGGGGTCAGGTGAGGCCTCACCAGTGCCAACTCTGGGCTCCCCCCTTACTGGGGCAGAAGGCCCTTGGCTCCCTGGAACTCTCTCTAAGAGTGGCCTACCCTTCCTTTTCTTCTTTCCTTTTCTTGGGGACCCCTGTCTCCTAACTGTAGGGACTGACTCCCCAGGACTTTGGGTTGGGGGGGCGCCCTGGGCGACCACCCCATCTGTGACCAGACTCACCTCTGGGAGGTCATTGCCCAGGATACAATCTAGGGGGAGGTCAGCACTGACTACCACCCTAATCCAGTCAAGGATACCCTCCCTCTCTAGGGGCACTATGGCTACAGGTTTGGAGGTGACCTCCCCTGTGGCTATCCTGACTTTCTTTGTCTTTCCTGGGACATACATGTCTGGCGTCACTAACCGGTCACTCACTATAGTGTGACTGGCACAGGTGTCCCTCAGGCCAGTGGTAGGGATCCCATTCACTTGAATGTGGTGGAAGTGCCTACTCCCACCCTTAGGGATCACCAGCTTACCATCTGGTCCTGTCTCCCAGCTAAATGCTAGGAGGACTTCATCATCTGAGGAATCCTCCTCTATGGCTACACTGGACAGCCCAGTGCTAACCACCTTCTTTGGACAGGCTGCATCTCCTCTGAAGTGACCTGTCTGCTGACAGTCAAAGCAAGCCCTACTGTCCAAGAGTTTTTTTAACCCTGGGTCTCCCTGTCTCTGCTTGTCAGAGTGGGAGTGGGATTTACTCACCTCCTTCTTAGGGTTCTGGGGTACAGAGGGAGTCTCTGTGGTGGGCTTACCACCTCCCTCCTTAGGTTTTTGGGGACCTGTCCCCCCCTTCTTGGAGTCTCCCCCCTGGGACTTGACAACCACCCTGGTTCTCAACCACTCATCAGCTGCCTCCCCTAGCTCTCTAGGGTTGGTATGCTTAGAGTCCACTAGATGCTGGCGTAACCTTTCTTGGGTACAATTGGTCAAGATGTGCTCTCTCATGATCAGATTGTATAACCCCTCATAAGTATCTACTTTGTTACCAATAATCCAGCCCTCTAGTGCCTTTAGTGAAATGTCCACAAAGTCAACCCAAGACTGGGTACTGACCTTCTGGGTGTCCCTGAACTTCATTCTATATTGCTCTGGGGTCAGACCAAACTTCTTGGCTAAGCACCTCTTCATACTAGGGTATGAATCTGCCTCCTCCCCCCTTAAGGTCAGAAGCCTATCCCTCCCTGAGTTGGGGACCAACTCCCACAAAAGGGAACCCCAGTATTGAGGCCTAACCCTTCTCATTTGGAGTGCCCTCTCAAAGGCCCCCAGCCACTTATCTATGTCATCCCCCTCTACATAGGCGGGAACCACCCCTTTGGGTAATCTGGGGCAAACTCCCCCACCCATGGACACCTCAACTTCTTTATCGCTGCCTCCATCTCTTTTCTCTTTGTATGCCCACTTTTTCTTTTCTAGGGCCAGCTTCTCTGCTTCCAAAGCTATGTATGCTAGCTGGGCCTCCAGCTCTCTTTCTCTGATGGATGGGTTCTCTCCTCCTGAAAGGACCCCCTTCCCACCACTAGCTTTGGATCTGCCCCTAGTGACTGTGTTTACTGAGGACCGTTCTTCCTCATCCTCACTTGGGCTCAGATGCCTTCCCTCCCCTGAGTGGTTAGAGCTTGCATCCTCCCTTCTTTCTCCCTCCTCTGGAGCTTCTTCTGACTCTACCTCTTGGGCCTCAGCCCATGCTGTCAGGGATGTGATCAGGATTTGCTTCCTGAGATCAGTGGTTGCAGGCAACCCTCTTTCAATACACAACCCCCTAAGCTGGACTACCGTCAGTGTGGGTAGGCTAGCCAGATCAAGCTCCATGGTTCCCTAGTTTTGTGTCAACAAAAACTTTTTGCAAAAATTGGAAACAAGAATTTAGAAAAATTACAAAAATTCAATAATTGAAATTAATCCAAATTAAAAATTAAAAACAATTTTTGCACTAGGACAATTTAAAGGATTTTTAATTTGTTTTACTTAAAACTGTAACGTGATATTGAACACAAGTACAGGATCCCGTCGCTGCTTCCAATTATGTTGGAAAATGGGTTATTGGTAGGGCAGGTAGGTACCTACACCTAGCAACAAGCCACTAACCTCCACATAGGTACAGTTAGGTCTCAGTAAATTAATCCCAGCTCAACCCTTGGTAGCTTGGCAACGAGTGTCAAGGCTTAACTTAGGAGACAAAGTGTAAAGCATTCAAATATCACAAAACAGTAATTAAATAAAACACAGGAAACAGTTTAAAAATCCAAAACCAATTTATAAAAATAGTTTATATTTTTATCTTTAAAATGACACAAAAACGATTAAAATCGGTTCAGGGGAACCGGAGATATGAATTTTAAAAGAATTATTACTTTTCTAGCGCTTAGAAACAAAAAGCGCCAATCGGGTCATCTGGTTGCACCTCGACCGGGGCAAAGTCAAACTTTCAGGCCGACCGCGATGGAGCCCTGCTCGGCTACAGGTCGCGGGAGGCCTCGGTTAAAAAGTTACCTTCTGACTTAGTCTTTATTTTGAAGTTTTTCTTCACCGGGACGAACCTGCCAGTTGAATCCGACCTCCTGGAGCCCTTGTCCGGATACGCGATGTGGGTTTCCTCGGTGGAGACTTTTACCTTCGGACTTAGTCGTTTTTTCGAGATGAAAATCCTTCGACCGGGGTAAACCTGGATCTTGATCCGACGTCCATGGAGCCCTTCTCGGATACGATGGCTGGGAGGTCCCGGTCGACTTTTTACGTTCGGACTTAGTCTCTTTTTTGGATGTTTTTCTTTACCGGGACGAACCACGAAGTCAGGCCGGGTCGCGGTTGAGGCAAGCTGGCTAGAATTTCCGCGGCGGAACGGTCCCTCTCTGGAGCTTTTTTCCAAAAATTCTCAAATCTTTTCCAAACTTCTGGGGCTTCACCCAGATGTTCTTTTAAGGTTCTTTTGGGGTCCACAGCTCACCCCAAGGGTCCAGAAGTTCTGTGATGGTCTTTGGGGGGTGCGGACTTCAACTCCCAGAATGCACCTGGCGCAAACTCCTTTTTGGCCACTGGACAGTGGTCAGCTGGTCGCTTTCTTCAGGAGTTGGTGCAGGGGACTCTGGTTTAGCAATTTTTCACCTGTAGCAAACAGGGAGTCCCTCCTTGAACCAGTTGAAGCCAGGCAAAGTCCTTCTTGTGGTGAAGCCCAAGTGTGCAGCTGGTGCAGTCCTTCTGAGTTCAGGGTCCAGGTGCAGGCCAGGGGTCCAGCAGGGCAGTCCTTCTTCTTCTTTAGTTCCTTTGTTGTTGAATTCTGGAGGGGATCTGAGGCGTGGGTGCAGGTCTGCCAGTTTTATCCTTGCTCCTGGGTGAAAAGCAGGGGGGGCCTGGTTCTCCAATCAGGGACAGGGTCGTCCCCCTGTGATGACCACTTCCTGGGAAGTGTGGCAAAAATCCATCCCAGAAGGCAACAGTCTCTAAAAATCCAACATGGATGAATCTGATTTTTGGAGGTTACATCTGGCTGAGCCCACCCACTGGTGTGGCTAAAAATCATAAACACACCCCTCTCCTGCCCTCTCCTAATCTAATCAAGGGGGCACCTAATTGTCTGGGGTTGCAGGATGTGGGGGTGTTGCTGGGTGCTCCAAATGTCCTTCTCTGCCTTTGAAGACCAGTTTGGCAGCCCTCCCCCTTCCTGCCTCACCATCTGCTGAGGGGAGATTCTCTCCCCCAAGCACATTCCTTTGTGTGAAGCCTGGCCACTTCACACCTCATCAAGGCAGCCTGGCAGAAGCTGCTGCAGGCTGGCCAATCAGAGCACAGCAGCAAAAACAATGCAGAGCTGAAATTGGCAACTTTTTAGGTAAAGTCTAAACTTTTTACCTGGACAAGTTATATTAAATCCAACAACTGGAAGTTGTGGGATTTATTACAACAATCAATTTGATACCAAATTTTTGGTATGCAACATTTAAGGAGACTTTAAAATTTAAAATAAAGTCTGCCCATTCTAGCCTATGAAGGCCATTTACTTCAATGAGGGAAAAACAAATTTGGCTGTTTTTACCTCACCAGGGCTTATAAATCTATTTTTATAAAGTCCCTGCTTATAGTTACATGGCACCCAGCCCTAGGGGCACATAGGGCACACCTTAGGGGTGACTTATATGTAAAAATACGGTAGTTTAAGACTTTGGAAGTACCTTTAATTCCAAAGTCGAATTTGCATATAACTTTAATTTAAAAGCAGCCAGCAAGGCAGGCTTGCTTTTAAAATGACACTGGGCATCTCTGCAAGGCACCTAGGTGTGCACCACCTATGCTGTGGTCCCTAAACCTACATGCCCTACCATATACTAGGGACTTATAGGTAGGTTAACTTAGCCACTTATAATTAGCCTAATTTGCATATCCATTTTACACAGAGCACAGGCCCTGGGACTGGTTAGCAGTACCCAGGGCACCATCAAAGTCAGGAAAACACCAGCAAAAAGTGGAAAATGGGGGCAAAAAGTTATGGGGCCTCTGCAATCAGCCCTGTTTTCTCACACATACTATGGAGTTTTTTACTCCCAAACATAAGATCCACAGATAACAATATTATCTTCGGAAACTTACTCAGGTGCTGGCTCCTCCCTGCATGACCGCCATACTCAAAATACAAATCTACAGCAGTAGCAACATAGTCATTAAACCAGCAGAAAAGGGGGGGTGCCATTGTAATTCAAACAATAGAGACATACCTAAAAGAAGCCTAAGGCTCCTCTCGGATGAAAGAAACTATGAATGGCTAAAAGTGGACCTAACTACTTTTCTTAAAATTAAGATTGGAAGTATGAGTGAATAGGCATTAGCACATGATTAGGTTTCACAAAAAGAGATAGAATTTCTAATGAACCGAACAGCGGTTACCTCCCACTTTTATACGATCCCCAAGATCCACAAAAACCTTGAAAATCCACCTGGGAGACCAATAGTTTCAGGGATAGGTTCTATTTCAGAACTTTTATCCAGATTCACAGATGCCTTTTTCAGACCCTTTGTTCAAAACACAATCACATACCTCAAAGGAACAAAAAGTGCCCTACGCCTCTTAAAGGACACCACCTTTGATTCAGACATCCACCTTCTGCTGGGCTTGGAAAGACTCTACACAAGCCTGCAGCACATGGAAAATATGAATATAATTGAGGAGGTTCCGTTTAAAGTCGATTGGTAGTATCAAACCCCTAGAAATGTAGTAATGGAGTGTTGCAAATGGGTTTAAACTAACAACATTTTTGAATTTAAAAGGACCCTTCTTTTTTACAGAAACACAGGGCTAGCATGGGAACCACTTTTGCGCCAAGCGTAGTGGGTCTGCATGTCTATCATGCAGAAGTTGACAAGATTTTATGCCCATAGAACCCCTATCACAAGTACATCAAATAGTGGAAGAGATACACTAATGATGTGTGGGTCATATGGGAGGGCTATGAAGTGTCAGCCAAGAATTTTCTCAGTTGGCATACCAGTGTACACTTAAAACCACAGTACATGAGAAACCAGCAGCAAAACATTGTCTACTTCTCTATGACAGTCTTAATCCTCACCACCTCAGGGAAAATCTCTCTTTTGGCAGTTCTTGAGGTTCAGAAGGAAGTAACAATGGAAAGGCTGTACTTGAGAACCACACCCAGAAAGAGAAAGAGGAAAGACCCATATGCATCAGCACTTTTAATATTGCCGCAAATCAACTAAGCAAGATCATTAAGAGACAGTGGGGTATTTTGAACAGTGGTTCAATGACACATCCCTAAACTAATGTTCTCACATAAACGTGGGAGGAGTCTATGTGACATGTCAGTACACATGAGCCCACGTAAACCAATGATGGGTAGAACACAGGCCCACTGCACAGTATCCAAGGTGGGGAGCTAATGCCCTGGTGGAGAATGCAGTGTTTGACATCTTACAAGAGTTACCAAGAAAATCATTTTCAACAACACCACCACATGGGAACTTAGGAAACTCTCAAACTGCAACATACAGAGAGCAGTATTTTTAATAACCTGTCCCTGTACTGAGCTGTATGTAGGGATGACCACACGTAAGATAAAGACAAGGATCTGTGAACATTGCAGCAAAGTCAGAGTAGATGAGCAACAACGAAAATGTTAGCTCACTATATCAAGAAGCAGCATACAGTACAAGACTACCACTAGGTGGTCTTGGAATGTCTTTATTACACTGCCAACTGCAAACACATACATTTTGAGAAAGAGCAATGCTGGGTGTTTAAGCTCAGAACACTTATTCAGGGTCTAAACAAGAATATTCACTGGAGCCAATTTATAGCATGACATCCCACCTAGATTCAGGAGGCCACCACAGAGTAAGTTTCTGAATAATATGGCTTTAAAAAAAAAGGTCAGACAAGTTTGATTATACCTCACTCCAGCAGTGATTTGCACAGAAGTGGAGTAGTCATACAACTCTGATAAAAATGCAAATAAAAAACAGATGCATATCATAATGATTTATTGTTGCTTCGCAGTTATGTAAGGATCTCTGGTCTTCTCCTAGGACATATACTGTAGAACGCTATTTGTCTTGGGAAAATAACAATTAAAAGAAACCCTTTCTCCCTTTTCATTTTTATTCTTCATTTATTCAGTAACAACGTGGGTTCTGATCCTAATTACAATGAGATGTTCGTTCCGGTGAAATGGTTTGATTAGCGCTAGTTGTCTGGGCGATAGAACGGCAAAAGGAAGGGAATACAGAAGCAGTTCCATTCCCATCTGCCATTATGTATTCCGAGTGGCGGTCTAGTCTTTGCATAGCAGCAAGGACGCTGTGGCTACACGCTGGAGCACTAGCAGTCAACATATAAATCCAGCTGACATGCATGGCGGTAACATTCGGGCCAGCCAGCCAAATGTAGGTCATTGTACCGAGGTGATACCCGAGGCTTGTCCATGTATATGGTGTACTGTGCACAACCATCAACTGAGACAGAGGTCTGACAGAAGAGACTAGTCCATGTACACACCCTACTATTCACACCTATTATCTGAGACAGAGGGCTCACTAGAGAGGGGAGTGTCTCTCCACACATCCTCCTACACACACCGGTCAGCTGAGAGAGAGGTCTGAAAGGACAGGCTAGTCCATTTTCACAACTTCCTATATACACATGTCAACTGAGACAGAGTGCCAGTGGAGATGCCAGTCTCTCTCCAGACACCCTAACACACACACCCATCATCTGAGAGAGAAAGGTCTGGAAGGTGAGGGTAGTCCATGTTCACACCCTACTATGCACACCCATCATCTGAGAGAGAAAGGTCTGACAGGAGAGGCAAGTCCAAGTACACAACCTAATACATACACCCACCATCTAAGAGAGATGTCTCAGTAGAGAGAGTAGTCTCTCTTAGCACACTCTACTATGCACACTTATCATCTGAGACAGAGGTCTCAGTGGAGAGTCTTGTCTATCTCTGCACACCCTAATTTGTATACCTGTTATCTCAGCAAGAGGTCTGGAAAGACCTGACAGAGAGGTCTAAGAGGAAAGGGTACTCCCTCTCAATTCACTACTACACACACACATTATCTGAAAGAGAAGTGTCAGCAGAGAGATCAGTCTTTCACCACAGATCCTACTATGAACACCCACCGTTTCAGACAAATGTCTCAGTGGAGAGGCCCGTATCTCTCCATACACTCTACTACGCACACCTGTCATCTGAGAGAGAGGTCTCAGTGGAGAGGGTAGTTCCCCAACACACACTACTATGCACACCTGTCATCTGAGAAAGAGGTTTGTGTGGAGAGGCCAGTCTCTCCCCATATCGTACTACACATACCGATCATGAAAGAGATGGTTCTCAGTAGAGAGGATACTCCATCCTACATACTATGATTTCCCTACAATTCTCTTGTGATCTCTCAAGACTCTCGCAAGAGTAGCCCACACGCTTCAGGGAGTGAACATGCAGCATGGACATGTGCTATCTTGCAAGATGCTCACAAGATCCTGATGGTAAATTACTGAGCCTGCCAAAAGGTATTTTACAACCCTGTGATAGTCTCACAAGCTTGTAATGGGAAGAAGTAGACAAAAAGGGCCAAGGCTCGACCAATAGTTAAACTTTTCATTACATGGTTGAAGAAATGCTGTGATTGTTCACATTGTTCTTGGTAATTTGGAGGAGAAGGAAGCCTGTTTGAGTTGTACTCAACAGAACTAACTGGATTTGGAAGGGAGGCAGACTGGTGCTTGCAGCTGCATATAGGAAACTGCTCTAAGTTCAGGTTATTGAAATATACTGTATTAACTTTGTTGAGAAGTGTTAGTAAGTGCACTACGTTTGATAAAGTTATTGTATTCAAGGTTTACAGAGTGAAAAACTGTTTGTAGAGGTGTATTTTTAATATAGCTTCTGAGACGTAGAGATTAGAATGTAGAAAGATATCACAAAGTATTGAATGCTGTGTTAAAAAATGCAATGTTCAATTTATATGTAATTCTAAGTAAAAGAGGCAGTGTTTCTGAAATTACAAAAGAAACAATCTGCAATCTATTAATACAAATCCCTGTGTTCTATGAACCTTAGAGTACACATATTTTAAACCTATTAGATGCTTGAGTTGAGATATTAGAATTTCCAGAATAACATACCGTGCTCACTGTTAGGAAAAATGTATAAAGAGGAATGTGTTTACAAACTGTCATGGAACCATGTTTGAAGGCATGTTATAGTTTAATGGTGGATACAAAAATGCAGTGTTTGAGGGTGTTTAATTTTTAAGAGAAAGGAATATGAAGCTAATGGTACAATACATTACATATAAATATGCAATTATGGGTGCAAATGTAGAAATGGTTAGAGAATATGGTGATGTATCACTGTTATCAATTAATAATCAATAAGTAGATTTACATTTTTTGGTTATTTTGTCTTTTTTAGGAGGAAAATAGAAAACAAAATCTCTGAAAACAGAAGTATCATGTTACACAGAACATGGAGGAAGATACAAAAAATGTTTACCTTGGAAGAAACAGGGAACAGTAACTGTGTGGAAAGTCAGGAAAAAATTTTTTATTGCACAACTGATGCTATTCTTACTACCTAAAGCAATGTTTGTACCTTTGGAGAAGCTAGTTCTGTGTAGCCCTACTTGTTTTTGATGACAAACAATCTATTTACTTAAAAAGCAAAAAAGAGATTTATGTACAACAGGTGGGTTGTTATCTGCTTGACCAATAAGTACTTTGGGAGAGGTGGTATCTGCCAGTCGAAAGAATGCATAGGCAGCTGAAGAACTGTCTAGTTTGGCTGCACGAGCTACGTTTGCCTTAGCCATCCTTTCAGAATGACTGCATCTACAATATTTCTACATTCCTATAATGGATGTAACACACTGTTTATTTCTTATTTCCCAGCTGAACTTCTTTTTGCAAGTTTTATAAAATTATAATTTTGCACAGACTCTTTTGCTACCATGCCTGCCAATAATAGACTATTAAAGGAGATATTGTGTGGCAAGCTAAGGTGGCTGAAACTAAGAAAAGAAGAACAATGTACATCAAACTACAGTTGGCATATGAATCAAAAGGGGATGAGATGTTAGTACCTGCTATTGAGAGGAAGAAACAAATGTTAAAAATAGTAAAGTATGTTGTTTTGATTGTTTTACAGCTGTTGATGCAGTTTATTAATGTAGTTTGTTTCTAAAGTTAAGTTTTTTTTAAATAAAATGTGTAAAGTTACTACTGATTTCTTTCCTTAATAGCTTTTAAAGATTTCAATATTATTACAGTGTTGCAGTGTTGACTTAAAGTGGCAGTTCCATCTTCAAGAACTGTAACCGTGCTGCTGCATGTATATGTATGCATTTGGTACTACAGACATCAGTACTTCTTCACACTGTAGTATAAAGGTTTTTATACAAGAGAGAGGTTTGGGGACAGAGTCAACTGTATTTTCATACTATACTATGGACTTCTGTCAGCTGGTGAAGTGGGCAGTTTTTTTGCACATGTTACTAAATATGCTTGTCAGGAGAGGTGTTTCAGTGGAATGGTCTGTCTCTGTGTACCTCACTACACATGTCTGTCCCTATAATTAGATATCTGAGAGAGAGGTGAGTGTGTCATTACATCCAAATATGCACACCAGTTATCCAAGTTACAGTTGTCAACAAAGAGGATACTCCATTTTATACTCTGGTATGAACATTCTTTATCATGAAGAGAGGTATGAGCAGGGAGAGTGGTCTCTACCCATGGTTTACTTGGCAAATGTGTCATTCTGGGGAGATGTCTGAGCTGATCATCTTTTGAGCCCAGCCCAGCTTCTCTGTGCCCTAAACAGCCTAGTAACCAAGACGACAAAGCTTGTTTTCTTTTCTAAAAAGTACTTTTCCCCCATAGCCGTGACTGTTTACATTTACATCTTGGTTTCTGCAAATTCTGTACTTTAAAACTGCTGTTTTGTTTCTGCCCTTAACTGCTTGAATGTCTCTCCTGGGTTTTCCCTTTACTGTGCTAGGCCTACCGCCGGCACCCCCTTACAAGGTAAATAGGCAAAATATTCCTCCATGGCTAACCAGAGTGTGTTTAAGAGACTTCTTAATCTCCTTTATGGTTACAACTATCTTTGGAAAGTGTATGAAGCACATGCTTTTGGCTTGAAAAAGTGGTTATTTTAAGTGCGAGAAATGCAGTATTTTAGTGGTTTCAGAATTGGGCCTTAACTGGAGAAGTGAATCAGGAAGCTGGAAAGTGTGGATTGAGCCTGTCTGTATCCAAGAAGATTCTGAATACAGTAGCAACTTCTTGTCCCCTGCACCAGCAGTTTGTGCTTAAGGCCCCGTTCCCCTTACATACGATTTCACTGGCTATTGCATCCTATGCTCTGATTGGTTGTTAGGGTCGGGGTATGAATTGGATTGATGGCTTATGGTTTGAGTTCTGATTGGCTTAGGGTTTTTGTTTCGATAGGACTAACGGCTTAGTGTTTGTGTTCTGATTGGCTGTTAGGGCTAAGCTTTCTATTGGGCTTAGGGATTAGGGTTTGGGGATTGATTGGCTAATAGGGTTAGGGCTGTGATTGGTTAATAAGTTAGGTCAGGTCAGTCATGCCAGGTCTCCATTGGCTCCAGGGTTTAGGGTTAGGGTTATGATTGGTTAGGGTTAGGGCTAGCATTCCATTAGCCAGTAGAGCTATTTAAGCCTAGGGTTCAGATCGTCTCAGCCCAGGTGTCGAGGCTAAAGGTGGAGAGGACAAGGGCAGTTGCCTGTTTGGGTCTGTTTGGGCTGTGTCGTGTCTGGGGCCGGAGATGCTGTCCAATTTTTCATTTACCAGCTACCACCGTAAAGCTTCCACATCCACAAATATGCAAACACAATATCAGCAAAGGCATTTTACTCACGTAACAAAAATAAACCTCATACAGATACAGATACTATAAAACCCCACAGCCCACACCTATACACTCTTCTATACCAACTGCAACATTATGGCACCTTCATTCTCAAACAAACCACAACACTGTCCTTTACCACTAATAAATTCACACGTTACCAACACAACACAAATCCAAAACTTTAATGTATCTAGACAAACACTAGCTTATCACACAAAACACCATCTCTATCCTCTACTTCCACCTAACACACCCCTTTGTATCACAATGAAACCTATACTCAGCCTTCCATCATAGCATTCACCAACACTCTCATCCTCTTTTTACCAAAGACACACAACCTGTCATGACCACACAAACATGCCAAATCAAATCAAAGAAATGCTTGAGAAAAGCAAAGAGATATCCTCAGTGGAGACAGCAAAGCCCAAACTGGAAGAAGGTTTGCAGAGTAATCTTGCCCTTATTTCAAAGGAAGAATCAAGAAAAGAAGATTCAAGATGGCCGTCGTGAGTCCTGAAGGTTAGTTACAGTTCTAGTCTTGCAATCGGTTGGTTGCTAGGTTACGAGCTCACCAGCTGGAAGCTTTGCACTTCAACTGAGGTCTGACAGGAATCAGCTGTGTGGAGAGAGAGCACGCTTCAGAGCAGAAACTCCTGTGAGGTAAAATTAACCTTGAAGACTATTTTACAGAAAATTTGATAAATATTGTCAAGGTTTATTCAAGGAGTTTGATAGTAGACCGTTTCAGTGGAGTGTTTGGCAAGGCTACAGAGTTTAATGTATGAATAAACCTTATGTTTACAAGGTTCCTGTTTAAGATACCAAAGTCAAAAGAAAAACTAACTTTAACAAGCAGATATTTACAAATACCAAGGTTATAAACGAAGGCCGAGTTTAACGGAGAAATGAATGTTAACAAGTAAGCATTTACAAATGCAACGGTAATAAACCAAAGTAGAGTTTAAAAGAGAAACGAACTTTAATAAACAAGCATTTACAAATACAAGTTATCGACAGATGTCGAAGTAAGAAAGGAGAAACAAACTTTAATAAACAAGCATTTACAAATACAAGTATTGACAGAAGTCAAAATAAGACAGGAGAAACAAACTTTCACAAGCAAGAATTAACAATGCAATAAACGTAATTGAACTCTCTAATGTAAAGTAGAAACCAACTAACATCAGCTGATTTGGAGAACGCATTATCACCAACTATATATATATATATATATATATATATATATATATATATATATAGCAACATAAAACCAATCTCTAACAAAGGTTGAGAAGTTCTTCCAGAATCAGTAATAAGCATTTTTAAGAAGAGTTTATCATTCATAGAGAGAAGCAAGGCTACAGAGAACTCAGGGTGAGTGAAGAAATAATAGAATTAAAGAGAATTAAGTGTTAAGAGTAGAAAGTGTAAAACTGATGTTGTATGTCCCTAGTAATTGCGACTGTGACTCTTGTAGGTGCTGCATCCAATCTTAGACGTGAAGAGGCAGACTGAGTACTGATGTTCATCATCTCTGTGGCAGTCTCTCTACAATCCCATGCCCCTTTCCCCCTCTGGGGTACTCAGCACGAAGGATTAAAATTCGTTGTGAGTAGCTCGGGTCGGAACTGAGGAGTTATCTTCTGCTTCTGAGGAAATCGAATTGAAGTATCCTGACAGATTGAAGTGCCATCACCCTAATTTTAGGGAAAAAACAGATTTCCTCCTGAGTAGAATGGCAGAAGGAATTGATATAAAAGCATTAGCCACTGTTTTGGAAGGGTTACAGAAACAATTAAATAACACCATAAAAGAAACAGTCCAAATAAAACAGCGAATAAATGAGTTAGGGAACACCGCTAAATCAAATGAATCTGTGTTTTCACAAATCCCTAGCCCTTCACAGTCTGCAGGTATATCCACTCAAGTAATTCATGCAGTTTCCCCTATTATTCCTTTGGCTCAACCCGAGCGCTTCGGTGGGGATCCAAGTAAGGCGCAGATTTTTCTGACCCAATGCTCATTGCATTTTTTATGTAGACCAGTAATTTTTTCCAAAGACCAGTCCAAAGTGGCATTTATATTGTCTTATCTGACAGGTGATGCAGCCGCATGGTCCGTGCCAATAATTTCCAGAAATGATCCTGTTTTATATAATTTCCAAAATTTCAAGGAAGAGTTCTTAAGAATATTTGATCGACGAACTGCAGCTCAAGCCACTGACAATTAACTATTGGAAATCAGGCAAGGTAATAAAGATCTAGTAGCATATCTGGCTCATTTCAATAAACTCATTGTAGAGACTGCCTGGCCGGAGTCAAAAAAAGCCGCCATATTTTATCGTGGACTGAGAGATGAATTGAAAGATGCCTTAGCACAAGTTCCAAATAGACCCACTGAAATTTCGGAGTTAATTGATCTTGTGTTACAGATTGACCACCGGTTAACTGAACGAAGAGCAGAAAAGAAAAGAGAATAACGACCATTTCCCCTGAGAATTGATCATGTAAGTAATGATCATATGAGAGCCGGAGAAGGGATAATGATAGAAGAACCAATGCAAATTGGTTCCATCCGAGGTCCTTTATCTAAGGAAGAAAAAGAGAAAAGAAGAGTGAATCAACTATGTTTATATTGAGGTGCATCTGGGCATTTTGTTAAAAACTGTCACAAGAAACCGAAAGCTCTTCAGTCGGGAAATGGCCAGCTTCATCAGTAGAGGGAGTTGCCCTGATGAAAGCAGATCCCAAGACAACTCCTTTAGATCAATGAGTGGCAAATAGCTTACAAACCGCAGCACCACATTTGGTACAAACAGTATCAGTTAAGACCCTTGAGAAGGAAATTCAAGGGATCTCAGTTATGATAGACTCTGGAGCTACGGGCAACTTCTGTGATATCAAATACGCTCGTAAAATGGGTATTCAATTTGATCAAGAAATCTACTTTGGAAGTAGTAAGAGCTGTGGATGGAACCAATCTTTCTTCAGGACCCATTTCCCATGAGACCGAACCAATTCAGATGCAAGGTTTTGGTGGACATCAGGAGCAGATAATCTTTAATTTGATAGATGCTCCACAATTTCAACTCATTTTGGGTCTGCCCTGGCTTACAGAACATAATCCACAAATTGATTGGAGCAAGAGAAAGATCAAGATGAATTCCTCTTACTGCAAAAAGAATTGCTTTCATGATGGAGTGGAAGTGTCCACCAAGTCCCAAGCAGCCTGTTTATCATCACGCTCTTCAATGATCTGTGCACTAAAAACAACAGAAATCCCAAAAGAATATGAGGATTTAGTCGCCGTTTTTGATGAAAAGGAGGCTCAGAAATTGCCTCCACATCGACCCTACGACTGCAAAATTGAACTGGAGCCAGGAGCGATATTGCCATGTAGCAGAATATACGCATTGACCGAAGTAGAGAACCAACATTTAAAGGAGTATTTGGATCAATATCTTGCTAATGGTTTTATTCATCCTTCTGAATCCCCAGTGTCATCCCCACTATTTTTCATACCAAAGAAGTATGGGAGTCTTCGAACTTGCATTGATTATCGAGCCCTCAATCAGGTTACCATCAAGAATCGATACCCACTGCCTTTAGTGTCAGTTTTATTAGATCAAGTAAAGAATGCTAGAATGTACACCAAATTGGACCTGCGAGGATCACATCATTTGATACAAGTGGCTTCAGGGGATGAATGGAAAACCACTTTTCGAACTCAATATGGATTATTTGAATATCAAGTGATGCCTTATGGGTTATGCAATGCTCACGCTGCTTTCCAGCATTTCGTTAATGATATATTAGGAGAATTTCTCGACCGGATTGCCGTGGTTTATATAGATGACATTTTAATCTTTTCCGACAATCCACAGGAGCACATTTCCCATGTTCGATCCATCCTCACAAGGTTGCAAGAAAACCATCTCTATGTAAAATTGGAGAAGTGTGCATTTCATGTGGAACGAGTTGAGTTCTTAGGATTCATTTTGTCACCAGAAGGAGTTAGTATGGATCCTACCAAGATAAAGACAGTGCAACATTGGCCTTCTCCTTGCAATGTCAAAGAGATCCAGAGTTTCTTGGGGTTCGCTAATTTTTATCGAAGATTCATATCCAATTTTTCTCAAACAGTTACATCCATTACTCGATTGTTGAAGAAAGGAGTGAAGTTTGAGTGGACAAAAGAAGCTGAAAATGCTTTTAATTTTTTGAAGAATTCCTTCGTCTCAGCTCCAATCTTGCTCCACCCCAATCCGGATGAGCCATATTATGTGGAGGCAGATGCTTCAGATGTTGCCATAGGAGGTATCCTTTCCCAGCGTCATAAAGATACAGGTCAATTACATCCAGTGGCCTATTTCTCTCGAAAATTAACACCACCAGAGATAAATTATTCAATTGCGGATAAGGAGCTATTGGCAGTCAAAGAAACCTTTCGGGAGTGGAGGCATTACATTTTGGGAGCTAAGCATAAAGTGATCATTTACACGGACCACCGAAATTTACAGTTTTTAAAATCAGCTCGAACTCTAACAGCTAGGCAACTGCGTTGGTCCCTATATTTTGCAGACTTTGATTTTGTTATCACTTTCAGACCAGGAAAAGTAAATGGGAAGGCAGATGCTCTATCTCGAATTGATACCGGTGCAGTTAAAGAGCCTCCAGAAAAATAATTGATTATTCCACAAGGGAAGTTCATATCTGCCATATTGTATGAAGATTTAACCAAAGAAATTCAAGAAAACTTAACATTCGAAGGAATGCTGAAGTGGTCCAAAGAAGGCCAGGGAAGAGAAATCAAAAATGGTTTGCCATACTTTAAAGGTGCACTGTATGTTCCGACTGTGGAGCTGCAAGAAAAAATTCTTCAGGCTTATCATGATGATCAATTGGCTGGACACAAAGGAATTCCAAAAACTCAAAATCTGATACAACGAGAATTTTGGTGGCCAAAAATGAAAACTCAGATAAGACAATATGTGTCAACTTGTGACAAATGTCAAAGAGGGAAATCAAATAGAACAGCTTCACAAGGTCTGTTAAGACCTTTGCCCACTGCACCCCATGCCTGGCATACTGTTACTATGGATCTTATAGTGGACCTCCCTAGTAGCCAAGGTTTTAACACTATCCTAATTTTTGTAGACACTTTCACTAAAATGGCGCATTTCATTCCTTTGAAAGAAATCCCTCGTGCCCCACAGGTTGCACAGTTGTTTACACAACACATAGTACGCGCCCATGGTATCCCAAAAATTCTAGTTTCAGACAGGGGGTCCCAATTTGTTTCTCTCTTTTGGAAGGACTTTAGTAAAAGATTAGGAATTGATTCTCGTTACTCTACCAGTTACCATCCTGAAACCGATGGGCAAACAGAGAGAGTGAATCAACAGTTACAACAGTATTTAAGACTAAATTTATTTGATCAAGAGAAGAAATGGCCAGAGTTGATGTGGGCAGCTGAATTTGCTTACAATAAGGCTGTTCATTCCACCACTGGGTTCACCCCCTTTTATCTAAACCATGATAGACAACCTAATGTAATGTTGGGTAAAGAAGATGATTCAGTGCCTGCAGTAGAAGAGATGGTGAGGGATTTGCAGACCACGTTAGTTAGGGCTAGAAAAAACATCCTTCAAGCAAAAGATTCATATAAGACTCAGGCTGATAGAAAAAGAAGCTAGTAGCAACATAAAACCAATCTCTAACAAAGGTTGAGAAGTTCTTCCAGAATCAGTAATAAGCATTTTTAAGAAGAGCTTATCATTCATAGAGAGAAGCAAGGCTACAGAGAACTCAGGGTGAGTGAAGAAATAATAGAATTAAAGAGAATTAAGTGTTAAGAGTAGAAAGTGTAAAACTGATGCTGTATGTCCCTAGTAATTGCGACTGTGACTCTTGTAGGTGCTGCATCCAATCTTAGACGTGAAGAGGCAGACTGAGTACTGATGTTCATCATCTCTGTGGCAGTCTCTCTACAATCCCATGCCCCTTTCCCCCTCTGGGGTACTCAGCACAAAGGATTAAAATTAGTTGTGAGTAGCTCGGGTCGGAACTGAGGAGTTATCTTCTGCTTCTGAGGAAATCGAATTGAAGTATCCTGACAGATTGAAGTGCCATCACCCTAATTTTAGGCAAAAAACAGATTTCCTCCTGAGTAGAATGGCAGAAGGAATTGATATAAAAGCATTAGCCACTGTTTTGGAAGGGTTACAGAAACAATTAAATAACACCATAGAAGAAACAGTCCAAATAAAACAGCGAATAAATGAGTTAGGGAACACCGCTAAATCAAATTAATCTGTGTTTTCACAAATCCCTTGCCCTTCACAGTCTGCAGGTATATCCACTCAAGTAATTCATGCAGTTTCCCCTATTATTCCTTTGGCTCAACCCGAGCGCTTCGGTGGGGATCCAAGTAAGGCGCAGATTTTTTTGACCCAATGCTCATTGCATTTTTTATGTAGACCAGTAATTTTTTCCAAAGACCAGTCCAAAGTGGCATTTATATTGTCTTATCTGACAGGTGATGCAGCAGCATGGTCCATGCCAATAATTTCCAGAAATGATCCTGTTTTATATAATTTCCAAAATTTCAAGGAAGAGTTCTTAAGAATATTTGATCGACGAACTGCAGCTCAAGCCACTGACAATTAACTATTGGAAATCAGGCAAGGTAATAAAGATCTAGTAGCCTATCTGGCTCATTTCAATAAACTCATTGTAGAGACTGCCTGGCCGGAGTCAAAAAAAGCCGCCATATTTTATCGTGGACTGAGAGATGAATTGAAAGATGCCTTAGCACAAGTTCCAAACAGACCCACTGAAATTTCGGAGTTAATTGATCTTGTGTTACAGATTGACCACCGGTTAACCGAACGAAGAGCAGAAAAGAAAAGAGAATAACGACCATTTCCCCTGAGAATTGATCATGTAAGTAATGATCATATGAGAGCCGGAGAAGGGATAATGACAGAAGAACCAATGCAAATTGGTTCCATCCGAGGTCCTTTATCTAAGGAAGAAAAAGAGAAAAGAAGAGTGAATCAACTATGTTTATATTGAGTTGCATCTGGGCATTCTGTTAAAAACTGTCCCAAGAAACCGAAAGCTCTTCAGTCGGGAAATGGCCAGCTTCATCAGTAGAGGGAGTTGCCCTGATGAAAGCAGAACCCAAGACAACTCCTTTAGATCAACGAGTGGCAAATAGCTTACAAACCGCAGCACCACATTTGGTACAAACAGTATCAGTTAAGGCCCTTGAGAAGGAAATTCAAGGGATCTCAGTTATGATAGACTCTGGAGCTACGGGCAACTTCTGTGATATCAAATACACTCGTAAAATGGGTATTCAATTTGATCAAGAAATCTACTTTGGAAGTAGTAAGAGCTGTGGATGGAACCAATCTTTCTTCAGGACCCATTTCCCATGAGACCGAACCAATTCAGATGCAAGGTTTTGGTGGGCATCAGGAGCAGATAATCTTTAATTTGATAGATGCTCCACAATTTCAACTCATTTTGGGTCTGCCCTGGTTTACAGAACATAATCCACAAATTGATTGGAGCAAGAGAACGATCAAGATGAATTCCTCTTACTGCAAAAAGAATTGCTTTCATGATGGAGTGGAAGTGTCCACCAAGTCCCAAGCGGCCTGTTTATCATCACGCTCTTCAATGATCTGTGCACTAAAAACAACAGAAATCCCAAAAGAATATGAGGATTTAGTCGCCGTTTTTGATGAAAAGGAGGCTCAGAAATTGCCTCCACATCGACCCTACGACTGCAAAATTGAACTGGAGCCAGGTGCGATATTGCCATGTAGCAGAATATACGCATTGACCGAAGTAGAGAACCAACATTTAAAGGAGTATTTGGATCAATATCTTGCTAATGATTTTATTCATCCTTCTGAATCCCCAGTGTCATCCCCACTATTTTTCATACCAAAGAAGTATGGGAGTCTTCGAACTTGCATTGATTATCGAGTCCTCAATCAGGTTACCATCAAGAATCGATACCCACTGCCTTTAGTGTCAGTTTTATTAGATCAAGTAAAGAATGCTAGAATCTACACCAAATTGTACCTGCGAGGAACATATCATTTGATACGAGTGGCTTCAGGGGATGAATGGAAAACCACTTTTCAAACTCGATACGGATTATTTGAATATCAAGTGATGCCTTATGGGTTATGCAATGCTCACGCTGCTTTCCAGCATTTCGTTAATGATATATTAGGAGAATTCCTCGACCGGATTGCCGTGGTTTATATAGATGACATTTTAATCTTTTCCGACAATCTACAGGAGCACATTTCTCATGTTCGATCCATCCTCACAAGGTTGCAAGAAAACCATCTCTATGTAAAACTGGAGAAGTGTGCATTTCATGTGGAACGAGTTGAGTTCTTAGGATTCATTTTGTCACCAGAAGGAGTTAGTATGGATCCTACCAAGATAAAGACAGTGCAACATTGGCCTTCTCCTTGCAATGTCAAAGAGATCCAGAGTTTCTTGGGGTTCGCTAATTTTTATCGAAGATTCATATCCAATTTTTCTCAAACAGTTACATCCATTACTCGATTGTTGAAGAAAGGAGTGAAGTTTGAGTGGACAAAAGCAGCTGAAAATGCTTTTAATTTTTTGAAGAATTCCTTCGTCTCAGCTCCAATCATGCTCCACCCCAATCCGGATGAGCCATATTATGTGGAGGCAGATGTTTCAGATGTTGCCATAGGAGGTATCCTTTCCCAGCGTCATAAAGATACAGGTCAATTACATCCAGTGGCCTATTTCTCTCGAAAATTAACACCACCAGAGATAAATTATTCAATTGCGGATAAGGAGCTATTGGCAGTCAAAGAAACTTTTCGTGAGTGGAGGCATTACATTTTGGGAGCTAAGCATAAAGTGATCATTTACACGGACCACCGAAATTTACAGTTTTTAAAATCAGCTCGAACTCTAACAGCTAGGCAACTGCGTTGGTCCCTATATTTTGCAGACTTTGATTTTGTTATCACTTTCAGACCAGGAAAAGTAACTGGGAAGGCAGATGCTCTATCTCGAATTGATACCGGTGCAGTTAAAGAGCCTCCAGAAAAATAATTGATTATTCCACAAGGGAAGTTCATATCTGATTTAACCAAAGAAATTCAAGAAAACTTAACATTCGAAGGAATGCTGAAGTGGTCCAAAGAAGGCCAGGGAATAGAAATCAAAAATGGTTTGCCATACTTTAAAGGTGCACTGTATGTTCCGACTGTGGAGCTGCAAGAAAAAATTCTTCAGGCTTATCATGATGATCAATTGGCTGGACACAAAGGAATTCCAAAAACTCAAAATCTGATACAACGAGAATTTTGGTGGCCAAAAATGAAAACTCAGATAAGACAATATGTGTCAACTTGTGACAAATGTCAAAGAGGGAAATCAAATAGAACAGCTTCACAAGGTCTGTTAAGACCTTTGCCCACTGCACCCCATGCCTGGCATACTGTTACTATGGATCTTATAGTGGACCTCCCTAGTAGCCAAGGTTTTAACACTATCCTAGTTTTTGTAGACACTTTCACTAAATTGGCGCATTTCATTCCTTTGAAAGAAATCCCTCGAGCCCCACAGGTTGCACAGTTGTTTACACAACACATAGTACGCGCCCATGGTATCCCAAAAATTCTAGTTTCAGACAGGGGATCCCAATTTGTTTCTCGCTTTTGGATGGCCTTTAGTAAAAGATTAGCAATTGATTCTCGTTACTCTACCAGTTACCATCCTGAAACCTATGGGCAAACAGAGAGAGTGAATCAACAGTTACAACAGTATTTAAGACTAAATTTATTTGATCAAGAGAAGAAATGGCCAGAGTTGATGTGGGCAGCTGAATTTGCTTACAATAAGGCTGTTCATTCCACCACTGGGTTCACCCCCTTTTATCTAAACCATGGTAGACATCCTAATGTAATGTTGGGTAAAGAAGATGATTCAGTGCCTGCAGTAGAAGAGATGGTGAGGGATTTGCAGACCACGTTAGTTAGGGCTAGAAAAAACATCCTTCAAGCAAAAGATTCATATGAGACTCAGGCTGATAGAAAAAGAAGCTAGTAGCAACATAAAACCAATCTCTAACAAAGGTTGAGAAGTTCTTCCAGAATCAGTAATAAGCATTTTTAAGAAGAGCTTATCATTCATAGAGAGAAGCAAGGCTACAGAGAACTCAGGGTGAGTGAAGAAATAATAGAATTAAAGAGAATTAAGTGTTAAGAGTAGAAAGTGTAAAACTGATGTTGTATGTCCCTAGTAATTGCGACTGTGACTCTTGCAAGTGCTGCATCCAATCTTAGACGTGAAGAGGCAGACTGAGTACTGACGTTCATCATCTCTGTGGCAGTCTCTCTACAATCCTATTCCCCTTTCCCCCTCCGGGGTACTCAGCACGAAGGATTAAAATTTGTTGTGAGGAGCTCGGGTCGGGACTGAGGAGTTATCTTCTGCTTCTGAGGAAATCGAATTGAAGTATCCTGACACAACCAAACAATCTTTACACTCCACTCATATTACCTCTTCCAGTAATCAAATCTAGCACAAACACTCATAACTCTTGTCCATACCCTCTTAAACACCATATGCACTCTTCTCCAAAACACATCACCATCCCTGTACATTTCAAATACCACTCACCAGCAGTATTCTATAAACATATTCTTCTCAGAACACCACAACAACAATATCTCCTCTCACTATTCCACAAAAACAAAATAAAACACACACCAGCACATCAACATCACACACACTTTCATAATACTTTCTGTCACAAATTAGAAACTTACACCGACTCCCTCCTTTATTACTACACAAATAACACACATACTAATACATCTTTAATCCCAAATTTTCATCTTCAACAGCAACCAATACACTAACACAACAACTCTCATTGACCCACCCCTCATCCATTGCACAATTTTGAGCATTCAAATATGACCCACATGTTCCACCACCACCCCTAACCCATACTCCTTCCACCCTAAATAGACACAAACAAAATAAACAATGTCACTCTTCACAACTTCGCATCGCTGTGTCTATTACACAACAAGGCTACTCTACAAAAACAAAACAACTCACCTTCTCACACTCAACCACCATCTCCACCAACCAGACACACAGACTCAAGAAAATGCCTTCTAGGCCTGCTGGACATGAAAAACGATATAGAAAAGCAACACTCTTGTGACCCTCATACAGTTAATATCACCACTAAATATATACTGCTCGCTCTTCTACAAAACAAAGTCACACCCCCAAAACTTAATCTGTAAACTGCCTTCTAATAAATGCTTGATCACTATCTAATGAAAGCACCACATCTATGACATACCTCCTGACATACAACCTGACTTACTGTTCATAACTGAATCATGGTTGGGAGATGACATGGATCCAGTGTTGCATGAAGCCATTCCTCCAGGCTATCATACCATCACAAAACTACATAGACAAAAGAGGAGGTGAACTAGCTGTTATATTCAGCCAACAATAAATCTCAGCAAAACGGATGACATTTCCATGCAAGGTTGTGAGGCCCCCATCACCAGATTAAACCCTACACCAGCTTCTTCCTGTAGATTACGTTTACTTTACAGACCACCACCTAGCAATTGGACATTCCCAGACTTTTTCTAGACACAGTTTCAAACCTGATAACATTATTCTCCAACCTATGCATTCTTGGGGACCTAAACATTTGGTTTGACAAACCCAATATGTCCCACACATCATCACTGGCCTAGTCACACTGAACCCACATCGGATCGTACATAATCCTACACAGTCCTACACTCATTGGTGAAGACTTCCTAGATGTAATCTTTGCAAATCCAGAACTAGCTACCTTTCAAAGCATCACACCAGTCACATGGTCAGACCACTATTTGGTAGCTTTCCAACATAAAACACCACAAATCAACACACCCAAGACCACCTTACATGCAACCACCTATCGACCATGGAATAAATTAAATTTTGAAAACTTAGAAACACAACTAATAGCCAGCACAGATCCAACCCCAACATTCAAGAAAAAGACAATAAGTGGCACATCTTTCTCTGATCAAGCGGCCAAACTATGGCAGTCATTAAACCCAAATACAGGATGCACAGATAAATATCTTATCTTCAGAAGACTACTTAAGGGTTGGCTCCCTGGGACATAGCAGGAGCCGGACTTGGGGGGTGGTGGTCCCCCTGGGAAATTATTGACTTCATGAGGGTAGCTGGGCAGCCCTCTGCATTTTGATTCTATCTTAGCCCCTGGAAGGTGGTAGTCCCAAGGTCTGCGGGGGGCAGGAGGCCCCCACATTTCATTATATATTCAGCCATGGGGAGGTGGCAGTCCCTGGTGCTGTGGGGGGGGCAGGCACCCCCCGATTCAAAATTGCAATACTCCTGAGACCTGGCCCACCTGGAGCCTTCATAAAAACAAGTGCAGGAGCCCGCACTTGTTTTTCTCCAAATTTTAGTTGGATCTGCCACAACTTGCGGTTCAGGCTGTAGTCGTGTCCAAATTTCCTATGGGAGTTATAATGGGATACACACTTTTTTTTTACCCCCCTCCCCCCGGTTTCAGTGGAGAGGCCAGTCCCTCTCTACATCCTACTATGCATCAGCGTAAATGAAGAGAGAGATGTTAGAAAAGAAAGCAGTCTTTGTCCTTATGTTAGCAGAGACATCCATCATCGCAGAGAGACATCTATGTGGAGATGCCAGTACATCCCCATACCCTACTATGCAAAAGCGTTATCTAAGGGAGGGATGTTGGCAGAGGCCAGTTCTTTCCAACATGCTACTATGCACACCTGTCATGCAACAGAGATATCATTGAAGAGGTCCCTCCCTCCCCCCACCTTACTATGGACACTAATCACCCAAGAGAGAAGTCACAGTGTAGATACCAGATTCTTCCTACAGCCTACTAAATACACCCTTCATCCAAAAGACAGTTCTCAGTGTAGTCCTTCAACACACTGTAATGGACATCCTTGTCGTCCTGGAGAGAGTTCTCAATGAAGAGGCTAATTCCTACCATACCCTACTATACAGACTAAGGGCCAGATGTAGGAAAAGGAAAAGGAAAACGAGCTGCACTTAGGAAAAAAAACGAAACCTTTTGTCTCGGTATTTTTCAGAGCAGGCAGTGGTCCATAGGACCACTGCCTGCTCTGAAAAATAGTTTTTGTGATCATTCACAAAGGGGAAGGGGTCCCATGGGGACCCCTTCCCGTTTGCGAATGGGTTACCATCCACTTCAAGTGGATGGTAACTGCGATTTCATTTGCGACCGCTTTTGCGGTCGCAAATGAAATTGCATTGCATTGCGAGTCGCAAATAGGAAGGGAACACCCCTTCCTATTTGCGAGTCGGAAATGCATTTTGCGAGTCGGATCCGACTCGCAAAATGCATTTCTGCATACCGGTGAGGTTTTTGCGCCTCGCAAACGGCGTTTTTCGCCGTTTGTGACTCGCAAACACCTTTTTACATCTGGCCCTAATTATCCTGTGGTGAGGTGCTGTTGAAGTGGCCATTCTCTCCTCACTCCCTACTACATAGTGCTGCTATGCTGTGGAAAGCTGTGACTAGAGTGCCCACTTTTTGCAAAATTCTTAGGAGAAGGATCAGCCCCATCAAGTCCTTGTGGAGACGGGGGGGCGAGCTCCAAGGGGCCCCCTCAACACAGTACACTGTGCACGGTGCCCTGGCCTGAGAGCTCCTGACTGGGTCAGAGGGAGGTGCTCTCTATGTACTTTGCAGGGGAAGCTCAAATTTTGGTGTAATGAAGGAGAGTGTAAATTATTTCACTTAAAAAAATGTTACGATTTTGCAGGCGACTTCTGAGATTGTGAAAAAGTTAGGGGTAGAATAGAAAAGTGTTTTTAAAGAAAGCTGTCAGTGCACAGGATTATTTGTTTGAGTACTCGACTATCCACACTGAAGGACACAGACCTGTTGTCCATGAGAAATACATTAACTGCTCGAGATCACAAGATTCTAACAAGATAAAGATAAATACCTGGCTAAAAATAGGCATTTAGGTACTCCAACACTCACCAGGGACTCACAGGATTGTATAAATAAAAGTAGTGGGTGCCAAGAGAGAGGTTTCAGTGCAGAGAATTATGTTTGTGCTGACTGTAGTACTGACAATCTTTTATGCACACTTATTATCCATGGAATATATGTTAAATGTTTGAGCTCACAGGCTTCTTACAAGAGCCAGGCAATTACTTGAGTGGAAAAAGGCATTTGGGTGCTACCGCAAGACTCTCACAGGTGTCGGTATTTGAAAAGAAGAGGGAGTTGTAACCTGAGAGTATCACATTATCCAAGAATAGGGTGGCTCTGGCAAGAGCTGTTGTGTTTATAGTATGTAGTGTTCAGCTACACATAGAACTGGATGCATTCCTTGATGTTATTGAGTAACATCCTGTTCCCTTCTGCAGAGAAAGGTACTCCATCTCTCCTAGAGACCCCTGGCATATCCATTCGGATGCTGTTGTGATGTATGGAGCCCATGCCATGGTCATGAAGAAATGCAGTCACTGTTTTATACACATTCACATACATTTTTCTGGGACTTCTCAATCTTAAAACAAAACTCTTTTGACCATTCAAATTTCTGCACTTGACATATACAGGAATATACAATAGTAGTCTGAAGAAAGAGAGGCATCAATTGAGAGAAGGTCTCCTACAATTGGATTTCAAGCGCAACACCTGTGATTGTGCCTAATTCATTGCTACCACAGTGCACTATCACCAGGTTGGGTGCTCACAATGCAAAATGCTCTCAACCATTAGTAACAGTTGATGCCACTTCATACCTCTATGACCAATCCAAGTTATTTCCAAGTTTGGAATTGCAAGATTCTTGTCAATACCACCATTAATGGAATATTCTCTAGCCAAGTGGATGAATCTGTGTCCTAAAATCCAGAGGGTAAGCACGGTGCAGTATGGAGATCTCAGTCACAAGAGAAGTGTCCAGCCGAATAAGTAAGCTCCAGCAGGAAAATAGAGTTATATTAGTTAAGAAAAATGGGAGTGTGGCAAAGTTATAAAAGCAATTGGTGGATATTTAGCAGTTACAAAAGGATGGTTGGTTGTGATTAACTACTGTTTGTATGGTGTACAGTTTCTTGATAAACAGCTTGGGCTTTAGTATTGGCTGATTTTCAAATTTTGGTATGATCCTGCGAGCATCTGGTGAGAGTCATTGACAAGCTTCTGCAGGTGAAGCTTGATGAGAGGGTCCTCCTACGATCCCGCAAGACTCTTGCGAGAGTTGCATGGAATTTGAGTGAGTGACCCTGCCATGAGGTCTTTCTTTCGATCTCGCGAGAGTCTTCCAAGAAGGATTGTACAGGGAGAGGAAGGAGCTGTATTGCTACAGTACACATGCCATAAACTAGTTAAAACAAGCATTAAGCAATTGAAGTAAAGCAGAGGTATTGTAGACCAATTTTAATGGGGTTTTGGTACAAGTAGTACACGTACTGTGAAACAGATAAATTTTTCTGTGTACAATGCAAGTTTTAGGTTGTATTAAAGTCAACCAACAGTTAACATTGCCTCAGAAACATTTTTAAAAAGCTGCAGTGTGATTGCTGCAAGGCTTAAGGTTTCAGATACTAATATCTAGAGCATAACCTCAGACACCTCAAATTGCCTTTGGTGGTTTGGAGGTGAAGCAAGTGTAATCTCTTTGACTCACACTCAGCAGAGGTCATTTGACTAAAAGTGATTGGTGTATTCAACTACCTTCAAGACAGCTTCTTTTTCATGCAAATAAAATATAGTGTGAATTTATTATGAAGTCTCTGACTAAATATTAATATATAATAATGTATTTAGGAATAATTGTTAATATATGTGTTCATTATGCCAGTATTAGTAATTTGGTTGCTTAAAAAGCTAAAGAGAAACCAAAAGTGCTGATACTATCATATACATATATATAGACCTTGAATTGAATACAGCCAAAACTAAATTTATGATGCTAGGGTCTGGGGTCATCAAAACCTGTTCAATAAGAGCAGGAACTGAATCACTTGAAAGAGTTTGTAGCATTGATTATCTGGGCGTTGGGATATTGGACAAATGTAGCTTGGTTCCCCATTTTACCAAAAGAGTATTCCTCATTCAGCACAGATCTAAAGCCATTCTTCGGTAAATGTGCCCTTGTGCATTTTCTTCTGCATTGAAGGTCTATTGTGTGAAAACCCAGAGTGCTGCTGTCTTTGGTGCAGAAGTCTGGAGGTTTGACGATACTCAGCAATTGGCTTTTGCAGAGAATTCTTTTGCAAGATCTCTTCTTTCATGCCCATCTACTGCCTCTTTATTTCCACTCTTTTTTGACCTGGGAATTAGATGCATCTCTGATTTTATTACGCTAAAAGCCACTGGTATACTGGGTTCATCTTAGGGCTACGCCAGAACTTGAGGTCTACAGGGACTCCCTTCAGGACCTCATAGGCATGTTGAATGCTAGAATAATTCCATGGCTGAACTTTGTATTTAGCTGGTTTAGGAAATCGGAAATAGCAAGGTTTTGGGATGTACCCAAGACTATCTGTAAAGCTCGTGCCAGTATTTTGAAATCTCACTTTTGGACAATAAGTTGTGGGCTACAGCTTGCTGATCATCTGGATTTTGCTGTTAAAGTCAGCTGACCATCTGGCCTCCATGTTCTGGTAATTATGTATTTTCAAGAAAAGTGATTTGATTGTGTAATTCCATATATTTTTATATCCTGACAATGCAACGTGGGACTGTTATTCCCATTGTACTGTGTGAGATGAAATTCCTCTGGAATTACTAAAACATGAACCATTTTAGCGACTATTGTCCTTATGATTCTTTTCAAACTTGTTTTATTCCACTATATCTTTTAAAAAGGGGGGAATTAAATGTTTTTTTCACTTAAAAAAACAAATGTTACAGGAATGTTATAGTTAGGTTCAGATTCTCAGAGATTTCACTCATACAAGACCTCTGAAATTCAACGGTTATAGTTATTTAAAAAAAACTATAATTCGCAACTATAACTTGTGTCCCCACCATGCACTGTTTTTTCTTCAATAATTTGACTTCTAATGTTTCATTGATATTTTTATTGACGTTATAAAACTTGTCATGACTGCTGTAATATCTGGGGTAATTTGCAGTGTATGGCAAAGGCATGATTTATGGTTACCTTAGGCCCTGAGGTATAGCTACTTGAAATAACTCTAACAGTAACTGCTTCCTTATCTTTTTCCAGCCCTGGGAAGGTGTTGGTCCCCGGGGCTGTGGAGGGTCATGCCCCCTGCACTTATTGTCACTTAAGCCCCAAGGAGGTGGTGATCCCCAGGGCTTTGGGGGAGGAGTGGCTCCCCAAATGCATTGTCACTTGAGCCCCCCCCTTAATTTACATTAGTAGCCCTGGGAAGTTGGTGGTCTACAGGGCTGAGGGTCTGCAACGGCCCCCCTTCAATCTTTCATTTTAGCCCCAGGGAGATAGTTTGCACTGGGGCTGCACACACACCGACATTTTATTCACTCTTCGCCTCAGAGAGGTTTCATCCCCAGTGCTAATACAAGCCCATAGGAGGGGGGAATTTTAAAGCCCCCAATGATTCTGGCCCTGGCCCACCTGGGGCAAAAGAAAAGAAAAGGGCAGGAAACCTCCCTTTAATAAAAAAAATGCTAGGATTTTCCCAACACAAACAAAAATGCTTTTTAGCCGTTGCTGGGTCCATGAGGGACCCCTAGACCAAGGCTAAAAGCCCAGCAAGACCCTACCCTGGCCCGTTTTCTGTGTTTGTTCACGTCTTTTGTGGGACTTGGCTGAAGCAGAGTCCCAAGATGGCTGCCAACACTTCCTTGTTGAAGTGTTGACAGCCAATCAGATATCAGCATGGGGACAGTTGGATCCATGGAGGATCTGCGTTCCTAGATATCTATATTTTTTAAACTCTAGTATCGCCAAAACTACTGAAAGGATTTACACCAAATCACAAAAAGCACACTTTCTGGACCAAGAGCTAGCTATGCCAAATTTGGTGTCATTCCATTCAGAGGTTTGGGCTGTAGTCGTGTTCAAATTTTTTGAAATTCCCATTGACATAGACTGGGGAAAAAGTTTCTTGGGACCCTCTTTTTCTCGCCCCCCCACTTGATGGACCACCCCAAGACTTTCAAAACTGCTGCTGAACTGATCAAAGGATACGTTTTGTAAACTTTGTGAAGATTCGTGAAACAGCGCCAAAGTTATGGCAAAACAAAAAATGCTCTGTCTATGGAACTGCCAGTAGGAAATATACACATATATGTATATTACCTAGTAGCGGTCGCCAATAAGTAGTCATAGTTAGGACCTAGTTTCTATAGAAAATACTTTTTGTTTTGCTAATAACTTTGATGCTGTTTCACAAATCTTCACAAAATTTTACACAAAAATACAACACTCACTTTAGCTGCTGTTTGGAAAGTTTCGGGGTGTTCTGTCAAGCAGAGCAGAGAAAAAGGGGGAGTCCCAACACACTGGTTAGAATTACAGCATATTTGGCAGAATGGCAGCTTTTGGTCCAGAAAGCGCCCTTTTTATGATTTCGTGTAAATCCATTCAGTAATTTTTGAGAAATTAAAGAAAATCCAAATGTGTATACAGGGACGCGAAGGCTCCACAAAGTCTTGGGGAACCCTCCCAGTCTCGTGCTAAGATCTGATGGGCTTCTCACACTTCAACAAGGAAGTGTTGTCAGCCATCCTGAGACTCAACTTCAGCCGAGTCCAAGAAACAATAAGGAAAAGGGGCCAAGGTAGGGATACCCAGACCCCTTAGCTCTGGTACTGGGGTCCCAGAGGGGCCCCCTCTGAGCTAAAAAGTTGTTTTTATTCTCTATGCGGATCTTGCAAAATTTTAAAAAATAAGTGTGAGTTCTAACACTTGTTTAATATACAGCCCGAGTAGGCCAGATCCCAGGGGCATTGGCTCTTTAATGCGGCCCAAGGGACCACCACCTCCCCGGGGCAAAAATAAAAAGAATTAAGGGGTCAGTTTGGGACCCCTAAACCGGGGGGCCACTACTTCCCTGGGACTCTGTTATTTGTTGGGGGGCCCCCCTTAAGGAGGCATAGATGGCCCAGGGGACTGCCACCCCCCAGGGCTAGCTCCTGCTATGTCCTGGGATGCCTACCCATGGGACATAGCTGCCACCAAGCAGAAGCAAACAAAGTCTGCTTTCTGGCAGTGAGAGCTGTCAAACGGCTCCCCCTGTCAGAAAGAAAAGTTTACTTCTGTCTTCCCTGCAACCAAATATGAGTGCAGAGAAGACAGATGAAAATATTGCTCCCACAAACATGGAGCTGCTATTTAAATCAGCTCCCTGCTTCTGGGAACAAAGCCAGCTCCCACAGGACGTGGGGAGCTGGCTAGGACCTTGGGGGCCTTGAGGCTTCTCCCTTGGTCCTGTTACTCTCTTTCTCTCTCTCTTCCATCCCAGAATGGGATGGAAGAGAGAGAACAAGAGATTGTCATTGCAATTGTTTCTCCATGAAATTACTTCAAAGTGTCATACTGGGAAGATGTTTGGTACGAATGTTATAGGTACATTTGGATGCAGAGTCACTTCTGGCCTATTGGTCACAGTCTTGTGCTGTTACTCTATAGGCTGAAGGCTAAATCCTACTATTGCTTGGCATTGTGTTTGTTTATTTACTAATATTTTGACTGTTAAATCTTTTTAGTGATGGAACATTCACGCTTCTTTCCAATCACATGTGTGCGTTGACTGTAAAAGGTATGTCTAGAAAAATTACAGTAAGTAGTCACTTATGGCCTAAAGGTTAAGGTCACAAATCCTTGAACTGAAAGTTGAGAGTTCTACTCCAAATGCATCTGTGGTCATTTTCCTTCTTTAATATCTTATAAACTTCAAAAGTTTAAGGTTCATACTGAAAGGTGATCTCACTCTTTTTAACTAACAAATGTAATTTTCTTTTCAATATGTCTAGAAAATATCTCATTCTAAGTATATCATTCACCAAAGCCTAAAAAACTATTTTCTCTATCTCTTTCCCTCTCTTTTCCTCTCTCTCTCAATTTCTCTTTTCCAATCTCTTTCTCCCACTCACACACCCACTCAGACACTCACACACCCACGTACAGACCAACTCAGACTCTCATGCACCCACTCACAGTCCCAGACACTGATGCATCCACTCTCACACCCAGACACTCTCGCAGCCACTCACCCCCCCGATAGACCCTCTCACACATATTCTCACTCTCAGAGAGACAGGCCGTGGCCAACTCCTGCCACGTACAACCAAAAAGATGTGCGTAGCATGGGAGGTTAGGGAGTTGGCTGCAGGGTCTGGCTGCAGACCAGGCTCTGTGGCCAACCGCCACCGTGCACACCCAAAGGCCATGCACGACAGTGGCTGGATTAATTTATAGTAATGAAAATGACTTTGAATTTAAAAAATCATGGAAATTCACTGAAAAAACAAAGATTACAGAGACGTTATAGTTAGGAAATAGAATTTTTAAAAAACCCACATAAATTCACTTAAAAAAACTAAGATTATAGGGACGTAATAGTTAGGCTCACATATTAAATGTACCAAACCATAGAAATGTACCTGTTATAGTTATAGTTATCCCAAGTAGCTATAACTCGTGCCTAAGGGAACTTTAACTCGTGCCCTCGCCGTGCACTGCTATTTACCCCACAAATTACGGCACTCATGGCATCTTTGATAACATCATTGATTATATCAATGTCATATTTGCAGTACAATTTTTGACAAAAAAATATGCATGGTGGGGGCGCGACTAATAGTTACCTTAGAGCACGAGTTATAGTTAGTTGCGATAACTCTAACTATAACAGGTCAGTCAGTCAGTCAGTCACAAAACTTTATTCGGCAAATGCCATAAAAGTACAGACAAAAACACAAATACCACACAATAATTACGTTACAGTAAATAGATAGAAGAATAAAATAGTACCATATCTAAAACATTACGTAAACATCCGGTCTAAAATCTCATAAAAGAAACAAATAAAACTCATAACATAAGAAAAATCACAATAACAGAATACAAAGATTAACTTACAATATTAAACTATACATACATATACATTTAAAATGAAATGAGCCTTTTCCTAATGCTTAAAGAAGCTGTAACAAAATCTAATACAAAATGACAAATTTGTCTATCTGGCAATCTCTGAAAATATTTTAAAGCTTCCTTGTAATGGATGGGTCTAACAGAACGTAAAGTGGGTAAAATGCAAACCCCTCTAGGAGCAGCATAAAAAGGGCAAAAGAGAAAAAAGTGCAAAGTACTCTGGGTTGATCTAGAATCACAGGGACAAAGAGGTAAATCCCTTTTCCAAAAACATGGTTCAGGAAACGCTACTTTAAAATGAATTAAATTAAGTCTAAAAAGTGTTAAAAAAGAAAGTATCTTAAAACTGGAAAACCAGGTCAGATAAGGTTCAAGGCATGGGGCTGTCACAACCTGAGAATAGGAATCAAAGGATTTTAATTTCAGAGAACTGTAAAATCTCAGGTCTGATATGTACTCGGAGTAAGTAGCCTTCAGAACGGACCTAGAATTTATAGTTAATAGGTGAGGTTCATCAAACATATATCTAAGACCTAAATTCTCAAAAGAGTTTCGTAGAAACATAAGCCAGGGGATCCTATTTGAATTTTCCAATTGTAAGCATTCGGAAATACAATCTTGGACCAATTTTGCCATTGGGTTTAGCCAACATCTAATCCAAAGCAATAATGGCGCCAAAAAAACCCTATCCTCCAAAAAACACTGACCAAGTTCTTCGTGGCAGATGATATTTGCAGTACATTTTGGAACCAACAGTAATCTTCGCAAAAATTTATTTTCGACCCTCTGGAGAGATGGTACCTTTACACAGCCCCAGACGCCTGCTCCGTAGAGCACAGCTGCGGTACACTTAGAATTATACAGAGTTTTCATATGTGCGGGGGGTCTATGGCCTAGTTTATTAGAGAAGCGAAAGATCGCTTCGGTGTTCCTTATCAGCTGTTGGAGCTTAAAATTAATATGAGTCTTCCAGGACAGAGAGGAACTCAAATGCATGCCTAGGTAACAAAAATCTTTGACCTTAATAAGAGAATGCCCTCCCTATAACAGGTGAATTTCTATAGTTTGGTACATTTAAAATGTGAACCTAACTATAACATCCCTGTAGCCTTTAGTTTTGTAAGTGAATATATATATATGTGTTTATATTCTTGAGATCATAGGTGGCTATGGAGATAGTTTTAATGAAAGCTCTAGCTGTTTCTCAAGCATGGTTGATGTATACTCTAACTTCTGAGCTTACCGTATATATTTTTAGACAGTGGATATCCGAACTATAGTTAAATATATACTAGAGTGTTTTTGCACTAAAGAACGTGTACTAAGTGAAATGTGCCATAGATTCAGGTCGCTCAGAGAAAACATGTTTGAATAATTAACAAATTGTTTACTAAACTGTTTAACATTGAGATTTCACCCTGTACACAGTGCATGGTAAGCTTAAACTGAAGTGTTCACACTCTATGATGGTGTATGATGCACATTGGAGGTTTTTGCAAACTGGCCCTAGGACTGTTAAAATGTATTATATTCTGTAGTGTTATGACAGAAGGTTCAGCTTACACATGTGGTTTTTCTGATAGAAAAATATTTTACAGAGGGATGGGTTTATAACAAAACTGTTTTCCAATTAACATTTAGCATGTGGAGAGGTTTCATTACGGAAGCCATTTTATTAGAACAGTGTTCGACCGGTACTGTTTAAATTATAGAGGAGTGTTTTGCATGCTGTATTTCGCGAGCGCTGAGGTCTCAGATAAGTGATCATTTTGTTAGTACAGTATTTTACTGTTTTAAAGTACTGTATTTAGACTGTATACACTTATATGAAAGGGAGCACCTCTCTGTGAACTATATATAATCTGAGGCTTGTTATGTTGTGACAATAGAGGTCTCGTTTTCCACAGATTCTTCTACATACCTCCCTTATCCTGTTCAGAAGCGTCAGTACATAGATAGCTCTTTCTGACCTGACGCAAGAAGCCTGTTCAGTCTTACAAAACATCTGTTGTAAGACATGAATCTATTAGTAAATCCCTTCACACCCACTTTCTAACCTGTACAGGGCTGTAAGGACATATTGTGAGCTGTTTTAAATGTGGAGCATTTACTCTGTATGGGATTCTATAATAGGAAGTTAATCTTTCATCAGACAGTATCACAACCAAAGTGTACCCGGTTTAAATTTGGTAGGAGAGGGCCTAACGCTTGTCTAAAACATTTTACACTAACCCTTTACTCTCTTCAGAGATAACAGTTAAGATCTTGATGTCTGTAAAGCCATTCATACACCATGTTATCTCAGAGGAGGCACCTTTGTGCAGGGGTGACTTTTTCACTACAAACATTTAGACAAAAGCTATAACTTATATAGACCTATTAGTAGAGAGGTAATTTTCTGGTACAAGTGAGACTACCACTCTGTATAGAATTATCTTCTAAATCTCTAGTTCACCTTCAAAATTTAAGATACCTCATCTTGTCAGGCTCTCACCTGGAATCTTTTTTGTTGGAGTGAAATGGACCAGGAAAAAGGTTCCCAGCTTCTCTACAGGGCAAGAAGACCCAACAAGTCAAAGTCAAATTTACCCCCCAGGAAAAGGGGATTGAAGGAGTCTGGAATACTCACTGGGTTGCTACTCCGGTCATGTGACTTTTCTTGCACCTTTCTCCTCCTAGAAGTCTATAGGCCGCCCAAATATAATAACCCAAAGGGCATTACAAGATACTCGCATAGGCCAAGCTTAATGTGAAATGCAGTCTTCCATTCACCTTCCTCCCTGACTCTCATCAAATGATATACACCCCGCAAATCTAACTTGGTAAATTCTTTAGCATCCTTAACCTGGTCTATTAAGCTGGAAGTGAGTAGCAAAGGGTAACGATTCTTGAAAATTACATCATTAAGGGCTCTGTAGTCAATACAGGTGCATAAAACCACCCCTTAAGGTACAAATAAAAAGAGGAGAGGATGCGGTGTGAGTGAGATGGCCTAATAAATCCTATCCAAAGCATGTCATTAAGATATTCTCTAAAATGTATGTTTTCTTTCTTGGTCAAAGTATATATTCTTCTACATGGAATACAAGCCCCACGGTGGAGGTCGATTTGACAATCATAAGGCCAGTGCGGTGGAAGGGAAGTAGCCTTTTGTTTACCAAGTACTTCCGCAAGGTCTTGTTAACAAGGGGGAAATTTGAGGAATAGAATCTTAAATCAGCGCTGCTTTAGATTTCTCATATTCACAATCAGGGGATGACAAGCAAAAGGTAATAGACTCCCTTTCCCAATCTACATTTGGATTGTGGGTCTCCAGCCAAAGAATTCCCAATATGGATTGGAACTGTGGTGCTTGAATCAGATCAAAGTTTATTTTTTCACTATGAGTTTCCTATATACTTAACAATACCTCTGTAGGCGAATGAGTAATGGGACCTGACTTCAGGGTGCTACCGTCTCTAGTTTTTACTTTAGCAGTCTGTTCTTTAGCCACTATAGGAATGGCATACTGAGAAGCTAATGATTTATCTATTAAAATTCCAGTAGCCCCTAAATCGACCAAAAACTGGAAGCAAACCGAACTCCTATCCCAAGTCAGCTGAGCAGTCACAAAAAAGGGACAATATTGACGAATGGAAGATGTCTCAGCTAGAGTTTTTGAGGCTAGGTAATATTGAAAACCCAAAACTCTTGCTTCTCTGAGTCTCGGGTTTTCTAGTTTCCTGACTCTCCTCTTTTCTTAGGTTTCAGAGGACAATCACACAGAAAGTGCCCCTTATCACCACAACATAAACAAAGCCTTAATAACTGATGTCTTTGTCACTCTTCTTCACCTATTGGACCCCTAAGATGTACAATCTCAATAGTTTCAGGCTCCTCTGTCTATCACGGTCAATCTTTTTCTCCTTATATACTACAACTTTTGTATCAGACTGTCCTCTATCGTGATGGTGCTCAGCGAGATGGTCTAATTTTACCACTAGATCTGTTAGTTCCCTACTTAGTTCAACTACATGGGCCGAAAGATCTTTTAATTCATCTCAAAGTCCCCTATTGAACAAGAAACTCCTTTTATTTTTCTGGACAGACTGCTTCAGTTACCAGGCAATTAAACATAGTTATGTATGTCATAAAGTCCTTGCTTTCCTGTTGTAGATTAAGTAACTCCACCGAATGGATAAAGGTATGGTGATCAAATTGCCATTTTAATTCTACTTTAAATGCCATACAATTATACAATAATAGATCATCTCAATCGACCAAGGGAAAAGAGCAAGTTACTGCTTGACCCCCCAGGGTAAGGCAATAAAAAGGGTACCTTTGCTTGTTCATTAGGAAAACAATCTGGCTTGCACATAAAGTGTAGTTGACACTGGATTATAAAAGTAGCACATTTCATAGGATCCCCTGTAAATCGTTCAAGAGGAACTAAAGGAATGGTTGGTGTAGTTGTTATGTGAATTACGGGGGTGCTAGCACCCTGACTTGTACCAGCAACAGCAAACTGAGTAAAGGTGTCTCCTGAGGGTGTCTCTCCTTGATCCATACCCTGAGTACTGGAGCCTGCAGTAGCTGCTCCTTATAAGGCATCCACTCTCTGTGCTAAGGCATATGGGCCAAATCAATCAAGGAAATGTCAAGTGCCTCCATTTTCACTAAGGCAAAAATTAACGTGGGCTTGTTGTTCTCTCAGGCTCTCACCTGGAATCTTTCACATGAGTGAAATGGACCACAATGAAAGTTCCTAACTTCCCTGTAGGCCAAGATGACCCAACAAGTCAAAGTCAAAATTTACCCACTCGGAAGAGGGGACAAAAGGAGTCTGGAATCGCCGCTGGTGTGCTACTTTGTTAATCTGACTTTCCTCACATCTTTCCCCTCCTAGAACTCAAAAATGAGAATCAGTACAAGAATGCTATAAAAATGAACCTGCAATCTATGTTGTGGATACATATACTTGTCTACCCTCCTCTGTGTGTCTAGTGTAGTAGGCTGCTCAAGGGTTGCATCCGCTGAATATAAAACAAAGCAAAGACCCTTGTGACGCCAGTGCCCTCAAAAATCTTGTGTGCAAATTCAGTGTTGTTTACTTTGAACACATCTTTGCAGTTTTTTGGGTGCCCTGAATAATGGTTCTAAAAAACTTGCAGATATTCAATGTGGCTTAATTACATCCAAATTCCTGTATATGAAAGCATTCCCTTATCCAATACATAAACGTAAGAAGTATTAACATCCTTATCAATTCAGGCTCAGTGAATTGCTTAGAACCATAAATAAGCTTTTTAAACAGATATCAAAGTATTAAACTAAAAAGCATAAACAAGAACTTGCTTTCAAAATAAGCATCTGCAAATGTTATAAAGCCAAGAAATAAATATATGCGCTTCAACATTAACTTTTTTGTGTCTTTCAGGTTCAAGTTCAACTAAGCGTTTCAATCAGGATATTGCACCAAAAGCGCGTTACCCCACAAGGAAAAGTTGCTGGCTTTAGTATGTGGTTTTGGTTTGTTTTCGTGCAGGTTGCCAAGGTATTTCACATAACAGGAAGAACGCAATGCAGAAATGAAGACCAATGTGACCCAACACCGACAACAGAATGGACACGACAGAAGGAATACACAGATCCAAAGATTGGAGGATGCTAAAGAACACAGAAGTCAGGTGAGTGAGGCTGAAACACAGGAAGGCTTCCACGATGAGTGGCTTCGTGGTGCAGCGCACAGCCTTAAAGGTTATGCGCTCCACCATTTAAAGGAACCATAGGTTTGTGGTCCAACATTCAGGCAATCCCGACAATCTTCCCTCTGGTAAAATATAGTAGCACACAGGCTAGTGTTTGTCTGACCTCTTTTGCACACAATCTTGTATCTGTTCAAAGATATTAGTAGACACCTTGCTGTTCATAAAGCCATGTAGGACAGGAACTACTAGTTCTGAAAGGTGTTCTACACAAAGCAGTTGGTCTCTGTTGAGCTGTCACTTTGAGAGAGTGTTGTTACACAGTATTATGAGACAGGATCACTGTTTGATCAAACTGTATGATGCAGAATGTATAGGATGTTGAAATATAGTGCACAGGGCTACTTCTCTGAATGGTTGTACAGAAATTTTGCTCGGAGTAATTATTAGAGAGGGTGGTCTTACTGCACTGAACTAAACAACCTGTTCACTCAGACAACATATCTTAAGAGAGATTACTTTCTCAGTAAAGCCTTTCACAGCCAGCCCTGATCGTGAAGACAGGTCAACAGAGAGGCTATGTTCCCATAAAAAGAAGCATTTGTCCTGTATACACTTAAAAGAAAAAGAGCACCTCTCTCCTGAAACTAAATCACAGAGAATCTGTAGATTGCTAAAGTGTGGTGTAAGGCCTAGTGTTTGCATAGATCCTTGTATATACATCTCTTATCCTCTTAAGAACTGTGAGTACACAGATGGCTTTCTGATCTGAGTCAAACACCCTGTTCACTTTGAGAAAACATCTGTTGAGACACATGGGTTTATAAGTAAATCCCTTCACACCCACTGTCTAACCTGAACAGGCAGGGCTGTAAGGACAGATGGTGTGCTGTGTTAAATATGAAGTATTCACTCTGTATAGGCTTCAATAAGAGGGAGTTAGTCTTTCATCAAACAATACCGCAACTAAAGTGTAGTCTGTGTCTAAAACATTTTACACTAATCCTTTACTCTCTTCAGAGGTAACAATAGCGATCTTGGTGTCTGTAAAGACATTCATGCACCATGTTATCTCAGAGGAGACACCTTTGTGCAGGGGCAATTTTTTCACTAAACGCTTTTAGACCCAAGCTTTAAGTTCTATAGACCTATTAGTAAAGAGGGAATGTTCTGGTAGGAGTGATCTCATCACTCTGTATAAAATCATCTTGGAAATATCTGATTTTACATCAAACGTTATTATACCTCATCTTCCCTCGGGTAAAATGAAGTAGCCAGGGGTTGTCTTAGCTCTTTTACACACAACCTTTACTCTGTTCAGAGACACTAGCAATACCTTGCAGTTTATAAAGCAGTGTAACACAGGAGGTACTAGCTCTCAAAGGTCTTTTACACAAGGTAGTTGGTCTCTGTTGAGCTGTCACTTAAAGTGACTACTGTTACAGGGTAGTATGAGATAGCTAAATTGATTGATGAAACTGTACCATATAAAATGTATGTCATGCTGAAATACAATGCACAGGGCCTACTTCTTCTCTCAGTGCTTTTACAGAGACTATCTATTTTGCTCAGAGGAATCATCAGAGAGGGTCGTCTTGCTGCACTGAAGTAAACACCCTGTTCACTCAGCCAAAATATCTTTAGAAAAGGATGACTTTCTCAGTAAAGCCTTTCAGAGCCAACCCTCTCTGTGTAGACGTGTCAACAGAGAGGCTATATTGTCCTAAAAAAGCAGCATTTATACTGTATACACTTATAAGAAAAAGACCCTCTCTCTCCTGAAACTGTCTGGGGAACCTGTCCTGAAACTGAACCATACAGAATCTGTGGTTTGTTAAAGTGTGATAGTAGGAGAAGACCTAGGGCCTCATCTACATGGAAATGGCATAGCGTGCTGCTACAAGCAATCTTTCTGCGCTAAGCTGTGTCTTTTCCAAAACTCAGGATTGTGCCGTATTTAAGAGGTTATGGTGCATCCTTGTTTCCCCTTGTGCCAGTGCTAAATTAGCTGCCTAGCTACAACACAGCCACCCTCGCACCATGGTGCAAGGATGGTTGCATTGCAGGGGAGATTGTTTTTGTGCAGGAAGAGACACCTTCCTGAACAAAAAATAATCTTTAATGGCAATTTGCTCCTTCTATGTGGGCTGCAGAAGAGCCAAAAACAAGGAGAAATAAAAGTATTTCTCATTGATGCGCCATTCTAATGCCTCCCATGGGGAGGCGTTCATTTTTGGCTCTGTCTCAGATTTTTATTTCTAGTAAATCTGAGGCAGTGTCAAAAAGCAATGGGTGTTACGTGGATACGCCCTCAGCAACACCCATTGTATGCCCCTTAGCCACAGAAAAAAATCAGGCGGCCCATATCTAGAAGGCTGCGTTAAGCCAGGAAAAGTGGCTTAACACCACCTAGTAGGTATGGAACACTGCACAGCACCACTGGAGTGTAACAAAAAGTGATCCGGTGGTGCTAGGGCCTGGTAAATGAGGCCCCTAGTGTTTCCATACATTCTTCTGTCTATATCCCATATCCTCAACAGAACTTTGAGGACACAGATAGCTCCTTTCGATCTGAAGCATACACCCTGTTCACTGTGAGAAAACATCAGTTGAGAGACATGGGTCTATTAAGAAATACCTTCACAGCTACGATATACCTGTACAGGGTTGTAAGGAGAGATGGTGTAAAGATATAAATGTGAACCATTCACTTTGTAAGGAGTTCCTCTTTCATGAAACAGTACCAGAACCAAAGTGTAATCTGTTTAAATCTGGTAGGAGAGTGCCGAGTGATTGTGTAAAACCTTTCACACTAACCCTTTACTCTCTTTAGAGGTATCAGTAGAGAGGTTGGTGTTTGTAAACCATTTACATATAATGTTCTCTTAGAGGAGATGTCTTTGTTCACAAGTGAATTACTCACTAAACCCTTTTACACCCACTCTACAAACTCTATAGACCTATTAGTAAAGAGTGGAAATATTGCGATATAAATTACCTAATCATTCTTTATAAAATAATATTACTAAGCTTTCGTTTTGTATCAAACTTTATTATCCCTCATCTTTACTCAGTTAAAATGTAGTAGCAGAGGAGCTAGTGTTTGTCCGAGGTCTTTTACACACACCCTGTAATGGGTTCAGAGATATTAGTAGATACCTTGTTGTTTATAAAGCCATGTAGTACAGAAGGTACTAGCCCTCCAAAGCCTTCTACAGTAAGCAGTTGGTGTCAGTTGATTTGTGATGTAGAGAGACTACTGTTACAGGGTACTACAAGATAGGATTAGTGTTTCATTGAACTGTACAATGGAGAATATCTACCATGCTGAAATGGAGTACCACAAAGCCTAACTTTAATTTATTAGTAAGTATTCTTTCAAAAGCATAAATAAATAATATGTGTTATATATTGTTTCTATAGGGTTTCCAGTCAGTTCAAGAGGGCAACAAAACAATAGAAGAGAAGGAAGACAAAACAGTACCAAACAAAAAGCAGACGCAGAGAAAGAAAATGATGGCAAAGGAACATTCAAATCTAGTAACACTACCAAATGTTTCTTAAAATGATTTTTAACATCATGCACACTTACATCTACAGGTATGAGTGTAATGCAAAATGTCTCAATATCTAACAAAAAATCATATCACTCTTCCCAAAAAAAGATAAGGTCACAGAAAACAGTCTAATCAGACAGATTTACGAAAATTAAATTATAAGAACCCTATCAGAAGTTCTTTCATAGAAAGGGGTATTTAGCATTATGAGAACCAAGAAAACAGTAAAAATCAAAAGAGCTTTGCGAAACCGGAAAACAATTGGAGTGTCTAGTTGACAAGACTTTTGTATTAAAAAGAACACTATTTATTCTCATTTTGATAAGAATTAGATGTTTAGATAAACTTATTAATACACTGAACAAAAAATGTTGGCAAAAGGTTCAAGTGAGTAAAGCAAACCTTTGCAGTATTTGCAGGGAGAGTGGAAACCCACTTCTAGTACCGAGGCATGTTTTAATGAGGAACGGTATTTATAGGAAACTAAGTCAGTGTTTGCAATCGACATAGATGGCCGTGGATATGAAATCAATAAAGGTACACAGATTGAAAAAGAAAAAGTGGTGCCAGGAAACGTAGAAAAATAAGTAATCAATGAAGTATTAGGTCAACATCCTCAAAATGCAGTTTTTGAGTTCACTAAACTCAGTCCCAACTTAATAACCATTACTCCAGACGTCCCTAAGGTGCATGGTGTCTCGCTTTTCACCTTGTGGAATGCCAATGACGCTGTGCTGATGGCTCACACCACTAAAGCCTTGCGTCTGTTGGTGTCTGCTTTGATCAATTTAAGGCCAATCTTGACCTCCAAACTAACTTTTCAAAGTAATTTATTATAGCCTGCGGCCCCAAGCCCAACCAGATCCATATTCTTGCTATAAGGGCATACTGCCTAGAAAGAACCAGCACTTTTTTGTATCTTGGGGTTATCTTTGACTCAGAAAGCTCTTGAGCACCCAACATCCCACAGCGTAGGCTGAAGCTATTTAGGGCAGTCAGCTTACTTCTGAGTTTACCTCAGCCCGCTGGGGGAGGCAGCTCAACTGCTTTTGCAAATATATAAGACTCAGTGCATACCTGTCACAACTTATGGGGTTGAGATATAAGGTACTGCTAATTGCGAGGCTATGCAGGTTTAGGAAATTCACTTCTGCAGAAAGGTTCTCTCTGCCCCATATCCTCCTCGAATTTATTTAGCACAAAAAGTTATGTCTGTCCTATATGGATGATGGTATTAGAGCTCATCATTTACTCCCATGGCTATACATTTGGAGAACTGAGAAGGTGGCCCTTAAAAAATACATATTAGGGTTTTTTTTGGCTTGTGACAAGGGCATTAGTATACCTTGGCTGGCATATGTGAAGAAAACTTGGATTGGGCTGCTGTATGCCTTCACAGATCCACTCTCGAATGGAAGTTTAAATAAAAAATAGCTGAAACATTGTTTTACAGACTTTCTGTAAAGCCATCTGTAGTAGCCTATTGGCATTTGAGCCTTAACAGTGTGCCAACCAAATATTTGTTTTGTGCATGTAGGCATTGGGAAAGATGTATATTATTGCACTGCAGGGCATGTACCATTAAGTACTTATTTTGTTTTAGACTGGGCTGCCAAAAAAACTTGCCTCCTATTTATGTCCCTGTGATGGTAGACCTGGGCAGACAATGATGCACTTTACTTTTTTCTGTGAATTTTATAAAAAATATGTTAAATTATTATTACTTCTGTTTCTGAGGTCTTCACGTCAGCTCTTTTTTGAGAGCCACAGTGTGGTCATGTAGCACAATGCACTTTGAGTGATGTACTGATTTCTTGGTTTGTTATGTCTGTACCCGTAGTGGTCTCATTGTTTTTTATTGATTTTTTATTTAATATTAGTATAAATTTTATAACTTTTAATCTGGATTTTAAGGAATACTTTTGTATATCATGTTTTAATCTTGGATTATGTACTTTTATGGACAGATACTTGCATCCACACAAAGTTATTGAAGTGAAGGGAGGAGTGAAAATGTAGAAGTGTTTGCAAAATAAGACAACGTTCTTTTGACAAACTTAGACTCTTTTTGATTAAATACAGCAAAGGAACTGTCAAACAAAAAATAATACTACTCTAAAGCGTTGATTCTTGTTGTGTAAGGGAACTCACAACACTTAAAGGACATTCATTGGCTTGCTTAGCACAGCACATCTGTGGCTGTACTTCCCATCACAATCGGGTGCTGTCTGTGCACCACACTAAAATGTACAAACTAATAAGAAGATTGTATTTTGTCAAACGTCCAACTCTGCACCTTCAGGAACTAAATGACATCCTATTAAGAGGTACTTATTCTCAAGTCAGTTCTGTAATATACAATATTCAGATGCAATACTTTGGGCCTAAAAGGCCAAGTGAAGAGACTATTGTTGATAACAACACTGTTTAAAACTAGCACAGCGTTAGACAATTTTAAAAATAAAATTAATGTATTTGCAAGAACAACACAAGAAATTTCAGACAAGGTGTGCGTTTGCTACAGGTGAACTCACTACAAATCAAAGGTCATAAAAAATTATATTTGTGAAAAAACATAAGTGAGCAATCTAGTACAGTGATTTAAACTTGCTCTTTATTTTAACACTAAGGATAGGTTTGCCTTGTGCTTAAGCCATTTTGTCTGTAAATACTATATTGAAAAACTGGATGATAATAAAATACTTGCTAGAGGAGTTAATAACAAATTGGATGTTTTTCCAATTTCTCCTCAATTTCAAAACCTGAATGTGTATGAGACTATTCTCATACAAAGAGTACATCTCTTCCAACCCATTGTTAGAATGGAACTACATTAGAAAATAACCTCCTTGTGAGCTACTAAAAGGTTTGAAAGATAAAGTTTGTACTTGCCTTTGAACACGAAGGAGAATATTGAAACTATAAGGGTAGCTCGAGAAGAAGAAGAACCACTAGTGGTTCTAGTAAATGGAGTTCCAACCAAATAGAAAAACATTTGGAAGGAACTTGTCAGCACTGATAATTTTGATGAAAGCTTTACAATATCTTAAAATAGAAAATGCATTTTACAAAGATATTGATGTAGAAGAACATATTACCTGTCTTAGAACAGAACGTTTCACATCAGTGCCTTCTGCTCAGTTTGAAAAGGTTGATTTAGGTGAAGCAGAATAAATATATGAACATCACAGCATCCACCCTTTACATTCTACAGATATGACGGGTGATGCTTTAGAACTGTACAAAATGGAGCAAGCAAAAGGAGAATCAGTAAGTGTGTGGGAAAAGAGTTTAGAAGCACAATGTTTTCCAATGCTGTTTCCTACAGGGCAAGGTGGTCATTATTCTGACTGTCCTCTACAGATTCCTGCATCAGAATATAGTAGCAGTAGATTACAGACTTAAGATCCCTGATTTAGGCAAAATAATATACTATACATTTTCCACCTTTGTTTCTAAAGCGATCTTTCAGTGTTATATTATGCTATGGGCTTTATTATGAGAACAGAGACACCATTCAATGAAATGAGAATTCATGGAAAAAGTACATGATAAAGATGAGGTACTAGAAAGTAATTTGATGAATGTTATGGCTTGCCAAAGTGGTACCAATAAATATTGGTTCCATTGTCACTGTAACAGAAATGTATGTTATAAAATCTAGGTGCACCCACCTGGTTTGTTACTTTGGGTTGTACAGCGTATGCTTGGGATGATCTTCATGACTTCCTCATGCAAATCAATGCAAACATTCCAGGGACTAATTTCAAGTCAGCAGGTGAATTGTGTTCCATTGATCTTGCAAATGTTTGTAAAAACTTCAAGCACAGATTTGAAGCTATGCTTTATTTTTATCTGCAATAAAAATAATCCACCACTAGGAGAGGTTGTGGACTTCATCTCAAGAAAAGAATACCAAGCTAGATGAGCACTACATATACATATGTTATTATGAGTGAAAGATGCACCAAAGTTTGTTCAAGATACTGATGACTCGGTGGTGTTATTCATTGAGTAATATGTAATTTGTGACATCCCAGAAGAGCCTCAGAACAGAATTCTTAGGCAGCAAGTCCTGCAATTCCAGTCCCATAAATGTGGCAAATATTGTTGATGAGATATAGACCAAAAAGTAAATACTACACTAAGTGCCATTTTGGATTTGGAGTGGGCGGAACTCGCAATGTTACTCCACAGAATTCTGTGGAGTTGCATAAAAGCTCCACAAGATTCCACGGAGTTTAGCCAACCCTCAACAAATGCAATGTATACCATGGAATATAAGGGATAAATAAGATAAATCAACAAGGTGGCACCAAAGAAAAGCATTTGTGGCCGAAATAAGATTTGCCACCTTCAATCATATTAAAAGGCTTTGCAAAGTATTGCAAATTTGGCTTTATATTTAGTTTTCTTTAAAATGATATGGTTATCACACTCACTTTCAACTACATCCATTAAAAAAGAAAAGTTAAAAACATGAAAATATACACGCTTAGTGGACTTCAGTATGTTATATCAAAATTGTTCATGTTTTCAATGTCCTGAACCTACTAAACGTAATGAAGCTTTTGTAGTACAGACTTGCTTCCAGTCCGGACGGAAAGGGGCCCTCTGTCACCAGAGAGGTGACAGTACCTAACTTGGCTCTAGAAAGGAGCCTCCTTTTCCAGTGTACAAAGGGGATCTGGTTTGAAAAGGAGGTCACATCAATCTTGCCACTGCTCTTCTTATCTATGAAATGGAAGTGTTTTCATGAGAACAGCACCATTTCACTTTCTGGAGCAGCATTTGCCACTTTTTTATTCATTGAGCAAGCAATTTCTAAATGTGCCACTTGTTACTACATGGTCGCTGTATTAAGCTATGTAGACAAAGTAGGCAAAAGTTTGAAAGGGTTCAGGGTAAACTGACTTAGGTAAATAAATAAGTGTTTCAGGTAACAACATGGAGGTTCTCCCAAGGGAATGTATTGTTACTTCAAAGAGGTGCCTGCCCAGCATTTCACTGGGACATACATGCTGGCATTAGGAGTTATGCAGATCTCACAGCACTCGTTGGTGATGGTCTGCATGTTATTAGGATTACAACCACCTGTGTTAGAGCACTCCGCAAAGAGGTCTAGATGTATACATCAATTTACAAATTATGTCAAATGAATATTACAAAAGAACACAGCAGGCACAAAATATATAAAATACAACCAATGGTCAAAGAGAAGGTATAAGAGAAATTTAAAAGAATAGTAAAAGATTTTCCAAGTGCCATTTTGTAGAAAGGTAAATTAATTGTTTCCAAATGATTGGCTCCAAATAAAACAATTATTTTGACACACAATTGAATTTTGTCAGACTGAACTTCAAAATTCACACAAAGAAAATGTTTAGAGGTGAGCATTAGGGACTGTTTGACGTTACTCTGGCTCTCCAGACATCATGACGTACCCCGAAGCATGAAGTTCTCTGAAAAAAAACAAAGTTAAAATTACATTATAGTTAGGTGAATTTCTCAGTGACAACATCAACTCTTTGAACTATAAAAACACAGAAACTCACCAGTTATAGTTTTCAGCACAAACTATAACTTGCACCCCTGCCATTCACTGCTTATGACCTCACATATACATCACCATCAGGTGTTCCCTAGTGGCCCCACCACAACAGGGCAATATGCATAAATAAAGGTATATAGTAGGGAAAAATAATACAAACATAGTTACAACATTAAATACATAAATTAGTCACTGGTTATATAAATAAGAAATACTTGGAAGTCAACATTTATTCTATTTTACTCATAATAGCGCAACACACAGTTACTTGATATACTGGTACCTGAAATGTGTAAAATCGCCATATACCTCTCCAAAAGCATACATCGAAAGATCACAAAAACATACAAGTACAAACACCATGGCAATGTTCTGGCTAGAACAAGAAATGGTTGTGTTAAAGAAGGTCTTACTCCAATCTTCCAATTCACTGACTGTTATGCGGCTGTGGTCCTTAATCTTTGAGGCCAGTCTATATAGGATGTAGTCAATAAGGGAAGCACACAACAATGACACTTTTGTCCACTTTCCCAAAAATGTGAGTCCCAAATAAGTTTGAATATCTTTCTAGTTTGAAGCAACTCCTCCAGGAAAGTGTTGACCCATCAAATACATACCTCCTCAGGACTGTGGAAGAAAGAAGTCCCTAAATCAGTTCAAGGGTGTATCATACATAAAATCCACCCTGTTAGGTTCCCTTGTAGGCTTGCATATTACTTCTGAAGGGCCTCAAGCATATAAACCATGTTATTTTTTCATACATCTAAGTAATTTATTTTTTCCCACACTCATAAAATGGATTGCGTTTCATTAAACTAAACACACTCTTACTGTTCTGGTGTATATACATTATAAATACTGCATCAGGACATTTTCAGTGTAAATGCAAATTATATTATAAATAGTACGATATCGCGAGAGGCTCACAAGGGCAAAGTGGAAGCACTGGTCCCCCTTGAACAGAACACAAGAGGTTTCCTCCCTGGCATTTGCAGGCTCTCGCAAACTCTCACAATAGGCTTGTAAGAGCCGCTGGTTATGATGGGCTTCTTTGGCTCCCACAGGAGTCTTGTGAGTGATTTTAAGAGCAATCAAAAAGAGAAACAGTATAAAACAATATATGTAATAAAACTGAAGGTCAGCTCTGAAAACTTCTGTTTTAGTTAACAGATTAGAAGCTCTTGTGAAAGTAATGACACCTTCAATGTAGATTGCTGCTATCATGTATTAAGAACTGAGCAAGTACTCATTCAATAATGAAATATTGAATGCTGACGAATATTTCACAAATATTTTGCAAATTATAGACCATACCCTGTTATGTTACAACAACAACATGTTTTTACAAAATAATATTTTAGCACTACATATATTACAAAATCATTCTGCCATAGACATACATAAATAATGAATTTACTTTAAAAAAAAAAGAAATTTACTGAAAAAATCAAAATGTAAAGCATTGGTACTCACAAACATTTTCCCAAGGACCAAAAAGTTTGGTCTGTGTTGTGAGCAAGGGCCACATTGATACCAGCATGGCATCAGGGATGGGTGAGGGTACAACTGTAAGGAGGGTATAGGGAAAGTGTAGCATGTACATCTACTGGCTGAATTACACAATATGAAACCAGAAAACGCTGGATCATTCCTGGCTTCCCAACTTGACCAAACTGTGTGATTCTAGGCAATTGATTTATTTCACTTTAACTCCTTTTTCTTTATTTTCACATATAAGACTACCTTGAAATACATGACTTAGGGATGTGTGCTGAATGAACCTTCAGTGTATGATTTAATAAACTATAATGTTGTCCATGTATAATAGCAACTAGGGCATCCTAAGAGTGCACATAACAAGTGAACTTGCCTCTTAGTTTGTTATTGTGATTGTTGTCAGTGTGGGTGGAAATAAGTATGAATGCTTCTTAAATTCATGTTTGAAAAATATCACCTAAACAAAATACTCAAGAGCTGACTTAATCTGATGTACTAAGCTGAAACCGTTCTGCATGTAACTGAAATTCATTTTTTTAAAATTTTGAGGCGTCTATCTTATATTCGTAGGTTTATTGCAAGATGTTTTTAAAATAAGTGCTCCTACTCTTAAGTCATGCAGAAAACCTTACTTCCTTCCTTTCTTTAACTTTAAGTAACCTGAAAACAAATGCCTGCCTGTTTATTTAACATTGTTTCATTGTTAGGGCTGATTCGGGTAAACAGCAGCTCAGTGCTGCTGTTGGACGGGGGGCACATGTAAAGAACAGGAGGGCTGCGTGTGACCCCCGGGCCGTACTTTGAGTATCAAAGGTTAAAGTAACCTTATAGTTAGGTTTCATTAAAATATCTGTTTTTTTATTTAAAAAAACCTTAAAAATTCACTGAAAAAAACAAAAATTAAAGTAACGTTATAGTTAGGTGAATTTCTCAGTGACAATGTTAATGTTTTAAACTAAAAAAAGAGAAATTCACCAGTTGTAGATATCAGTGCTAACTATAACTTGCGACTCCACCATGCACTGCTTATGACCTCACATATGACATGACTCATGACATTTTCTATGGTATCATTTATGACATCACTGATGACATCTCAAATTACATCACTGATGACATCTCAAATCACATCATTGATGACATCATCCAATGAGTATGCTAGGTTGTTTTACAGTTTACGTAGAGCCAGATGACTACAATAATAGTTTTCTACCTAATTTTGTACAGCCTGGGTCCACCTAAGGGTTGCCAGTGAGTGCAAAATTCTTGTACACCTAATGCACCATGGCTGTGTAGAGGTATTGAACATGTAATAAGTATTTGCATTGAAGAGTAATTCTGTTTGCAAGGACCAGTTGAGTTGTATTCATTATGGTCTACCCACCTTTTGGTTCTGCAGAAAATGTTTCCAACAGGAGAAACATTCTTCATAATAGATAATAACTTTTGTAAGCATCCTTGAGTTATTAGAGAGAATTGTGTCAGGATATTAGTGTATACTTAACATAGAAGAGTGTGTGCACCAAATACTTACCTATGTATATTTGCTGGTTTTGCTTCAGAAGATGGTCTAGCTGTAAAGTAGCAGTATACAGTATCAAGGGTGCAGTCAATATGAGTTTTAGCACCTTCAGATCTTGTTTTTTTAAACAAATATTGGCCCTCATTACAACCCTGGCAGTCGGTGTTAGAGCGGCGGTAAGAACACCAACAGGCCGGCGGGAAAAAAAATGGAATAATGACCATGGCTGAAACCGCCAACTTAGACAACCACTTTAACACTCCGATCGCCACGGGGGTACAAACAAACAGCGTGGGGGTAACCGCCAACAGACAGGCGGAAGACAATGTACCGCCCACCCTATCACAAGATGCCAATCCACCACGTTTTCCGGGGCCGAAACAACGCGAACAAAAACACGGCGGAAACAGGACTTGGAAGGGAAAACACTCACCTCTCCACACCCCATGAGGAACCAGGACGCCATGGAGCCAGAACTCCAGATACTCCCTGCGATGGTCTTCCTGCTCCTCTATCAGGAGCACCAAAGACGGCGGGGACGACCACGGTGAGAACTGCACCTACAACACAGGGGAGGGGGGAGGGAAAAGAGAGTGACACACACACGCAACACGCAACACCCCCACCCCCACCCTCACCCACAACAACATACACACAAATACATGGCAAAACATTACATATACACCCCCCCCACTCCCCCCCACCCACTGGAAGAACGCAAGGACAAAAGGAAATGAGTTGAACGATTGTAATCATGAAAAATCCAGTAGTCAAAACTCGAAATACAGTATATACAATTAAGTACACCAACTACACAAGTCCGGATAGTGCACCAATTATTGTCCGTGGACCACTGGGCCCAAAATGCATGGGTGAGGCCCACACATGATACCAGACTTCAAATGGAGAGAACACTGCCGGGGCATCAGATCTTAATGAAACAGGCACCTCGGGGGGGCACCTCAGCCTGATGAATGCACAACGCCACTGCTCCACGAGGGGGCTCCATGCCCACTGCTGTATCCTGGGGAGTGCAAAGCCACAGTCTCTCGAGTCTCTCCAGTGGGTGGGTTGCCCACTGCTGTATCCTGGGGAAAGCAAAGCCACAGTCTCTCAAGTCTCTCCAGTGGGTGGGTTGACCACTGCTGTCTCCTGGGGAGTGCAAAGCCACAGTCTCTCAAGTCTCTCCAGTGGGTGGTTTGCCCACTGCTGCATCCTGGGGAGTGCAAAGCCACAGTTTTGAAAGTCTCTCCAGTGGGTGGTGTGCCCACTGCTGTATCCTGGGGAGTGCAAAGCCACAGTCTCTCAAGTCTCTCCAGTGGGTGGTTTGCCCACTGCTTTATCCTGGGGAGTGCAAAGCCACAGTCTCTCAAGTCTCTCCACTCGGTGGGTTGCCCACTGCTGTATCCTGGGGAGTGCAAAGCCACAGTCTCTCAAGTCTCTCCAGTGGGTGGGTTGCCCACTGCTGTATCCTGGGGAGTGCAAAGCCACAGTCTCTCAAGTCTCTCCAGTGGGTGGTTTACCCACTGCTGCATCCTGGGGAGTGCAAAGCCACAGTCTCTCAAGTCTCTCCAGTGGGTGGGTTGCACACTGCTGTATCCTGGGGAGTGCAAAGCCACAGTCTCTCAAGTCTCTCCAGTGGGTGGGCTGCCCACTGCTGTATCCTGGGGAGTGCAAAGCCACCGTCTCCCAAGTCTCTCCAGTGGGTGGGTTGCCCATTGCTGTATCCTGGGGAGTGCAAAGCCACAGTCTCTCAAGTGGATAACAGTCTCCACTGGTTCTGGAGGGGGCTTTGTGCCCAGAGTGCTTCATCCTGCCAAGGACTGAGGTGGTGGATGTACCTCTCCACTGGTTCTGGAGGGGGCTTTGTGCCCAGAGTGCTTCACCCTGCCAAGGACTGAGGTAGTGGATGCCTTTCTCCACTGAAAGTGGTGCATCATGGAAGCTGCCCAGGCTTCTGGAACTGACCACCAGCCTCGGACGACTGACCACTGGGGATGGCAGCCATGTCTGCGGTGGAGCCACTGGCTCAGGATGTCGCGGGGTCGCTGGCGGTGCTTGCAGCGGGGTCAGTCGCTGATGTGCTGGTGGTGGCTCTGTGGCAGCGGTGCTTTCGGTGGCCTCTGTGGCAGCGGTGCTTGCGGCGGCCTCTGTGGCAACGGTGCTTGCTGCGGGCACTGTGGCAGCGGTGCTTGCGACGGTGTGAGAAAACAGGGCTGATTGCAGAGGCCCCCTATCTTTTTGCCCCCATTTATCACTTTTTGCTGGTGTTTTCCTGACTCTGATGGTGCCTTGGGTGCTGCTAACCAGTCCCAGGGCCTGTGCTCTATGTAAAATCAATATGCAAATTAGGCTAATTATAATTGGCTAAGTTAACCTACATATAAGTCCCTAGTATATGGTAAGGCATGTAGGTTTAGGGACCACAGCATAGGTAGTGCACCCATAGGTGCACTGCTGAGGTGCCCAGTGTCATTTTAAAGGCAGGCCTGCTTTTAAATTAAAGTTATATGCAAATTCGACTTTGGAATTAAAAGTAGTTTCAAAGTCTTAAACTACCTTATTTTTACATATAAGTCACCCCTAAGGTGTGCCCTACGTGCCCCTAGGACTGGGAGCCATGTAACTATAAGCAGGGACCTTATAAAAATAGTTTTATAATCCCTGGTGAGGTAAAAACAGCCAAATTCGTTTTTCCCTCATTGTAGTAAAAGGCCTTCATAGGCTAGAATGGGGAGACTTAGGGCCTCATTACAACATTGGTGGGCGGCGCTACCGCCGGGCGGCCGCCAATGCAGCCGCACTCCCGTGGTGCCCATTTTGACATCCCCGCTGGGCCGGCGGGCGGAAACCGAGTTTCCGCCCGCCGGCCCAGCGGGGATGTGGGCCGCAACATGGGAGCCGGCTCCAAATGGAGTTGCACCCGTCGCGCTTTTCACTGTCTCCATAGCAGACAGTGAAAAGCTGCATGGGGCCCTGTCAGGGGGCCCCTGCACTGCCCATGCCAGTAGCATGGGCAGTGCAGGGGCCCCCAGGGGCCCCGCGACTCCCCGTACCGCCATCCTTTTCCTGGCGGTTCAAACCGCCAGGAAAAGGCTGGCGGTCGGGGACTTGTAATCCCCTGGGCAGCGCTGCAAGCGGATTACTACCGCCGGGGCCATTGTCGTAATCCCCCAGGAAGCACCGCCAGCCTGTTGGCAGTGCTTCCGTCATTTTAGCCCTGGCGGTCTCATACCGCCAGGGTCAAAATGACCCCCTTTATTTTTAATTTTTAAAGTCCCCTTAAATGATGGATACCAAGAGTTTGGTATCAAATTAATTGTTGTAATAAATCCCACAACTTCCAGTTGTGGGATTTAATATAACTTGTTCAGGTAAAGAGTTTTAAACTTTACCTGAGAAGTTGCCAATTTCAGCCCTGCATTGTTTTTGCTGCTGTGCTCTGATTGGCCAGCCTCTAGCAGCCTGACCAGGCTGCCTTGATGAGGTGTGAAGTGGCCTGGCTTCACACAAAGGAATGTGCCTGTGGGAGGGAATCTCACCTCAGCAGATGGTGAGGCAGGAAGGGGGAGGGCTGCCAAACTGGTCTTCAAAGACAGAGAAGGACATTTGTAGCAACCAGCAACACCCCCACATCCTGCAACCTCAGACAACTAGGTGCCCCCTTGATTAGATTAGGAGAGGGCAGGAGAGGGGTGTGTTTATGATTTTTAGCCACACCACTGGGTGGGCTCAGCCAGATGTAACCTCCAAAAATCAGATTCAGCCATGATGGATTTTTGGAGAAAGTTGCCTCCTGGGACTGATTTGTGCCACACTTCCCAGGAAGTGGTCATCACAGGGGGAAGGACCTTGCACCTGATTGGAGAACCAGGACCCCCCTGCTTTTCACCCAGGAGCAAGAATAAAACTGGCAGACCTGCACCCACACCTCAGTTCCCTACCACATACAACAAGGAAGAACTACAGAAGAAGAAGGACTGCCCTGCTGGACCTCTGGCCAGCACCTGGAACCTGCACTCAGAAGGACTGCACCAGCTGCACACCTGGGCTTCACCACAAGAAGGACTTTGCCTGGCTTCAACTGGTTCAAGGAGGGACTTCCTGTTTGCTACAGGTGAAAAATTGCTAACCTGAGTCCCCTGCACCAACTCCTGAAGAAAGCGACCAGATGACCACTGTCCAGTGGCCAAAAAGGAGTTTGCGCCAGGTGCATTCTGGGAGTTGTAGTCCGCACCCCCCAAGGACCATCTCAGAACTTCTGGACCCTTGGGGTGAGCTGTGGACCTCAAAAGAACCTTAAAAGGACATCTGGGAGAAGCCCCAGATGTTTGGAGAAGTTTGGAGAACTTTTGAAAAAAAGCTCCATAGAGGGACTGACCCGCCGCAGCCACTCTAGCCGGCTTGCCTCAACCGTGACCCAGCCTGATTTGCTGTTTCGACCCGGTAAAGAAAATCTCCGAAAAAGAGACTAAGTCCGAAGGTAAAAAGTTGACCGGGACCTCCCAGCCAGGGTATCCGAGGAGGGCTCAAGGGACTTCGGATCAAGATCCAGGTTTACCCCGGTCGAAGGATTTTCACCTCGAAAAAACGACTAAGTCCGAAGGTAAAAATCTCCACCAACGATTCCCACGACACGTATCCGGAGAAGGGCTCCAGGAGGTCGGATTGGACTGGCAGGTTCGTCCCGCTGAAGAAAATCTTCGAAAAAGAGACTAGGGGCCAGATGTAGGAAAATATCAATTTGCGACTTGCAAATTGCGAGTCCCTGCGACTCGCAATTTGCAACTCGCAAATTGGTATGCAGAACGGTGTCTCAGACACCGTCTGCGAGTCGCTATGGGGTCGCAATGACCCACCTCATTAATATTAATGAGGTGGGTCGCAAATTGCGGCCCCATAGCGAGTCTAGGCACTTGCAAACATGGAGGCCTGCTGTCGTCAGCAGACCTCCATGTTCGTGACTGCTTTATCAATAAAGCATTTTTTTTTTTTTTAAGTGTAGCCCGTTTTCCTTAAAGGAAAACGAGCTGCACTTAAAAAAAAAAAACGAAACCTTTAGTTTCGGTATTTTTTCAGGGCAGGTAGTGGTCCCTTGGACCACTACCTGCCCTGAAAAAATTGTTTCGGGTCCATTCGCAAAGGGGAAGGGGTCCCATGGGGACCCCTTCCAATTTGCGAGTGGGTTACCATCCACTTGAAGTGGATGGTAACTGCGATACCATTTGCGACCGCATATTGCATGCCACTCCGAATCGCAAATAGGAAGGGAACACCCCTTCCTATTTGCGATTCTGAAATGCATATTGCGAGTCGGTCCCGACTCGCAATATGCATTTCTGCATAGCGAAATGCGATTAGCGAGTCGCAAACGGCAATTTTTGCCGTTTGCGACTCGCTAATCGTTTCCTGCATCTGGCCCTAAGTGTGAAGGTAAACTTTTAACCGAGGCCTCCCGCAGCCTGTAGCCGAGCAGGGCTTCATCGCGGTCGGCCTTAAACTTTGACTTTGCCCCGGTCGAGGTGCAACCAGATGACCCGATTGGCGCTTTTTGTTTCTAAGCGCTAAAAAAAACTATAATTCTTTAAAAATTCACATCTCCGATTCCCCTTATCCGATTTTATTAGTTTTTGTGTCATTTTAAAGATAAAAATACAATCTATTTTTATGAATTGGTTTTGGATTTTTCAACTGTTTTCTGTGTTTTATTTAATTACTGTTTTGTGATATTTGAATGCTTTACACTCTGTCTCCTAAGTTAAGCCTTGACGCTCGTTGCCAAGCTACCAAGGGTTGAGCTTTGTTTAATTTACTGAGACCTAACTGGACCTTAGTGGAGGTTGGTGGCCTATTGCTAAGTGTAGGTACCTACCTGCCATTACCAATAACCCATTTTCCAACAGGCGGGCTCTGTGGTGGCGGTGCTGGTGGTGGGCTCTGTGGCGGCGGTGCTGGTGGCGGGTTCTGTGGCGGTGCAGGTGGCGGTGCAGGTGGCAGTGCAGGTGGCGGTCTTCTCCACCGTACAGGTTGGCGTCGATGTGGACAGAAGGTGTGACACTGGTCCCATAGTTGGTGCCACCATGCCCTCTCCTGACCTGCCCTTTATTTTCTGGCCCTTCCCCACCTTGGATGGTGGCGCAGCTGTCTTGCCACTATCCCCTTTCGTTTTCCCTGAGCCCTTGGTGGCAGGTGTTTTCTGCTTCTCCCTCTGGGATGTGGGCAACTTTTTAACTTTTGCAGGTGGCAGAATGTCCTTGCCCTCGCTCCGTGGCACACTGGCAGCCCTGTTGGTTGGTGCACTCCAATAGCCCGCAGTTGCTGGCACCACTGTGCCTGGTGATGTGGTGGCTGAGGTGGTGGGTTGGGACCTGGAAAGCCTGGCCCTAGGGGACGGACGGGGGGGGGGAGGTGTAGGGAAGAGGTCAATATTATCCAGGAAAAGTTTTTTAGACACACTGGGATGGGTAGATGGAGGGGGTTTGGTAGTGGAGGAAGAGGTAGTGGTTGTAGGAGGTGTAAGTTTGCTGAATTTGGGTGAAGGTGCATGGCCTGGAGGCTGTTGTGAGGTGGATGGCTGTTGGGTGGGTGGGTGCCTGACAGACACACTGGGAGAGGACAAAGGGAATGTGATGCCCCCTCCCAAGATACACAAACTCAGACACACACCCACCCAACAGCCATCCACCTCACGGCAGCCTCCAGCGCATGCACCTTCACCCAAAGTCACCAAACGTACACCTCCTACAACCACCACCTCTTCCTCCACTCCCAAACCCCCTGCAGCTACCCATCCCAGTGTGTCCAAAAAACTTTTCCTGTCCACCCTTGACCTCTTTCCCACACCTCCCCCACCCCGTCCATCTCATAGGTCCAGAACTAGCACCTGAGCCACAACATCTCTGTGACCAGTGGTGCCTGTAGTCACCGGAATCTGGAGTGCACCGGCCACCAGGGCAGCCAGTGTGGCACGGAGCCACAGCACATACAGTCCCCCACCTGTGAAGCATCAGAAGTTGGCCAGTGCCCGGCGGGAGAGGGGGAATACTCCAGCCACCAAAGCCGCTCCGAGGGGTCCCGGTGGGAGTGTGGAGTCAGCTGTGACACCTTCCAAGGTGGGGAAGAGCCACAAGAAACCCGGCAAGTCTGGGAAGATTAGCACGGCGGAGAAGACCGCCATTATCCCCGCTGCCCAGGAGGCCACCGCCAGCACCAGCCCTGCTGCCCAGGAGGCCACTGCCAGCACCAGCCCAGCTGCCCAGGAGGCCACCGCCAGAAAAAGCCCAGTTGGGCCATGAAGGACCGCAAGCAAAAGCCCGTTGGGCCATGAAGGACCGCAAGCAAAAGCCCCGTTGGGCCATGAAGGACCAGCAGCAAAAGCCCCGTTGGGCCATGAAGGACCGCAAGCAAAAGCCCCGTTGGGCCATGAAGGACCGCCAGCAAAAGCCCCGTTGGGCCACGAAGGCCCGCCAGCAAAAGCCCTGTTGGGCCATGAAGGACCGCCAGCAAAAGCCCCATTGGGCCATGAAGGACCGCCAGCAGCTGAGACCCTGCAATGGAGACCGCCATCTCAAGCACCGCTGACCAGGGCACCGCCGTCTCAAGCACCACTACACAGGGCACCGCCATCTCAAGCACCGCTGAACAGGGCACCGCCGTCTCAAGCACCGCTGAACAGGGCACCGCCGTCTCAAGCACCACTGCACAGGGCACCGCCGTCTCAAGCACCGCTGCACAGGGCACCGCCGTCTCAAGCACCGCTGCACAGGGCCGCCGCTTTAACACCGACCGCCAGGGTTGTAATGACCACCAATGTCAGTAATGAACAAATCTGCTCAATTAAAAGAAATGCAGGACAAACATGTAACAAACAACTGGTTTGTCCAAAGATGTATTAAAATCAATAAATATCAATGAAATGTCAAAGGTCATAGGCGAGTACCATTGCAAAATATGCACTGTGCACACAATGCACATCTGTGTCCCCGAACTTGACTCCTCACTGCCATGTAATCTCCACAGGTAGGGGCATCAAGGGGGCAAGCAGGCACCTCAAGGATTATCGGGGTGGGGGAGGCTGGAGGGGGGGTTTAGGCCTAGGCTTTGGAGGGGATGCTTTGCGATTGGGCTTGGGAGGGCTCTGTTTTGGTCTAGGCTTAGGGGAGGGGTGGGTTCTCTTGGGACAGACAAACTTCTTGGTGGGTGGGGGAGGGGCATGGGTACTTGAAGGTGATAGGGGAGAGCTTGGAGGTGGAGGGAAACAGAGTGTTTAGGGTTCTCTCAGTGGGAAGTGGAGTAGGGAAAAGGGAAAAACATGAAAGTGCATGTGTGAGTGTCTTGGGTGCATGTTTGTGGGAGGTATGCTTGTGGGTGGTGGGTGTTGTGTGGTCAGGTAAGTGAGTACGTTTATGTGTATGGGACTGAAGGTGGGTAGAGGTGCTGGGGATGCTGTGGTGGGTGGGTGACTGTTGGAGTGGTGACTGCAGGTATGGTTGATGTGCTGCATGTAGGAGTGTCAGTGGTTTGGTGTTTGCGGGTCTGACGACTGGGTTGGATGTCTGAGGGTCTGCTGTTGTTCTGACTGTGGGTAGGATAGGTGCATTGGCTGGATCTGTGAATGTTGGTGTGGTGTCTGCAGGTATGTCAGGTATAGTGTCAGTGATGCTGGGATGGTGAGGAGGTCAGGGCAGGTTGTGCCTATTACTGTGTCTGCGTCTGTAGGTTGCTTGTTTGTCATGCTGGTCATGAGTCTTGTGGTGCCTATGAGCTACACTTGGATGTTGAGGTAGATGCATGCCTGTCTGTCTGTGTGTTTTAGCTGGGTCAGGGAAGGAGGGTTTGGGTTTGGGAAGAGGAAGGTGGAGGGGGGACGGTAGACAAAGGGTGACTGGCTGCCCTCAGTGTGCCGAAAGGAGCTCAGTAGGCCAGCCAGTGCAGCCTGAATGCCCTCCAGGCACACATTACTCTGTTGGACTTGAGTTGCCAGTCCGTGGATGGCATTCACAATGGTCGACTAACCCACAGAGATCAACCTCAGGGGGTGAATAGCCTCACTGAGGGCAGCAGGGTTTACAGGGGGTGGGCAGAGGTGCCTGCAGCAAAGGAAACGGCCACTCTCTTGGGTGAGCGGGCACGGACAACTGGGTGGGGAGCTACAGAGAGGGTGGTGGTAGAAAGGGGGTGGGGGACAGGGATGATGCTGGTGTGTTCCCAGGTGGGTCTGCCACCACCAGGGAGTGTCCACTGGAGGAGGATTCTGAATATGATGAACTGGATCCTGTCTCCCCACTGGGTCCCTTGGTGTCAATGGTATCATGACTTGAGGTCCCGTGGCCTCAGCTTCCCCAATTAGCTGTGCCCTGTCTCCTTTGCCTGCCAATGCTGAAAACAGAAAGAGAGTTAGGGTAATCACTTTCTTTTCAAACACCTACATCCCACTGTACACATCTATCAGATTACAACCACTTGTACTACACCCCAGGTAGAACCAGGTCAGTGCAAACATCATGTCATAACCAGATGCTACCCACACCCCTACATTACACCAATGTCAAACACCAGCTAAGCCACCTATCATACACCTACTATACCATCATATCAGTAGAGCAATCACAATAACCATTCCATGACAACCTGACTTGCCAACATGAGTCTGAGTCCCTATCCACACCAACATAGTCAACCAACAACCAAGCAATGGGAAATAGTGGTAACATACATTTCTACATCTCACAAACACACAATTCACACATGCCTACGTTTGTAGCAGATGTCCTGTACCAGGAAAGGAACAACATAATGTGCCAAACACAAGATAGCATTTTGCATACATGCCAATACCATTTCATGTCACAGAGTCCACAACCTTCACAATTGATATAAGCAAATATGGAACACCTTTACCTGCCATTTTAATGATTGAAGTATGATAGAGTCTAAACACGTCAGCAACACAGGGCCAAATATTAAAGTAAGAAAGGATGATACATACTCATGTAAGTCATCCTCCATCTGTAAACAAAGTCATGTACACTTATAAGGGCCAACTTAGCTCTTAGGATTTAGCCACAGAGAAGGCCAGTTATCATACCATCACCTATAAAGAGGTCATGTCATGTGCATGTCATGTGCATGAAGACCACATAGAGTACAACTAATCATGTTCATTGGCAACATCAATAGCCCATTATTCAAGTAGCCACATCACTATCCACATTTCAGATATGAGGAGTCTTACATCTGTACATGGCCATTGCAATGCCGCAACACACTTCTGAGCTTAACATAATAGGGACATACACCTTGAGGTAAGCCAAATGACTGACTTTACATACCATTCAAACAACATGTGAAGGTGAAATGCCACATCTACAACACAATTCAGTCAGTACTAACTCCAAGATCCCATACCAAGAGCCATCAAAAAATATCCACAATGGCAAAAGTAAGTATGTTTCAGTTGCATCACAATGTTGATATATGTCTGGACCTAACAATGTATACATGATGTTGGCAAAAAAAAGTTAGGATTGTACCAATGATCAAGATGTAGTACCCTATTTAGCATGCCCACAACACACTGCAGTAGGAAATTGCTGTGTAGCCACATACCATCCAAAGAACATGTATCTGGTACATACATTTTGAACACATATCAATGATATGGCTAGCACTAGGAGTCTAGTAATACCACCAAGGTTTAGTGCATGCAGGATGTCCGTTCTGAGGAAACATCACACGTGTCAATGTTTAGGTCTCACTTACCAATGGGGACACCTACTAACAGATGTGGGTAAGTGCAGCACGTATGGCATGTGAAATGTCAGATTGAGATCACAACCTCACAATAATTTTACACAGTCATTGGAAACTTCAGGTATTTAGGCATCTACTCAACTTGCCTGATTCAATGTGGTACACAGAGATGGATCAAGGGGCATTTGACTGGACAGAGGGCAAAGAACAGGACAACTTACCATCAGGATGTTGGGAATGTGGTTCTGTAGGTGGCAAGGAACAATCAGCAGGGTACTAAGAGCAGTATAGTGGTACACATATGACACAGTCACATCTGCATCATCGTATGCCACTGTACAGAAGGGATGATATAGGTGAGTAATATACCCCATTACATAATACATTGTGCACAACTTTTACCAATGTTGCGTACTCCACATTTAGGTTTACCTAGGACACATATTACCTTACGTACTTACCACATTGTCACAGCTTACTTTCTTACACATCATACACTGACCTTGCAGAAGAATGTAAATGACTGTAGTCAGTACTCACTCCCATGTGGCTGCTGTGCTGTCCTCAAATGCCCATCCAACTCAGGATAGGCCACTGCCAATATGCGGGCCATTAGGGGGTCAAGGTCCGAGGGCACCCCTTCGTCTTTGGGAGAACATCCCCAGCTGGGCCTCAGCAGACTTGCAGGCCCAGCATCTCAGGTCCTCGCTTCGACAGTGGGTGCTCCACAGGCTGTGGACCCCCTGGGTCTGCACTTTCTTGGTGATGGCACACCAGATCCCCTTTATCTGATGGGCTTTGCCCTGCAGGGATGACACAGACAAGAGGAGAAAGCCATGTACACATGCTCCATTCCCAAACAAGTAGGATAAACAATCAAGATAGTGCAAGTTGCCATACAAATGATTCCTCACAAGTCAAACTCTTTTGCAAGTCACCCTCTGCAGTCAGGTCATGTGTGAGGTGGAGTCAGGCATACAACATGCATACCTAGTACCAGGTTGTGTCTAGAAACATATGACCAGACCACAAGTATGTTCTTTAAGTGATACATCTCAACCACTATTTGTCACAGCAAGATTGATCGAAATGCTGTAATTTACATATGTGGATCAGGTTACATACATCACACACTACCTACAGTGTAAAAGGGGTAACAACCTTCCTAAGTACATTTGCACATAACCACCTACCCACACGTTAGCTCAATCCTTCATTCATGCACCTTTAATCTAACTTATCATACACTCTACCTTTCATCCATTGGTGTTGTATTGGACTCATGTGCTCCTCTGGTGCACCATATAGCTGTTCATACAGGGGTAGGACCTCCTCCAAAAGCTTGGGCAGCTCTTGCACCGAGAAGGCGTGAGACCTATCACCTACAGACTATGGCATGATTGCTCCCAGAGGCAGTGCACAGCAGCTCAGATCGTGGATGTCTTGCTTGCAGCAGTGTCATGAGTTAAGTGACGGATTGTGCAGAAGATGGCGGTCACGTCCACCACATACTGTCACCGTTGGCGGACATCGCCATTGGCCCAAATCCACCAAAGGCAGCAATCTGTACAACGGCAATTGCCACCACAGTTGTAACCGCCTATTGCCATGACAACTTCATGTAGCGGGGTCAGGTCACTTCAGTCCAGTACAGTAGGTCAGGCAGCTTCCATTTTAAGTCTCTAATATGCATGATGAAGTAATGAAAGTTGTGTCATTTACAGAAACCTCATATCTATGACAACGTGTGAAGTGCAGGGTTACTGTTTAAAAGTATTAATGTGCATGTGTTTAGTAGAGGAAGTGAAATGAGGTACTTTGTGAACAGTGTGCTCACCATACTAATGACAATCGGAAGATGGCATAGGTGCAAAAATATATGTGTGACATGTTCACAGGTTTGATGTAACTTTCACTGTCAGTGACATGTTTATCCATGTAGAGTACATGTGTGGATTTAGGGGATTTGAATCTGGTACACTTTCATATTTTGGATGGCTATGTGCTTAATACCACATATTTCCTGTTTCCTGTATATGTGTGACGTTCTTGTGATTATAGTTAAGATGGATTGGTTGAGTCATTCACATTTGTTCTGGTGTTTTCCCACATAGTTACCCAGGCCTGAGGGGAGCAAGACAACCTCCAGTGTAACGTCCACTAGCAGACCTGTAGACCATGGAGGCGCAACATCTAATCCAAATCTACTGCCTGGATAGGCATACAATTAGGGATCTATGTCATCAGTTGGAACCAGATCTGATAACTGCCATTCACAATCCCAATAGCATACCTCCCATCGTTCAAGTCATTACAGTGCTGCACTTCCTGCCCACTGGGTCCTTTTAGAATACAGTGGCCCTTACTGCGGGAATGTCTCAGCCCATGTTCAGTCTGGTTTTGAAGGCTGTACTGTCTGCATTGTTAAAACACCTGGACAGCTACATCACATATCCCCAATGTGAGGATCTAGCCCATGTGAAGGCTGATTTCTATGCTTTGGGACACATTCCAGATGTGGATGGAGCTATAGGTGGCACCCTTGTAGCCTTGGTTCCCCCAAGTGCAAATGTACAGGTATATAGGAACAGGAAAAATGTCCACTCCAAAAACGTCGAAATGGTCTGTTTGTCTGACCTCTACATTTCAGAAGTTTGTGCAAGGTATCCAGAATCAGTCCATAATTCCTTCATTATGCGGAACAGCAATATCCCACTGCTGATGACAGGACTGTACACACAGAGGGCATGGCTGAATGGTAAGTCATGAATGTCATGTGTGTCTGTCCCTTTTTTCCTGCTACCGTACATGTGGATGTCCAAGATTAAAGTTTGGATTGTTGTAACTGTACCTTACAGGGGACTCTAGCTACCCAAACCGTCCTTGGTTATTGACACCAGTGAGGTACCCAACCACGCCAGGCGAAGTCCACTTCATGGAGGCCCACGGAAGGGCAAGGCGTGTCATGGAGCAGACCTTCGGGCTCCTGATGGCAAGATTTTGCTGCATAGACAGATCTGGAGGAGCCCTCCTCTTCTCACCCTATCAAGTAGGTAAAATAATTGTTGCCTATTGCATGCTCATACAACAGTGCCCTGAGACATCAGATACCATTCATACCAGATGAGGGGGAGCCAGCAGATCCCGTGAGTGGAAATACAGATTTACCTAGTGAGGATGAGCATGATGAGGATGAATCAGATCTCGTCAACCAGTACTTCAACTGACTCAAGGTATGTGATGTGATGTTACAATAGAGATTCCCTGGGGTATTGTTGAGGTTATGCATGCCATCTAATGTTCTTTTTACCACATCAGTGAGGTCTTAAGTGGCTCCAAAGCCCATGACTAAAGATACACACGCAGATTGTTACTTGGAGTTGTGTACAGAACTGCTATGTATATAGTCTATTGTTTAGAAAATGCACAAAGTCACATTTGTGCTTATGAATTGGCAATGTGATGTATGTGTTCCACTCTGGCCCATACCTTATCTTTGTCAATCACAAATTAGTAGATTGGCTGTTTGGCTCATCCTCTTTTGGCTATCTCAGACAGTGTAACAGGCAGATGGGATTTGCAGAATGACATGAGAAGTAGACATGGATTAACCCAGGCACCGTTTGGCATGAGATTTGTGGTGTGTGAGTTCCATGCCCCGACTTTCAGGACAGTAGGATGGAAGTGTCCGTTTCCACAAAAAAGACCTGTTTGGTATTTGAGGTGGCTCAAATGGTGCCATGTGTGTCTAACACGTCATAATGTGGTATCCATCATTATGGTATATGTTGTATGTGAACTAACTTATACATAGCTGTCTGTGTGTTTCCTCATTGCAGACCAATGTGCATGTGTCTGAAGACTGACATAGGTTATTGGCAAGCCTACAGATACCCGACCATGGTAAGTGGAAGGTTCCATGACTGGGGAGATTAGTACTGACCTCTGTCTGTTTCATGGGGAACTGTCATTTGGAAGCTAAGGTATGGGTATGTGATAAGGCTTTAGCTGATGATACATTGAATCAATCGGTCTGCCTCCTGGGATGGTAAAAGACTGATATGTCCCTAACTTCTGTATTATATGGTCTGGTAGTGAATGACACCTTAGATGAAACACTGAAGTCCACAGCAGTACTTCACTATGTGCTGATTGCCATTCTGCAAATAAATATTTGGAGATATACAGTATAGGTAGTTTGTGTCATGTCTATGTTATAATCCCAATGCAATATGTATCCTGGTTATCCAGTGCATGTGTGATTATCATAACAAAGGTTTAACATTGGAGAGGAACAATTTTCTACAATAGCTGTCGTACATGGAAGTTGTATACGGTTGATACATCACACTTACACAGCACCTGTGGTTAAGTGGTATTTATTGAGGAGTGTACAACAAAAAGACTGATTTGAAACAGAAATAACACAAAGTAAACAGTAAAGGGTTCAGTCATGGTGGATGAAATCATCAGGGTAACTGCTACACCATTTGGAAACAAAATTCCAGTGTGCTTGCACAATGGGAAAATGGAATTAGGTTTCAGAACAGTCAACAGGGTGTACCAGTGTCACAGAAGAGGAACCAATCAGAACAGCTTCACTTATTGGCTGTGGGTTTGGTCTTAGCATCTGCTCCTCCTGGATGTCTGGGTAGACGCCCATGTTTGCGGGGGGGGTTCTTCTGCTACAGAGAGTGGGGTGTCTGAAGGAATTCCCTTCCCCTGGAAGGGCCTCAAATCCACTAGCAGTCACAGATATAGAAGGGCCTGATGTTTCACTGCTAGTGAAAGAGGCCTGATGTTGGGTGCAAAACTTACTCAGGGTAGTGTCCATGTCCCTCAGCCCCCCAACAATGGAAGCCAGGGCGGCATTTGGGGCCTGCCACTGCTGCAAGGCTTCTTTGTGTTTGTCCATTTGTAGCTGTTAGATCTCTCCCATCATGGTCAGTACCTGGCCCATCATGTATTGAGAATTTTGGTAGGCTCATAAGACATGGGAGATGGTCTCGTGGTCAGTTGTGTCCCTTGGAGCCTCCATCCTCTGGCCCACACCATCCCTGCCATGCACCCTACCCCCATGTACCTGTGCCCAAAGCACAGTGTGCCCACTCCCACTGGTGGCAGGACCATCACTGTCAGGGGTGACAAGAGGAGACTCAGGTACCTGTACTGGGGGGCACACAATGGAAGAGACTGTCCTTGGGACACAGGTTTGGGGGAGAATGGTTGCTTGTGATGCAGATGCAGCAGGGCTGGGAGAAGTCAATGTGGGTAGGGCGAGGCTGACAGTTGTTGACTGACCAAGTGTCCCTGATCAGCCAGCTACATCCTAAGTGTCAAAACATCCAGGGGTGTTTTCCTCACTGGGCCTTCATCCGGAGGGATAGTGGCAATCTCTGGTGTCCTCTCCATGTTGGGAATGGCAAGGTGACCTGTAGGAGAAGTGAAACACACAGTTGCTGTAAGTGATGCAAAAAGTGATGTATAAATTTGATAACTACACAAGGTATGTGAGATGCACACACTCTGGAGAACACTTATGGTTGGTGCACAAAGAGATTCAGTAGCAAGCAGGACAGCATACAATCAGGCCAATGGTTGTAGTGGGGGGTTCCTCTTGGCAGTACTCCAGTGCCACGGGGCACCAAAGTCAGGGAGTAGCTGGCAGCAGGGCAACAAGCAGAAAATCAACCCAGGGAGTCATTTATGCCACCCAGCAGCAAGTAGCAGGGCAGCCATTGAAGAGCAGTCCAGATGAGTCCTTTGTGCAGCTCAGCAGTCCTGCTGGCAGAGATCCAGTCCAAGTTCCAAAAGCACTCTAAAAATCATGGGGTTAGAACCCCTGTACTTATACTCTGGTACTCTTCTTCTAGAAAGTGGGAGAAGTTTCCAGCAAGGTCTGACCAAGTCTAGGAGTTTCTTTTCACCCCTGCTCTGGCTCCAGACATCAGTAGATGGTAAACAAGGCTTTTGTGTGAGCGCAGGACACAACTAATATATAAGTATAAAGTGTGGATGTTCTCTGTCTCTCCCAGCCCAGGAAGACCATCCATATGTAGTTGAATACAGATGTAACCCTGTCACAGCTAACCCTCCCTGATTGATGGCTGTATGGAGAGTATGCACAAAGTGGAGCTGTCACTCTGCCCCAGATGTGGATTGGAGTCAGGCTGAAAAGTACTAGAGTTATAAGCACAGAGAAATGCCCATTTTCTAAAAGTGGCATTTGTGAAATAGTAATATCAAATCTAGTAAGCAGGGTTTCTCACTACTGTTCCAAACATACCAAACATGCCCACGCTACTCCTTACAGATCAGAAATTACCACTTAGACATATGTAAGGGAAATCCTAATGCAAACCTGAGAGAGCAGCACTCACAGTAGTGAAAAATGAAGTAGGCTGTTTGTCACTAGTAGGACATGTAAAACATGGAAAAATATGCCCTATCTTTACATAAACAGCACCCTGCCCATAGGGCTATCTAGGACCTACCATAGGGGTGACGTAGGTGTCGTAAAAAGGGAGTACAGGCCTTGGCAAGTAGTTTGACTTGCCAAATCAGTGTGGCAGTTAACTATGCATGCAGGTACTCAAGTCGCAGACCTGAGACAAGTTCAAAAGGCTACTTCTGTGGGTGGTGCAATATGCACTGCAGGCCCAATAGTAGCATTTAATTTGCAGGCCGTGGACATATGTTATACCACTTTACAAGGGACTAACAGGTAAATTAAATAAGCCAAACAAGTGTAAACCAATTGTACCAAGCTTTAGGGAAGAGAGCAGGCAACAACAAGAGGGTCAGAAAAAAAGGAGGAGAAGGGCTAAATGTTTGGGGATAGCCCTGCAGAAAGGGGCCTTTTCAGACAGGGGTGCATGAGACCCCATTCTTCTGGGCCCAGCAGAGGCCCAGCCATGCAATGCAAAGGGATGGGGGCTGCGCTGCCCTCCTTTCAGATCCATTAGTGGCACTGGGACCCCATTCCCCAGGACTGTGCTCCTACTATGTCCTGGAGTGTGCACCCCAGGGACTTAGCTGTTTTCCTGCCTGCACTAGTGTCGGCAGGGAAACCTCTGTTTGCTCTTGCTTGGCAGAAGCAATTTAAAGCTCTCACCAAGTGAGAGCAAACAGTAAGCCTGCCCCTAGAGGGCAAGAGCAGGAAAAATGTTCTGGCCTGCTGGGAGCAGACTGTTTATCTGTTTCCCTGCCCACTGTGAAGCAGGCAGGGAAACAGATGAAAAAATTGCTACTGCACGCAGAGAGTAGCATTCTTTGATGCTCCCTGCTTGCAGGAGCAATGCCGGCTCCTGCTGGAAATAGGGAGGTGGCAGGAACTGCGGGGCTTTGGGGCTCCCCTCAGCCCCCAAAGACAAGACATTGGGTGCCCCAGATGGGGCCCGGGCACCCACCATTAATAGGCTGGGCCCTGGGGAATGAACTCCCCAGGGCCGCAATGAGCCTGGTGAGGGGGCAGTGTGGCCCCCATCCCCTTGCACAAATTGACCAGGCCCCGGGGAATGGGGTCCCCTAGGCCAAAATCAGCCCAGATGGGGCCTTGTAAGCCCCCTCACCTTTCAGTAATTGGCCAGGCCCCAGGAGATAGGGTTCCCAGAGCCAAAATTGGCCCTGGGAGGGGGCCACATGGCCCCTCCTAATTAATAAATGTAGAGAATCCCAGGGAATGGGGTCCCCAGGGTCAGATTGGGCAGGGGAAGGGTAACATGTCCCTCTCCCCGCATTTTAGCATTTTTGAAGGCTATGCCCCAGGAGACGGGTTCCCCAGGATCAGAATTGGCCAGAGGAGGAGCTGTGTGCTTTCTACCCATTTACTATATGGATGGGCTCCAGGGGATAGAGTCCCCGGGGAGTGGGGCTGCTTGCCCCCCCCCCATGCTGCCTGCATGTGAGGGGTCAGCCATAGGGCCTGGTTGTGTGTGGGGTTGGTTGCAGGGCCTGGTCAGAGGCCAGGCCTTGTGGCAGACCCCTCTTCACGCATGACCGAAGACTCTGCATAGCACAGGATTGGGTGCCAACGGGGGTGGCCGCAGGGCCATACACAGCAAAAGGCTATGCATAGCGGGGTTTGGATTATTGTAGGATAATTTAATATTACTTAACATTAGAGAAACCCTAGAAATTCACTGAAACAACAAAAGTTACAGAGACGTTATAGTTAGGAAATAGCATTAAAAGAACCTTAGAAAATCACTAAAAAACCAAAGGTTACTGGGACATTATAGTTAGGTACGGAATTTATACATACGAAGCCATAGAAATTCAACAGTTATGGCAATACTTATCTCAAGGAACTATAGCTTGTGTCCTATGGAAACTATAACTCGCACCTTCGCAATGCACTGCTAATTACCTCACATATTACCTGTCCTGACATCTTCTATATTATCACTGGAAATATTACTGCAACATTTGCACTAAATTATTGATGAGAAAAGTGTGCATGCCGAGGGCTCGAGTAATATTCATGAAGGAAAGAAAGTTCAACTGTATTCGGTTGAAGACGATTTCCTGTGGTTCAATGGAAGTGTAGTTTATATTTTTGATTGTGCCTTTGTTTTCTGTTGTAAGGCATAATACAGATTTATTCAATGGATGTAGAGCAAAAGTCATTACTACACCTAGGTGAAATTTCAATTACGCAGCAGTAATTGGAGTAATTTTGGCAATTTTGCATAACATAATCTATGCAAAATTACAGAGATTACACCATTTCTCCAAATCATGTAATTTTGGGAAGAAACTTTAATGCAAGAGGAACTGTTTGGGAAATATTTTAACACAAGCGGTATTTCAGGTACTGATCTAACAATTGGGGTAATTTTTAGCACAAAACTGCAAATATGAACGTGAATGGCTGTGTTTTTAACAAGAGTAGCAGTTTCTTTAATGTGGGTGATCAACAAATATTTCAGTTACATTTTTTACCCAAGCAAACTGTTTATGTAATTTGTAAACACAAGACTACAAATCTGGATGAGAGTAACCAGAAATCAACTTGAAATTCCATGTTTGAGCTGAATTTGTACCTGAATACACTATTCAAATAATTTGTTTCTATGCAAGATGCATCTCACATAATTATGCTTATTTTTGCATAATGTTTGGTAATTGTTCGTAATTACACTGCCTGGAATTATGCCAATTACACCCACCCCTAGACATTACCCTATGTTATGTGTTTACTGCTTTATTATTGGTAGCTCAATGTAATTTTTACATCATGCCCCAGTGACAGTATGGCATTTCTGTCTAAAAGTATATAAATCACTTCATTTGGGAGACAATCCAGGTTTCTTTACTGTCACTTTAGAGCGCAGACCCCATGTTGGTCTATTTACTGATAGAATATTTTTATAATTTCTTCACTCTCACCTTATTGAGAAGTCCTTATGACAATTAGATCTTTATTAACCTTATGCTAGACATTTACTCTTTGTGGCTATTGACTATATTAGGTTTCAGCATCCACCATATTTATTTGTATTTATGTGTTTTTGAACTCATTGACTAACCATTATCTTTTGCCATCTTTAATGATTTTTTTTTAACCTTCATGATTTGGAATGTAAACTCTGCCTCGTGTGGATTTTTCTCCCACTATTCTCTGGGTAAAATCTATGGGGCATATTTATACTCCGTTTGCGCCGAATTTGCGTCGTTTTTTTCGACGCAAATTCGACGCAAAACTAACTCCATATTTATACTTTGGCGTTAGACGCGTCTAGCAGCAAAGTTCATGGAGTTAGCGTCATTTTTTTGCGTGAACACCTTCCTTGCGTTAATGATATGCAAGGTAGGCGTTCCTGTCTTAAAAAATGACTGCGATGCATATGCGTCGTATTTATACTCCCGGGCAAAAATGACACCCGGGAGTGGGCGGGACAAAAAAACCAGCATTTGCGCCGGATTTTAGCGCCTGGGTCAGGGCAGGCGTTAAGGGACCTGTGGGCTCAGAATGAGCCCAGAGGTGCCCTCCCCTGCCCCCAGGGAAACCCCCTGCCACCCTTGCCCACCCCAGGAGGACACCCAAGGATGGAGGGACCCACCCCAGGGACATTAAGGTAAGTTCAGGTAAGTATTTTTTTGTAATTTTTTTTGTGGCATAGGGGGGCCTGATTTGTGCCTCCCTACATGCCACTATGCCCAATGACCATGCCCAGGGGACAGAAGTCCCCTGGGCATGGCCATTGGGCAAGGGGGCATGACTCCTGTCTTTGCTAAGACAGGAGTCATTTCAATGGGGGATGGGTGTCGTAAAAAAATGGCGCAAATCGGGTTAAGGCGATTTTTTTGCCTCAGCCTGACTTGCACCATTTCTGGACGCCCATACGCCATTTTCCCCCTACGCCGGCGCTGCCTGGTGTACGTCGTTTTTTTTAATGCACATCAGACAGCGCCGGCGGCTAACGCCGGCTAACGTCATTCAATAAATACAGCGCCCGCATGGCGCTTCAGAATGGCGTTCGCCGGCGCTAATTTTTTTGGCGCAAAACTGCGTTAGCGCAGTTTTGCGTCAAAAAGTATAAATATGGGCCTATATGTTGTGTATAGGGTTCTTATCTTCAAAGATTCATTCATAGCCCTGATTCATCAATTGTCCCAAATAGCATTTATGGTGTGGATGAGCAGACTCTAGGCAGCACCATACTCAAATGGCCTCCAAGCAGACAAAGATAATCTTTTTTCTGTAGGAAATTGCTACCTCTGGTCATTAGGCAACTGTACTTACATTCCAGACCTTTGCAGAAGTTCAGAAATGCATCCTGTTAACAAACATGCATTGCCAATCCCAATAGATCTGGCTATTACATTTTTGCATTTGTAGTAATTGTTATTTTGTTAAGATGGACCAGAAGCATTTGAATGAATCAGGTGCTTCTCAGAAACAATAGGGCAAGTGAGACCACTGCAGTAATGCAGCCATCAATTGTTTTCACTGTCACTCAATCTAAATTATTCATGAGAACTTACCAATATGGTAATGTAAACAATTGAACAAGGCACCACTGCTTTGCTTGTTGTAGGTAATGTCTATGCAGAAACAGTGGTTATATAGTGTGTTCTCAATTGTTTCTCAATAATATTGCTCTTTCCTGGAAAGTTTTGGTGCCGTGGCCGAGAAAAAGGGTTGTCCCAAATTGTGTTTTCACCATGCAATTTCCCATAAGAACTTTTGAAAGTGCTACAGCCAAAATGGCTGAACAGAATTACACTAACTTTCTCAAAACGCTAGCTCTTGAACCAGTAACCGTATTCTTCAGGTGTCTATACTCCAGAATAGGTGACATAGGACTCTCTGACTCTGGTTGTGAACAAAAGCACTCCTGCAGGGATGCAGTCTTGTCTATAAATATACCACCACACATCTCTGACCCTCACCCCTGGTAGACTAAGATGGACATAGAAGTGCACAACTGAGGTGAAACAGCAATTCTGTGGCACAGAACAGTGTGCAGCAGAACTTTAGGCCAGATGTCCTGAGGTTTTTATACTCTCAAATGCTCCAATTAGGCATTTGCAACTTTAAGTAATCCTATTGGAGGTAAAAATATTTTTCTGACTCCAAAAATGGGATACCGGACGGATACTGATTCGGTACCTGGAAGGGGTGTGTAGTAGGCATCCCGTTCAAATGCCAAATCAGTATCTTATGTGTCAATGTTTTCTTCCCAAAATCCATTTGCAAAATATTGATTTTTTTACAGACACCTCAGTGGAGATGGTAATTCATTTGTAAAAGTGAAGAGGTCTCCTTGAACTGCTTCCACTTTGGGAATGTAAAAAAAAGGTTTGTTAAAGAGTAGGTAGTTGCCCAAGGGACCACTGTTAACTCCTAAACAAACAGAAAAAGTGAACTTTTCATTTTTAAATGCAGCACTGCTTCCTTTAAGAAAAACAGGCTGAATTAAAACAAATAGTTTGCTTTATTAAATAGCAGTCAGAGATATGGTGGTCTGATGAGCCCAGCAGGCCACCATCCTTGTGATAGCCTCCAATCATAGTGAGTCACAATTTCTGCCCTATCTCATTAATATTCATGAGGCAAATCAGAGGTGAAGGATGTATTCACCGATTAGGCTTGTTAGGCACAGTGAGGGCTAAGTCCTATGGACAGAATCTTTGCCCAGGTTCCTTGTCACCTTTTTCCTAGCATTTTACCACCTAACATTCCACCTTTTGTTCTATAATCTAAATATATTCCTTCCACATAGTCACTGGTTTCCCTTTAGTTGCATACAATCACCCATGCCAGTGGGTGTGCCTGTCATCACTCCTGGTTGGCCCCACAACTCAATGTATTTGTGATGTGTGATCAATCAGTGGGTCTTTCTAATTTCCTGGGGTCACACCATAACCACTGCTAGCTTGATCCATTGCACATATAGCATATTTGACTACCTACTGTTCATTCTGAGGGGTTCTTACTAACACACCAGTGGACTCCTTAGAGCACATGGTACGGCTGAATGCATAGAAGTCATTTCTATGGGTTGCTCTAGGTAACTGCTGGATAGACTTCTCAGGGCATAAAGCATATCTGGCTGTATAATGCCCATCCAATGAGTTTCTCTATTGCTGCTCCTGTGTGGGTTGCTCTAAGGATGTAATAGGCTGACTGGATATAGCTTCTCTGTATTGTACCTGAGTAAGCTTCTCTCTGTTAAAAATAAAACACTATGGGCCAGATGTAGGTAACATTTTGCATGGCGCAAACTGCGAAATTCGCAGTCGGTACCGACTTGCAAAATGGGAATGCGACTTGCAAATAGGAAGGGGTGTTCCCCTTCCTATTTGCGATTTGCACCGCGATGCAGAATTGCTTTGTGACCGCGAACGTGGTCGCAAAGCAATTTGCAGTTAGCACCCATGTGAAGTGGGTGCTAACTCATTCGCAAAAGGGAATGGCTCTGAATATATTTTTTTCAGAGCAGGCAGTGGTCCTATGGACCACTGCCTGCTCTGAAAAAATGAAACCAAATGGTTTCATTTTCCCGAGTGTATTGCAACTCGTTTTCCTTTAAGGAAAACGGGCTGCAATACAAAAAAAAAAAAATGCTTTATTAAAAAAGCAGTCACAGACATGGTGGTCTGCTGTCTCCAGCAGGCCACTATCCCTGTGAGTGCAGGGAATCGCAAGGGGGTCGCAAATTGCGACCCACCTCATTAATATTAATGAGGTGGGTCTTTGCGACCCCCTTGCGATTCGCAGATGGTGTCAGGGACACCATTCTGCATAATGGATTGCGACTCGCAAATTGCGTGTCACTCCGACTCGCAATTTGCGAGTCGCAATCTCGTTTTTACCTACATCTGGCCCTATGTCAGGAAGACTAGAGTTCAACTAACATTTAATGCAATATACAGGAAAGCATACTAAGATAATAAAAGACAACTGTCTTTTCAATTAATCAGGGCTCTTACTAGAAAGGGTCAACTTGAGCATAAAAGCTTAAAATATATATCATTTTAGACCAGCATATATACACACTTTTCCTGCACAAAAGCCTATGGAGCTTAACCACATAGCAGAAACTTGCTGTTTTCAGCAAAATCATATCTAACAGGCTAGTGATAGAATCTTCTCCCTCTGGAAATGCCGACTGCTATTGAGAATATGATATAATTCATAAGTATAATACTAGGTTCTTTAGCCTCTTAAATTTCCATTTCTACTAGCCCTGTTAAAAAGTGGGGCTGTGAGTCTTGGAAATGTGCAAATGTACAACTCTGAGTTACTCGAACCATAAAAGTTAACATACATATTCAAAACTACTGGAAGCTTCAAATCATGGAAAACGAGATCCACATTTGATTCTAAAACACTTGCATATTCTTGATCATATGCGTTAACGTTAAAACAGTAATGCAAAGGAGTATGTGAGAATGATACAAACAGGATTTAGGTTTTCACATTTGTGACATACTGCATCGGCTGGTTGTCTTAGTTCATTGCTATGGATTGCTCGCTCCTACATATGGATAGCCTACTTTGGCAGGAGACATAGTGGTTTGTCTTTTCTGTCTTCACAGTGGGCCCATGAGAGCACACTGTATATGTGGGTGCTCCCTGACACATTTCTCAGGTATACAACAGTGTCTTGTTTAATGGGTTGCTCCCCATTGCTTCTATTTAAAGTAATTAGAGCATATACCAAGGGTGATTGCAAAATGGCTATTCCTAAGGGTTCCTCTGATGCTGCTCCTGCATTGACCACAGAGCATGCCAAAATTACACCTCTCAAAGCTATCACCTTCCAGCACTGGGTACTTTCCAACACTATTTATTCAAAGTGGCCTACACTGTATATACAAATTAATACATTTATCTTTGGTATCTCAATAAGCAACTTCATCTGTTGTCACACTTATCTCCTACAACAAAGCATAATCAAAGCTAAATGCTTGTTATGACATGTTTTGAGCAATCAATTACATACATGCACAATGCCGAAACACCTTCCACATAGGTCACATTGCACGCATACACACTTTTCCATCATACACTAACATCTAATGCTTAAGGTTCCTATCTGTCGTTCCATTTGACTTCTAACCCATGTAGGGCTTTTAGTAAGCTGGGTTCTGCTTGTAGTACCCCCATTTTGTGGCCTGGTGTTAGGATGCTTTGGACATAGTTCACTGGGATCCTTCTAACCAAAACCCCAGTGACTGTGCTCTCTCTCCTAAATGTAGTTATTGGTTACTTTTCTCACCCACAATTGGCATACTGGTGCACTCATGTAAGTCCCTAGTATATGGCACCTAAGTACCCAAGGCATTGGTACACCAGGGGTCCCCTATGAGCTGCAGCATATATTATGCCACCCATATGAGCCCATACAAGCTGTGACTGCAGGCCTGCCATTGCAGCCTGCATGAAAGGTGGCATGCACCCCTTCACTGCCAAACCTAACAACTGTTCTTAGACCCTATAAGGCACTCCACTGGTAGTCCCTTCAGCCCAAGGGCAGGGTGCAAACTACACAAAGGACAGGAGAGTGACCCCCCTTACATCCAGCTTCTCCCCTATGGAGGTGCCCAGAGCTCTGCCAGGTGGCCACTCACTTCTGCCATCTTGAAAATAAGATAGGCAGAGGCCCCTGGGAGCAGCTGGTTGATTAGGCCAGGCAGGTGACATCCCTGACCCCCTCTGATAGGTAGGTCACTGTAGAGTGACCAACCCCTTTTTAGAGTTTTTTTAAGGACTCCCTTGCGGGTGGGTCCTCAGATTTGTCAAGCAAGACTTTAAGAGGTCCTCTCTGCAAGTCATCTTCTGCCCCTGGCCTCTGTAATTGCTGCTGATCTTTGCCTGACACTGAACAAGTCTACTTCCGGTGGGAAGGCTCCCACTGCAACATTGTTTCTTCGGATCCTGCAAGAATTCTGCAACATCCAAGACTGTGCATTCTCCAGGGTCACAAGGACTCTGTTTGCACCTGGAAGCAAGAAGGAATCTCCCTTGGAGGGAGAAGTCACTCTCCTGCAACTGCAGGCACCTCAAGGCATTGTTGACTGGTTGGTGGGGTCTGCAGCCTCTGGACAACTGAAAATCCTGCTTCACAGGTGGTGAGTCTATGGCCTCATCTGGGTCCTGCTTGTCTTCTATCCAAGTTGGGAGACTGTAGGCCCTTGCTCCTGCCACTGGACTGGCATACTTGTGCACCACAACTGTTGCATTTGACAAGGCTAATTTTCTGCCTCCAAAAAGCCCCTGCCCCCAGCACTTTGCAAACTGAAGATCAGCTTCTGTCCTGCAACTCCTGCAATGTGGGTCTTCTTTTTTGCTGGCCTTGTGTCCCCCTGTGTCCGGCACCTGTGGATTACCTGTGGGGGCTCCATTGACTTCTGTTGGCCTTCCTGTGTGCTGGGGGCCAGCTCTGACTCCCCCTCCTAGGTAGAGTCTCCTGGACCTTGTTGGTCCCCACAACTCTGAAAACTTCTCTACTGCTTCTATTTGCACTTGCCAGTGCTTGTTGGTGACCAGGCTGGTCACTGATGCTCCTGCAATCTGGCGACCGTCGAGGGACAGCTTGTTGGTGACTCCAAGGATCTTCATCGACTCCTGGGTCCTGCAACTGGACTTATTCTTCCACTGACTTGCAGGAACTTCACCTTCAGGAGGGTGGGCATAGCCACCTGCACCATGTGTGCATCTCCTTGGGTGCTGGATTCTGTCCCCTTTCTTTGCAGGTCCTCCACGTCTGGAATCTGTCCCTGGGTTCCATCTGCCTGGTCCACAGGTCGTGACAGCAGGTGGATAATCAAGGCACCCACAGGCTTCGGGGAGAGTCCCTTCTCCCCTCTGCATCCGGGTCCCTGGTGTAGGTACTCCTGTTTTCTGGATATCCTGGGCTAGGGGCACTCTCCATCCATCCACTTGCCAGCTGTTTTCCTCTCGGTCCGCTGGGAAGGGTCCTGAATTCCACAAACTCCAACCACTGCTTTCTGAGTTGGCCTATGCAACAACTGGATGGGTAACTGACTTAGTCCTAGTTGCTGGGGTTACCTCTGGTGTTTCCAACTGGCCCCAGCCCCTAGCTAACCAACACACTTACTGTGGTTGGAGTTCCACTTTCACATTCCATTTTTTTGGTATATGGTTTGGCCCTCTCTTAGGGCCTGTATATATCTATGATATTTTTGCTGATTATTTTAAGTGTATAATTGTATATAGTATGAAATATCTCAAAAGAGAGACATACCAATTTCAGTTTAGTAATAGTGCTCTAATAAAGTATCCTTTATTTTTGCAACACTTGTGTGGTTCTTTCTGGTGGCTAAGTTATTGTCTGACTACTGTGGTATTGCAAGTGCTTTACATTCCTACTGGATAAGCCTTAGCTGCTTGCCTCAGATACCCCTAGAGAGCTTCTGCTATCTGGACACCTATTCACTATCACTAAGGGTTGCCTGGACTCAGGTTCGGGTGCCACACCAAAGGTGTACACCCTAAAGTGAGCCAGTGACCTACCTGGTTGCTACTGCAAAATATAATAGAGAACACAACTCTTGACTTTGCTTACACTACTACTCAAATGAACCGTATTACAGGCAAACATTCTTCCACTGACCACATCACTCTCATGGAGCGGCGACTTGCTCACTGTAAATGTGCTGCAGCACCTTGTCAGGGTTATGAAGCACTATATAAATGCAATTACAAAACTATATAATTGTACTGACACAGCATAGGCTACTACATCATGTCCTCTGCATCATGTGGCACTACATCATCAGCACTGTATGTTGGACAGAACATAATTAAATGTAAGCAATATTTGGTCTGGTCTCTCTGTGGACCAAAGCATTCACTCTGCGGATCAGTGTTTCACCCCATTGTCAAAGATATGAATCTTAGAAGGTTCATTTGCCTTTTATTCTTCTAAGTTTTACACAATGAGTTTGTCACAATAAACATCTGTTATTTGTCAATAGTGCTAAGAGAAAGCCTCAGGATTGCGTTGGGCTTTACAAGTGTTATTAAAAAGATATGATAGGCATGAATTAATCTTGAATAAGGGTAAGGCTAACTTAAGTATATACAAAGTTGGGGAATCGAGATAACCCCCACAAGACAATGTAATGTACACAATAGTGTGGTGGCAATGAATTGTCCTCCCACATTGTAATTCCAGCCAGTTGTCAAACATATGGATGACATAATCAAACCCAATTGGGAGTATGCCAACACTGTGTCTCAAAAGAGGATGAAGAAGAGACAATGATAGAGTATTCTGTGTGGTGTGCTCTGTAGATGCTATTGAGACCGAAGTGACTGCCCTCAGCATACTCATATGAAAACATAGTCATGAATGGCCTTTTAGGCTATAGATCAATGAATGTCAATAAAGGGCTGGCTTGTAACAAAGGTTGGGCATCTTACTATGTCTTGCTAAAGAATTTTATAACTGGATTACAGGCAAATTATCCTGCAATGCGGCTCTTCCTCTTGAATTTCTCCTAATAATAGATGAACCATGGATGGTACATTGAGGTTAGGTCTTTCCATCATTAGATATTTTGGGGAGAAATACATGTTTGGATGTCAGTGAGGTACAATTGACAAACAGTATAGGAGCAATAGCACAGCACACACTCAATATGATCATGTGTGGAGACAGTGTTGCTGCCTGTGTCTCACACAGTGACACATAGTCGGCGGGCGGTGGCTTAGCACTATCCTCACATGCCAAGGAACTCCACTGTTCCCCCATTCCTGTGTGGAACTTCACTGGGTTGTGATGCACCCAAAGTGGAGGCCTTCCCCCCCCCCATCCCACCTTTCCTTACATTCGGGTAACTACCTAGATGGGGCAAGGGTTTTCACAAACATTACCTACTTCTGAATTTTCTCTTTTGAGAATTGCATTTACCAAGTTAGCAGGAGGCTGATAAGAAGCTTGCTAGAAAACAGTAGTACTTGGGTGCCTGTGATATTATCACAGGGATCAATCAATCAATCAGGAGTTGTAAAGCACGGCTAATCATCCTTGTGGGTATCCAGGCACTAGGATCCTGCTGTGATCAGTCAAAGAGTTAGGTCTTGAGTCTCTTTCTGAATTCCGTGAGAGAGGATGCTGTTCAGAGGTGAAGGAGAATGTTTTTCCAATACTTGGTGGCGAGGTAGGAGAAAGAGCATCCTCCTCTGTAGCTTTGGCAGATGCAGGGAATATGAGCGAGGGAGGTGGAGCGCAGGTGTCTGGAGGGCTGGTGGTAGTTCAGGCGGTGGTTGATGTATGATGGTTCTAGATAATGAAGAGCCTTGGAGGAATACATCAGCAGCCTGAATTGGCATCTCTTCTGGATGGGGAGCCAGTGGAGGTTCCTGATGTGGAAAGTTGACGTGAATCTGTTTGAGGAGGTTGAGGATGAGTCTAGCAACTGAGTTCTGTATTGCCAGGAGCCTCTTCATGAAGTGGGTGGTGATTCCTGGTAGAGTGTGTTGCCGTAGTTGAGCTGGCTGGTGACTAAGGCTTGGGTGACAGTCCCCCTGGTGTCGAGGGGATCCATCTGAAGATCTTTCAGAGTATGCAAAGGGTGTGGAAGCAGGTGGAAGTGACCGTGTTGATCTGGTGTTTCATGCAGAGTTTGCTCTTCAGGGTGATGCCAAGGATATGGGCATGGTCTGTCAGAGTGGGTGTGGGTCTGAGTTAGGGAGGCCACCAGGTGTAGCGCAACGGAGAGTTGTTGTCTCCAAAGATCAGCATTTCAGTCTTGTGAGTGTTTAACCTCAGGCAGTTGGGCTTCATCCAGTCAGCGATTCTCAGCAAGCAGGTTTTCTGAGAGCGAGAGAATGAGCTGGGTGCTGTCTGCATAGGAGATTATGTTGAGGCTATGGTTTCTGATGATGTTGACCATGGGTGTCATATAGATGTTGAACAGGGTGGGGCTGAAGGATGAACCTTGCGGGATGCCGCAGATGATGTTGCTGGGTTCTGACATGAAGGGTGGTAGGCAGATTGTTTGGGTTCGTTCTGTGAGGAAGGATGCAATCCACTTGAGGGCATCTCCCTGAATCCCAATGTGGCAGAGTCTCTTGATGAGAGTGTGATGGAATACTGTGTTAAATGCTGCTGAGAGTCAAGGGGGATCAGGGCCGCTGTGTCACCATGTTGAGGAGTTTTCTGATGTCGTTAGTGATGGCAATCAGGGCTGTTTTGGTGATGTTGTTGACGCAGGAGCCGGTCTGGGAGGTGTCCAGCAGAATGTTTTTCTCAAGGTGTTGGGTGAGTTTTTGGTTGATGGCCTTCTCGAGGACTTTTGCATGGAAGGGGAGCAAAGAGATGGGGAGGCAGTTCTTGAGATCACTGCTGCCAGGAGAGGGTTTCTTGAGGAGTGGTCTGACCTCTGAAAGGTGGCCTTGGTGATGGATGCATTGAGAATGGAGGTAAGTTTGATGCTGATTTCCTTGCTTTCAAGGTTGAAGAAGTGGTGGTGGGTCGGTGGGTGCTCCAGAGTGGATGGAACTCATGATGGCCGTGGTGCTCTGTGTGGTGAGCAGTTCCCATGCAGTGGGCCGAAAGTTGTGAGTGGTGTCAGTTGGTGAGGTTTAAAGTTATTGTAGATGGTGGCTATCTTGTTGTGTAAGTTGTCCGCCAGGGTGTTGCAGAGTTCCTGGAATGAGAGGATTGTGTTCTAAATGGCTGATGGGCAGGAGAACTCTCTGACAATGTTGAAAAGTTCCATGATGTGGTTGGAGCACGCTTCAATTAGGTATGCCAGGGTACATTTTTTTGTGTTGTTAAGTGTTAATGGTATTTGTTGAAGGTGGCTCTGTCTATGGGATCTTTGCTGGTGCGCCATCATCTCTCTTGGCGTTTGAGGCTGTGTTTTATAGCTCTGAGGTCTAGTGTGTACCAGTTGGCTTGTTTGGTGGATCTGCTAGTCATAGAGAGTTTGATGGGTGCTAGGCTGTGAGCACATGTGGTGATCCAGACAAAGATGTTCTTGACAGCCTGTTCGAGGGTGGTTGCGGATTCGGGCTGGGTGATGTTGAGGGTGTCCTTCCATTGGGTCTATGTCACTTTGATCCAGCTGCCATGGGCAAATCTTGGCTTTTGGTGGTGGTGCAATGTGCTCCTGCGGTGGTGAAGTGAACAATGCCGTGGTCAGTCCAGGTGAGTTTGGTGACATGGCTTCACTTGACTTGAAAAACAAGGGCATGGAACTCTTGTGAGAGATATAACAGGATCATACAGAGACAAGAAAGGGAAGGGGCACACACCAATGGAGACAGTGAGGCACGGATGAACACTGATATATGGAGACGAGGTGAAAGTGATAGTGAGACACAGAGACATACTCTTCATGTTTATAAAGTGTTGAAAAAACGGTATAGTATGGTTTGTCATAGATGATTTTATTTCACTCAACTATATTCTCAATCAGGTGCCCTAGCATAGATTTGTCATTTTCACCGGTTAACCAATAACCTCATCGACTATACCAGTTCCCTACCACATGCAAAGAAATTTCAGGAATTCTAAAAGAAAATTTAGAGGAGTAGGGTTAGACATCATGATTCCAGAATGTGTAAAGTGATGGAAAGCATTTTCAATTTCAGGATCAGGAGTGAATTTAACCATTATTCGTAGGAGCCTTGTTTTTGCAAAGCAGTTATGAAAAGATACCTATTGATGGCATAAAAATGTAGGAAAAAATTTGGCCATGAGTAGTGTAAACGCACACATCTGTAAAATTAGGCTATTTTGCAAGATAATGCAAAATATATTGTCAGCTGACGCCTGGTGGCGTTCGGCAAAAGGATGAGTCTTATTAGCGGTGATAACACTGATCACTTGTCTGAAATTGTCCCCCTATTTTGAATGAGGGCCAACCAAACAACATTTTAAGCCTTGCATTTGCACCTCGAACTCAGCTGCTTGAAGAGCCCGTGCACGCCAACAGATCAAAATCCGAGCTCGATTACTCTGTTTCCTGAAACAGACAAAACCTTGATTTTAAAACCTCGATTTGAAAGACACAAACTAGACATTTAAAGTGTTCACAGTGCATGAAATTACATCATATCATGGGTAACTGCACGCATGGTGGCAATTATTTCACTTAAATTTACATTAATTAAGTGTTGATATGTGAGTGCTCAATTGCAATGCTCTTGTTAACTAATGTACATACATACTCACTTTAAACCTGCTGAGAATCAAGGTTGATTCTATGTTCAGACACCGGTATGGACTGGACTAGTGGGTGTCACATGCTGTGAAATACAGAAGACAACTGCAGTATTTGTCAAAGGAAGAACATTCTGACTGCAGAGATGATGTTTTCTGTTTCTGTCCTCAATGTCTCAAGCTCCTGCTATTTGCAAGAACAGGGTTGGCGCGCGCGAGGAAGAGAACACTGGCTCGGCCCACAGGGATTCAAATCCCAAACCTGAAGGATGCAATGTGACTTATTCTCCAGTGTATCCCCAGAAGATAATAACTGCGCGGCGGGTCTGTCAAAAGAGCCGTGCTGATTTGTAGACATTTGGCGAACCCATTTCCTTAACGCGGAATTTATGACCGCCTCGAGTTAATGTGATTTTATTTTTAACTTCCGCGCTCCGTACCTATTTGTGCCTGTGACTCACAGGCTGAAGTAAAAGTATATTATCTCAGCTTGATCTTCAGAAAAAAATCACAGCCGAGTGAGGTCTGGCTATGCTTTTGATTCGAACCGCAGCGTGTTGGAACTTTTGAGTTATTTAAGTGTATTTATTTATTAAGTTTCTTTGAGCGTCGCTCATGTAGAGTGTTTTTCTGAATTTACATGACTGAGTAACAGGGTTTTAAGCTGGATAAAAAAAAAGTGGTGAGCATGTCTAAAAGGAGCTTGGTCTGTGCAATTAAATTTCGTGTGCCACCGAGAAGTATTTTGTCTCTTCCTCAGCTTTTTCTTATTGCATCCAAATATTTATAACACATCAAGTGCCATAAAAGCAGCCAGGTCGATTGGCTTTGTCAGTGGTTGAGAAGTGTTTAAGATAAATGAATAACAATGATTTTTTTAAAAACAAATAATATTGATAACACTTCAGTTATGGAATTGGGAGTATGTAAATTAAACATTACTGAGGCCCGTACAAGGTGTAGTGGTCTTCAGACCGTCTCACTCCTGGTATCGTCAGTCTATGTTAGACATGTGTGCACTTTTTTCTTTACGCATATTGTACATCTGCATACACTTCAACTCTACCTTCTTCAGCATCCTGTTTTAACTGTCTCCTGAATGCATCTCCTCTTATCTCCTTCACTCCCCCACTCCAAAGACATAACACACCTGCTCACCATTTGCACTGCATATTCTTTTACTTTCGCCTTGTTAATATTTTGATAACTGTGTAGCTCCTTCACATGCATTTGCACAGAATCACAATTGCAACTGGAATATGTGACCATTGCTTTATACAGGGAGCAAAGATTGGATGACCAGATATTCTGAACCATTTCATGACCCACTGACAGGCAGTGTAAGAAACTGACACTGCTTTCAACCTGAACTTGAGGCTGCCCTCAATATTTGCCCCAAATAAATAGGGGTGGGCGGAACTTGTGGAGTTTCACTTTGCAGAATTCCAGAGTTCTGACAACGGAGTGAAAATATGCATGTTGTTCTGCAATTTAGCACTGTTAGCACAAGCAGCACTGAAAAAAATAATCTCAAGCTTCCTCATGTGTTTTTCAAGAGTGCGTGGGTCTTCAAGTTGATTTTGCTGCCACTCAAGAAGAAAATCTACGCAAACAGCAGCAAATCTCCTCAAGAAGCAACCCTCTCACCATAACTGGTCAAGACCACCCGGATTTGAAAATCACACTATAGAATGCCAAATCTTGTTCACTAGAAAAATTCTACCATGCAGCAATCATTTGAATTTCGCAAAAACTCTATGTTACAAAAGTAATATGGAGTTGCCAAAATCATCCAATTCCATGAGCGGAATGAAACATTCCACCCACCCCTACTTAACATTCCACCTACCCCTGCTTATAAGCACTTGGTGGCTACTCAGTTAAAAATCTGCCTTATACAAGAGTAACATGATACACAAAAACTTACAGAATCATAACATTATGGAAATAATTAACACTTTTAGGGAATGAAAGATTAAGTAAAACATGTGAAATGTAAATGGGAACTAAATTGCTGACAAAGATTATCTTAATGATTTTTACATCAATGTTCAGAAATTGATCAATGTTTCTGCCAGTGAAGTTCAAGACATGAATATAGAGCCCAATCTGAAACAGTTTTAATGTTTGTTTTTAACTACCACTGTGTCTGAGCCCCAGAGGGACCAGAGCACTTAAAACCCACTACTACCTTTTGGGGACAGGGTTACAACTACAGGGATGTGTAAGGGGTGTCACATTCTTCCTCTCAGAAAAGTACCTTCTACTTTGTTTAAGTGTGAAACTGCGCCTGAGTTCTGGTTTAGTCTGTTATCAGTAGCAGACATACATTGACAAATGCCCTCTCAACCTTTACACTGTTGCTTTTGACCAACACTTCACCCCCCCCCCCCCTTCCGTCACACGCAGCAGAAGTGAGAAAAGCCATTAAAGGCATAATTTAGAGTTTGACAGAGCAGGAGCACTGCAGAAAAACTGGTGGGGTTCACTCTCCACCAAACTCGTAATTCTCTGCCCCATTTAGAGTTGTTATAAGTGGCTGGTTTGCACTGCTAGAGCCTCATCTGGTTATATTTGTGCAAACCTTTTGACTGGCAGCATGTGCGCCATTGGGATGCTAGGACATAGTCATGGATGTCATTCAGGGGTCGCCAGGGGTTGCACTTGCAACCCCTGGCCTTGCAAATGGCAAAATCAGTCAGTAGGGGAGCAGAAACTCTTCCCTATGGGTTTTGGATGGGGCTCCAATTTCCTTGCTTTCTTACAATTTATATTACACTAATAGTGAATAATACCATATTAGATTATTCACTATTAGTGTAATAAAGAATGGAGTACAATGAGCTGGCACATGACTCGCCCTGGCAGCTAAGGTAAGTAAACAATGCTTTTAGATGTATGTTGCAGCATTCTTGTGGGTGAGAGTGTGTATATGTGAGAGTGTGTGAATGTGTGTGTTTATGTGTAAGCATGTGTGTGTGAGTGAAAGTAAAGATCCAATGGCATGTGATGTCACTTTCGCTACCCCTGGCATTTTGGTGAATTGACGTTCATGGTCATGGTGAAAGGTGCGCCTTCCTAAATCAATTTCACTGCTTGGGCAGGAAAAACAAACTATTACCTCAGCGCTCAGGGTGAGAAGCACCTATCATTCAGGGACAACTTATTTTGAGTGTTAAGAAACAAAATAAACAAACTCCCTCTTTGGAAATTTGTTTCTTGGAAACAAACTTTGCTGAGTGAGAGCAGCAAACCCTCTGAGCATAATTGAGTGCCTTCTGTGATGCTACCCAGTGCTTTGGAATTGTTTCCAGGTGGTGTGGCCTATGTGTTTAAGGGCATGGCTTAAAACATGTGTACAAGAAGTGCATACTTCACAGAGCATGCTCCTTGTCTAGCACTTAGGTGCTGCTCTGTGGGATTTCTGTTATTATGTCCAGACATATCATGCAACAATGAAAATATACCAAAAATAAGTCATAACTAATGACTTTTCCAATGCCTGTTAGCAGTATGAGATACACGAGTAAAAACTGTAACAATATTGTGAATGCTTACTAAAATCCAAAGAAGGGATTACGCTGTTTGGAGTGTCTCATTCACTCCCATTTTCTCTGTCATACCAGTTTCCTGAGTAATCTCCCACCACTCTTTTAGATACTTGCACCCCTTTTCTCACCTCATTTTTCTGAACTTCTCCACCTATATATCCCACGTCTTATCCTTTCACTTCTTCATTGTCTCCTCACTCTGTCTGTCTGCAAGTACTTAATTGTGTCACTTCTTCTGCACCATGACATCTTTCTCTTTCACAAACATCCACTCTCTCACTCTCCTTATATGTTTTCTTTTCCTTTGCTGCAGTCAATATTTCACAGCTGTGTACATTTATCACACAGCTTTGCCTAAAATACTAGTTACAAGTGGCACATATGTCACCATCACTCTGTGAGTTCTGCAGAGAGGCAAACGAGTGGATGACCAAGTAATCGTGTTAATACATTTAGGACCCTGTGACAGGCACTGCGAGGACCTTGCACTGCCTTCAGCCTTAACTCCAGAGACCCAGATCATGCCCCGTCATGAACACCCATTCACACCCTAAAATCATGCAGACACCTATGGGTGAATAAGTTCATAATATGCCCTATTGTAAGCATCACAATAACAGTACAGAAGCACATCTGGATAAAGCAAATACTCTAAGGGAATGAAAGATGAATTAAAATGTGACGTGCAAACAAGGTCAGCTCTTCTGCATTTAATGCTAGACTTGGTCTGTAATCCATCCTGACCCCGCTTACATTGTTGCCGCCTTTGCTTTTCTCCTTCACTCGTCTTTCTGTTTCGAGTCTTCTCCCCCAGCTACTGGGCAATCTGAGGTGATTCTGTGGTACACATTATTTTATAAATCACCTCTTCTTAAATAAATAAATGTGCAGGTTATATCCTTGCGTCAGTCTTGGGTTTCAAGTTTAGCGAAATGGTCCATACTGCTAACATAAGTAGATGTCCCTCAATCTTGCCAGGAACCTTGTAGTGGAGCATTATAGCTCCTCATCATTCTCAGTTATGAAGTTGTCAAAGGAGCACCCCAGCGCCACTGAAGTACAGCCTTCATTGGATACAAAGTAAGTAGAACATTAAAGAATCTCATCTGCTGCTTTTGCAGGATTATTTACACCAGTCCTTTAATAATTTCCTCGAGAAGAATTATTTCAGCATGTTTAAATACAAAATTAAGCTATCAAAGATTCTTCAAATGTGCAATTTTGGTGACAAATTATTTGTGCGAATTAATTGTAATAATGATGCAGATAGTCATACCTGATTAACTGATTATGTTGCGCTTGAAAGGACATAAGAACATTTAGAAGCGTGAATAATAATGTATTTTAGTTATGCCATATTTTCATACATGACACCATTTTATTAAAATATATGCCTTTTCAGGTGCTTTGCTCATCTTGATCAAGCTCATTCCTCCTTCCCAGTCAGTGACCAGCACAATTCTTCTTTCTCCACAGTTGTGGCACAGAGTGCTGTGATGTAGGGAAAAACTGTCCTTAGAAAGCGTCTATTGTGAATGAAACTTTCCAACACGTTCTCAATGTATCAGTTTAAAGGACTTCTATTGGACATTGTGATGTAGAACATAAGTGTATGAATCTTTGTCTAAGAAATGTTTCATAATGTTTTCTACGTCCCCGGCGAGCAATTGCTTTTGAAGCAAACTGAAGATTTCTCTTACCTTAAAAAATGACTTAGTGCTAAGAGTTGGTATTTATTACAAATTCGCTTTTGATTTGTCCATTGTGAGCTAACCATGATCATGTCATGCTGAATCTACAGTTTTGCTAATTGTTTATGCATAAAATGTGCATAAAATCCCTTGATTTTGAGGGTTGGAGGGGGCGTCACCTTTTTCTCTCAAGACTCTGACCAATTGACTTGCGACTTTCTCACCTCTTTGAGAATGCTGTCTGTACTCTTTATGAACTTGACTCTTAGAATCTGGATGGAGTGAATGGTATATATAGAGATTATGTTATTTTATTTTCTGATTTTATACCCTGTATCTGGGCCTTTGTGGCATTTGCTGAATTTTTCATTTTTGCTTATTTTAAGAATTCTCAAAAAAATCTTTTAAACTTATTTATGCTCAATAACTCAGTAATTGAGTGGTCCCAGTTCCTATTTGATTTCTACTCTGTGAACTAATTGTTAAAGGCTGTGGGTGTTTTGTCTCTTGCCCCTAGATCAACAAATACAACAAATACAAAAAACGGAGACCAATTGCCTAAGGTATTAAAATCGGGTTATCTTGATTATTGGGGCTCAGAAGACATTGGGTTTCGGCTCCCACAATAGTGACAGTGAAGTGCTCAAAAGCACATTTAAATCCTTCTTTAGAGGACAGATATCACAAACTATCAAGCACAATATTAACATATTTGTAAAAATTGAAGTTTGACAGGTCCACTACTTGGACTCTATTATGACACTATGATGACACTGGAAGTGAAAAGGTCACCAATGTTTCAAGAGTGGTGTTATTAATTGATATTCACCTATTGTTGTTTCGAAGGGGGATCCTCAGCTGGCGACTAGCAGGCATGGTACCATTATTGGTCAAAATACCATAAAAGTACATCATACATATAAAATCAGAAATATAAATATATCAATAAAAACATAATAAAATAACACATACCACAAGCACAAAAGTAATATTCACAAACCAAACCATGAGAGACAGCCTACATTAGCAAACCCTCCTCCTACATGTGCAGGTGTAGCCATTAGCTGGAAAAACCTCTAATAAGACCTAATAATGGGCTACTAAGGGTCCGTTATGCTGTCTCAGTAAATCCAATTGGCGGAAGGTAATGCTAACACCTGAAAAAAAGCACATTCCAACATGGAAGTGGGAATAATCTTTTTAGGTATGGCTACACAGAGCTATGTCTGTTTGCTAGGTCTTGTGACAGTACAACACACCACATTTAACATAAATCATACAATACACAGAGAAGAGGGTTGATTCAGCCCCCCTCAGCTATTGGCTTCTTTGGGTAAGTCCCCTTCAGCCGTTGCTCAATGGGCTATCTATCGCATTTAGTATCACCCCACAGTATTTCAATTATGTTTACTGTCAGATCTCCTTTCAAATGGCCAAGGGGCAAGCAGGGGTTACTGGGCCCAAGGGTGGCAGTTGAGGCCTTTTACTCTTAATGTCCTAGAGCTTGTCCTACTATGGATTTTGATCAAAAGACCCAAGTACCCCTTACACACTTGACTCTCAGGGCCAGATTTATGCTAGCCTTGCGCCGTCCAATGCCACATTAGCGCCATTTGTTTTATGTTAATGTTGCGTTGGAAGGGGAAAAACGCTGCACCATATTTACAAAGTGGCTCAATGCTTGCATTGTGCCACTTTGTAACACCGTGTGCCACATTATGCCTGCGCCAGGCAAAATATATTCAAGGGGGCATTCCAGTGCTAGGAAGGGGATAAAAATGGCGCAAAGGAATCTATTAGTATTGGCATTTTTTAATGCCTAATAAGTGCAGGCGTTAAAAAGAGGCTCCCATTGATTACAATAGGCCTCTGGGTGCTTTGCAAGATTAGCGTCATAATTGTTAACGCTAATTCAAAAAAACGCCGGCCTAGCGTAAAAAATCACGATGCTAGTCACCCTAACTACCGCCATGGTGCACCGTATTTTAAATAAGGCACTATCATGGTGCCATTAGTAAGACGCAAATGGGCGCAAGAAAAGTGGCGCTGCACTAGGTGCAGCACCACTTTTCATAAATCTGCCCCTCAGGGTACGAGCGGTCCAAGCAGCCCAAGGCTCTCTCTATGGGTGGTGTAAATACAAGGGAGAGAACGCAGGCTTACAATTCAAAATGTATGCAGCAGCATTAACTCATTGTTCAGCCAAATACTCACTTTCATGAAAAAATGAAGTATTTATTTTCTACTGCTACCAACATAAAGGAAAAAAATATGACATTTATGGACAACTGCTCAATTCCCTTGAGGTTGGGTCTCCAGTGTTCCCTTGGTGGTTTCCTGTCCCACTTCCTCCTCATTCTAGCGATAGTGGTTATTCCCCATTTACTGTTGCCAACATCCAGGGTATGCCCTGCTAGTAGAGTGAGACTCAAGAGTTCATCTGACTGAGGCGCTATTCTACTCAGAAAGTTCCCAAGGACTGACTTGTCTGAATTCAGGCTTGAAGGGTCTGAGGTTTCTGAGTATGCCCCTATGTGGGTGTCTGAGAGGCAGCAGCTAATCTATGTGAATTCAATGAATGCAGCTCAGGCTGGCAGCATTCACTGATCCATGGTCTCCTTCATACGCAGTCATGCTCTTTGTGTGACAGGAGGTTTCTTGCGGGTCTTCATTGCAAGGAAGTCATTTTCATGACAGAGAGAAGATGACGAGAAGTTCCCAGTGCTAATTCCTCTTCCAGAGGTAGATGCATGGGGAGTTATCACAGTGGACCCACTCCTCAGATGAAGTTCAGGTACAGCACACACTTCTGACTAGTTCTGGTGACCACCTTCTGGCATACGGTGTGGTGGGGTCCTACTATGAAACAGGACTGCATGTTAGGGATGGCAGAACTTTGGAATGTGAGGGAATGAGTCCTTCCACATCATCAGAAACTATCAGGCCAGACCCTACTGCTATAAAAAAGTGTACAACTCCTGCTGTGTTTGAAGCCATTAAAAATGCAACCCACAAGTTCACAAAATGACTCAGACAATTGGTGTGTAAGAGTGTCTGTATTTCAGAAGACGACCTTGCAACTTGAAATTCAAACATTTCACGGGCAGATGTAAACACCACATTCTTCTGAAACAATAGTGTTGTGAGTAGGATCAGCTTGTCAAAGTTAACATTAAATGTTGGAATCGGAGACCACAAGCTGGCTACTCTAGTCTTATGCTCGGGAGGAAAAAGTACGTTACCACAGCAGGTCACTATTTGAGAAACAGAAACCACTTTTGGGGCACCTGCTGTCATCCCACAAAAGCCTTAATCATTCAGTATCAAGTAACTTCCATTTCAAAGTAACTGAAACAGTAGGAAACATCAAGGAAACTGGTACTCCCTTCAAGTAACAAGCCAGATTAGCTGCTGATGCATTACAGACGCCGTGCAATGTCACATCTTTACAAAGCACAGAGTGGCTTAGTAAAGTTTCACATTCGTATCCATTTAGAAAAACATCATTTTTCCCTACACTTGTAATCGAATAGCAGTTGCCACACCTTGTGGATGAAACTTTCCCTTAAAGCCTCGTATCTACTGACCGAAAAATGTTTCAAATATGCAGCAAATTGAAATGAGGAGAGAGGCATTGAGTGAAATCCATGTATTAGCCATACAGCTCAAGATGTCCCTGCTACAGTGAAAGGCTTTTTATCTAACTTTTCTATGTTAAGCATTGTGAATGTGGCATCCTTCTTAGCCATCACTAGTTGCTTCTGTGTCAAATTAAAGGGCAAAACAACTCAATGTCAATTGCAGAAGACACATTGTTATTTAACGTGTGGATGCGAGTGGAACATGTGTTCATTCCATTATCAACCACAGCCAATGCTTTCTCTAAATTATCATAATCTATTTGCCTTAAGCGTGCAGCTGCTTCCATTTCCGAAAGCTTCCATATTTTCTTGCAGATGGCATAGAGGAATATATTTGATCTTGGTGACCTAGGACCTAACAAGAAATCTTGCAAGTCAATGTCATCAGAGAGGAGAGAGAGATGCTCTTTTACAGCTGACAATTTGGAGTGTTGGAACCATTGCTGATATAACTTCCCAAGGCTGTAAGTTGTAACTTTCCCTTTGTGTTGTGAGATGTCACGAGGGTCTGTTAAACATGTGTTAACACCCTGTGAAGAGTTAAAAAAACCGAGTATGACAACCATTTGTGTCCACTGGCCACAATAATAACCTGTTTGGACCTAAAAGTGTAAAATTAAATGTACCATTTAGAACTACCCCATTGAGCTCTTCTTCAGTGTAATTTATTACCTGTTGCCAATTTTTCCAAATGCAAAATTGATGGAGTACTTGACACTCTAATTTCCTTAATGTTTGCTAAACTTAGGCAAGTAGTCTGCTGTATCTTGTCATTCAGAAAAAACATTTGTGATGGAATCAAACACACTTTAAATAAGGCATCCATGCCTTGTGCCTGCCAGTCTTTTGGTCTCCAAATTGATTTTAAATCAATGATATCTTTCTAAAACTCATAGCCTTTGACCGTTCGTTGGGAAAGACATACATGCATTTGAATAAATTAATTTGGTGTTGGTCATCATGTTTTCCTTCCTTTTGAATGTGTCAGTTTGAAGTAATAGGATACAGGATCTGTAGTGTCATGTCCAGAAAAGTATGTAAATCCGTCTGAATGTGTTGTAGAACCTCTCACTGGTGGAGTAGGGCAATGTTTCCACTGTGTATAATTTAAAACTTTACATGGAATGGTATCTCTATGTGAAAAAGGGTGTCCAAATGATGGTAACGGAACATTTCCCCATAACTAGCACTGTTCATATACATATCTTGACTTTCAAATACAGTATAATTTTTAAACTCAGATAGCATTGGGATAACTGTTTTTACATACCAATCACCTGACAGCACACTAGGGCCCACATTAATACTTTTTGATGCAAATCAGCCCTAGTTTAACGCCTTATTTATGGAATGACGGTAGCAGGCGCTGCGGCGTGGTTAGCGTCAAAATAAATGACAGTAACCGGGCAGCGGAGGTGAAGAGAAGACTGGGGGTTGTGCTCCAAAGAAGGGTGCAAGTCAGGTTAGAGTCAAAAATATTGGCTCTAACCTGACTAGCGCCATTTTTTGACGCACAATCCCCATGGAAATGACTCCTGTCTTAGCAAAGACAAGAGTCATGCCCCCTGCCCAATGGACATGCCCAGGGGACTTATGTCCCCTGGGCATGGCCATTGGGCACAGTGGCATGTAGGAGGGCCAAGATAGGCCCCCCTATGCCAAAAAAAAAGAAAAAATACTTACCTGCTCTTACCATAGATGGGTTCCCCCATCCATGGGTGTCCTTCAGGGGCGGGCGAGGGTGGCAGGGGGTGTCCCTGGGTGCAGGGAAGGGCACCTGTGGACTGCTTCAATGGTCTCCCACCATGGAAATGAGCCCACAGGTCCCCTCACAACTGCCCTGACTGAGGTGTTAAAAAAACAGCGCAAACCCGCTTGGCACCATGTTCATAAGGGACAAGTTGCTTTGTTCATTGTGAGAAGATAAGTTAGAGTTACTACCTCAGCTACCAGTTCCACTGTTGAGTGTTCAGTAAGATAATGCCCATTTATAAGCAAAAAAAAACTGTCACAAATAAAGTCCATAAAAATACTGAAGCAAAGCAAGAATAACCCACAAATAGGACCAATGATTGACCACATAGGTGCATTTTAAGCAATGGAGAAAGTTATAGATGCCTTTTAACGAAATGGCAGATGAATACGAAGAAAAATAATCAATGTCAACAAAGTATCCAGAAGCGGTCTGCATGAAAACCAGAGCATCAGTAGGTGCAAGCAACTGATAGAGACTTCCATAGGTGGTTCATCATAAACAACTCTATAGCTTTCAGTAGTAGTAGTAGGAAATTGTAGTAGTTGCTGTAGTTGCAAAGGTAACAGGAATCAACAAAAGTTCATTCTCTGCTATTCCCAGCTAGAGTAAACAACCGCTTGAAGACATTCTTCCTATATGGTACTGAGAGGGGTTAGGGAACTACCAATGAAGCCTCTTGTCCTACTATTCAATATCAGCCACATGATGCAATTTAACTTGGAGACAAAGAGGATTCTTCTGCAGCTAGCAAGCGGTGGTAGTACCACACTTCTAGTACCATGAATTCCAAGGACTTGCACTGATGCACGATATGATGGACCAAATTCCTTATTCACTGCTACTTTTTTCAAACCAAGGGCCAGATGTATGAAACTTTTTTGCACTCGCATACGGTGCGAATCGCAAAATTTAGCCGTTTGCGAGTGCAAACAAGTGGTCTGCGATGCACGAAAGGCATTCGCAGACCAAAAATAAGAAATTGCATAAATTGCGATTTTTTTGCGTTGCGACCTGGTTTTGCGAGTCGCATTTTGCAATTCGGTATTTCCAGTAGGAAATTGCGAGGCTCAAATTGCGAGTCACAAAATCCAAGTCGCAAATCGATGCATCAAAAAATCGCAAATTGCGATTTTTCACAGAATGGCATTTTGCACATGCAAAATACCTCTAAGTGAAACCAGGTGCAACCTATATAAAGAGGCCCAGAATGCCTCAGACTCTTTTCCACAATGGCTGCACTCTACGTAATGGCAAGGAGGATGAAGATCTTGGCAGGTTTGAGGAGAGGGAGGAGGAGACAGGAGCGCATTTTCAGAGTGTGCATTACACTTTTTAACCTGACAGAGGAGGAAATATATGAGAGGTATAGGTTGAACTCAGCCATGATACTTGATCTGATAGCTGAACTACAACCCATACTGCAGCGCAGAACACTAAGGACCCACAGCATACCCACCCATGTGCAGGTATTATGCTCCCTCCACCTACTCGCCTCAGGGAGCTATCAAGGGGTCATGGCAGCAGCTTGAGGGGTCTCACAAAGTACCCTCACCAGATTTTTCAATGCATTTATCAACGCCATGCTGAGCAAACTAAACCAGTACATCAGATTCCCCCACACCCTACAGGAAATACAGCAGACAAAATTAGAATTTTACCAGATAGCACAGCTCCCCCACGTCCTAGGTGCCATAGATGGGACACATGTGGCAATCTGTCCACCATCAGCCACAGAGTATGTGTACTGCAACCGGAAATACCATCATTCTATGAATATACAGGTGATATGCAATGCCTCCTACATCATAACTGATCTCGTGGCCAGGTACCCAGGGGGCACACATGATTCGTACATCTTTCGCCACAGCGGCATACACACAAGACTGCTAGCTGGGGAGTTTGGTGAAGGATATCTACTAGGTATTGTCCCTCTATACAATGGCGCTTTGATGGCATGCTGATGTCAGATGGCCCACTTCTTATCATACACTCTGTCCCTTCCAGAGACAGTGCCTACGCTGTGCGCACCTACATGATGACGCCCTACCTCAATTCTGCAACACCTGCTGAACGGAGATACAATGCAGCACACAGGGCAACCCGCAATGTGGTGGAGCGCACATTTGGACTGCTGAAGAGTCGCTTCCGGTGCCTCCACAAAAGTGGAGGGGCACTACAGTACAGTCCATAGATGACATGTAGAATAGTGGCTACTTGTGCTATCTTGCACAATAGAGCCACCACCAGGGGCATACCTGTAGAAATATGTGATACTGAATCTGATGAGGATGATGATCCCATACCACCCCTACAGGCAGCAGACAGGACCAGTGCAGCAGAGGGAAGGCAAAGGAGTGCTGACATCACACACAACCATTTCAGACGTAAGTATTAATGACATAAATCCTCTGACAACTGTACCTGTAGTGAAATAAATGTATTACCTTAAGTCAGGTAATGTTTATTTAATGAATTGCAAAAGAAGGTTACGTGATAAACTAGATACAATGAAGGACCTGAGTAATGCACTATTACGTCATAGTGACAACATAAGTCCACTGGCAGCTACAGTCATTTTTTGCGGCCACGCACACCACTCGGGTGCCCAGTTACTTCACTGGCACCTCTATTGTCCGCCTCAGTGGCAGTGCTGTGCCTGGCACTGCGCTGTCTGGTGTCCAATCCTGGTAAAGCTACACTGCTGAGGCCGGAACTGTCCTCAGTGTCCCCCAGTGCAAGCTCACTCAGTGTAGCTGACCTCTGTCCCATTATGTTGTCGATCACATTGGTGATCTGTACCAGTCCATTTGCAACATCCCTTCTGCTGTGTGACGCCACCACTTGTGCAGCCACTGCACAACGGGCAATCAGTGACGTTGCATTTGCCACCCTGTTCACAGAACGACAGAAGCCCCCAAACATGTTCATAAATCTGCGCTGGCTCACCCTCTCATGGCGCAGCTCCTGGCATAGTTCACGGACAGCACTTGTGAGGTCTCTGGTGTCCTGTGATGCCTGCACCTGTCCCTCATGCAGCAGTTCTATGTTTGAATTAAGGGACTCAAGCTGGGGATGCAGACCCACCATGTTGCTGTTGTGTTGGCGCGAATTATTTTGTACTCCCAGGATCCTCTTGTTTTGTAGGTGCTGCTGTAATATAGCAGCTTCCAGGCCACCAAATAAGGAGGGACCCTCACCTGCCTCATGCTGCTGTGCCCCGGAATTGGTCACCATCCTGCGGGGTGCTGTGGGCTGCTGACACCTGACCTCCTGCATCTGGCTGCGCCTGCCTGTTGGTGATTGTGAAAAAGGCCCTTCCTGCTGCTCATCTGAGTCTTGGCTGAGCTCTGCGCAGTGGCAGTGCCCTGGGCCTGCGTCGGACAGGCGCAATGTTGAGAGACCCACTGGTATTGGAATCAGAGGCCGGATGGGTGTCTGTCTCGCCTACACTTGCTGATGCTGTGGCTACTGGGCCTGGCCCACCTGCGACGACAATATGCAGCATGTCAGTTATGTTTCTTACAATTACGGTCACACAATGGTAATAAAGGTACTTCTCTAAACTGTGTTGTGTGTGTTGTGTTCCTCTGGGTGTCGCTCTACTTAAATACATTGTGAGGGTCATTCTGACCCTGGCGGGCGGCAGGAGCCGCCCGCCTGTCGAGAACCGCCAAATGGCCGCTCTGCGGTCAGAAGACCGCGGATGCCATTCTGGCTTTCCCGCTGGGCCGGCGGGCAACCGCCAAAAGAGCGCCCGCCGGCCCAGCGGGAAAGGCCCTGCAACAAGGAAGCCGGCTCCGAATGGAGCCGGCGGAGTTGCAGGGATGCGACGGGTGCAGTTGCACCCGTCGCGATTTTCACTGTCTGCTAAGCAGACAGTGAAAATCCTTATGGGGCCCTGTTAGGGGGCCCCTGCACTGCCCATGCCAGTGGCATGGGCAGTGCAGGGGCCCCCAGGGGCCCCATGACACCCGTTCCTGCCATCCTGTTTCTGGCGGTGAAAACCGCCAGAAACAGGCTGGCGGGAAGGGGGTCGGAATCCCCATGGCGGCGCTGCAAGCAGCGCCGCCATGGAGGATTCCCCCAGCCGGGGGAAATCTGGCAGAAAACCGCCGGACCCGGCTGGGCGACCGCGGCTTCAAAGCTGCGGTCGGAATACTAAATGAAGCACCGCCAGCCTGTTGGCGGTGCTTCAGCCGGCCTCCACCCTGGTGGTCATAGACCGCCAGGGTCAAAATGAGGCCCTGTGTGTGCTACTTTTACCTCTGGGTTGTGGACTGACACTCCCATAATGCATTGTTGTGCTGCTTCTAAGATGTGGACTGGACTACTTCTCACAATGTTTAACATTACTTGCTAATTCCTAAGGGGATATTGTGCATACACATATGGGGTTACAAATCAATATTGCACTTACCTTGGCTGGCACTTGGTGTGCCGGAGGTGTCTATCTCTGTGACCCCTGTCACAGCTTCAGGGAGGAGTGTCGACTCAACTAGGTCCTCTAATGGGGTGGATGGTGCCTCTGTGGGTGGACCGCCTCCTGTGCCCCTGGCCTCCTGCAGTCTCCTTGCCACCCTCTCCTTCGCACGGGACCGCAGGTCATACCACCTCTTCTTAATTTCTTCTACGGAGCGCTGTGGCACTCCAATTGCACAGATTTTTGATTGGATCTCTGCCCATAGTTTCCTTTTCTCACTCTCAGGCACCTGGAGTGCGCTTTTGCCAAAAAGGCAGTCATGGCTCCTGACCACCTCCTCTGTCAGCACCTCAAGCTCTTGCTCGCTGAATTTTAGCTTGTGCTTTATCTCTTCCTTCTCCTGTCCTTGGGCTGAGGTGTCCATCCTTGCTCAGGTGTGCTGGCTCCTTCAGAGTGCTGCTCTGTGTGGCTGGGCTGCTCTCTCTCAGGATGCTGGTTTGGGTGTGGCACCTGAAACTGCCTGGGATGACTCACTTCCTGCTTGTGATGTCATCAGGCTCCTCCAGGTGTGCTTTCTCGAAACTTCTCGCAATTAGTGATTTTTTACTGAATTGCAAAAAAATAGCAATTTGCGATAATGCGGTAAATGGGCCTCGCAAACCACAAATAGCGATTTTTAAGAAATCGCTAATTTCGAATCGCAATTTTGTTACATGGCCAATTGCGACTCGGAAATAGCGATTTCTTAAAAATCGCTATTTGCGATTCGCAAGGCCATTTTTTCATACATATGGCCCCAAGTCCCCAATTTTCGGAATACAATGGGTAGATGTTGGATGATATTCCACTCTATCAGCAGCAACTTGTGTCATAAAACCTGAAATGCTTGTAGCTCCTGTAAGACACTGAGGGGCATATTTATACCCCATTTGCACCTAATTTGCATCTTTTTTTTAATGCAAATTCAGTGCAAAACTGACTCCATATTTATACTTTGGTGCAAGACCCGCCTAGCACCAAATTTATAGAGTTAAAGTCATTTTTAGGATGTGGAAACCTACCTTTGGTCAATGAAATGCAAGGTAGGCGTTCCACTGCAAAAAATTACTCTATGGCCTTAGCACCATATTTATCCCCCCATGCTAAAATAACGCACAGGGGATGGGGGTCAAATAATGGTGCCCAGCTTGCTTTGCACCATTATTTAACTCCTGGGTCAGGACAGGAGTTAGGCATACCTGTGGACCTATTTCCAATGTGGAACACCATGTAATAAGCCCACAGGTGCCCTCCCTAGGCCCCAGGGACACCATCCCACCCACACCAAAGGGACAGCGGAGGATGGGGGAACCCCATCCCAGGTAAGTATAGGTAAGTACAGGTGAGTTTTTTTTTTTTTTAAGTACCATTGGGGCCCTGAAATGGGCCCCCCACATGGCACTGGGTACAATGGCCATGCCTAGGGGACCATGGTCCCCTGTGCTGGCCATTGGGGTGGTGGGCATAACATCTGTCTTTTCTAAGACAGGAGTCATGTGGTATGGATGGTTTTAGGTCAGAAAATGACGCTAGGCTGGTTAGAGTAATTTGTTTTTTACTCTAACCTGCCTAACGTAATTTTTTGGTGCAAAACCTCCTTCTCCCATACCCCCACGCCCACCCGGCTAACGTCATTTTTTTACGCTAGCCTATCCTTTGCGCCGGCTTGCACCATTCCATAAATATGGTGCCCGGCTGACGCTCAAGAATGGTGCAAGCTGGTGCGAAACGTTTTGAGGCAAAACTGCGTTAGTGCAGTTTTGAACCAAAAAGTACAAATATGCCCGTTAGGGCCTGATTTGAGAAAGTGGTGCTGCACCCAGGGCCGCAGCACTTTTATTATGCCCCTTACCACCCCCCTAATTACACCATGTGTGCACCGTATCTATGATATGGCACACCATGGTGATAGTTAGGGAACTAGAGCCAAATCTTTAGATGCTAGTTTGGAGCTTTGCAGGATTAGCATAAAAAATGTTGACGATAATCCTGCAAAACCCATTGAGGCTCATTGTAAACAATGGTGTGCATCCTTTTAACGCCTGATTTGAGCAGGTGTTAAAAGTGGCGAACAAAAATTATGCAAAGAAATCTCTTAATTTTTTTGCGCCATTATTTTGTCCCTTCTGATGGGGGAATGCCCCTTTTACATACATTATGCCTGGGGCATTGCATGCGTTGTGCCACTTTGTAAATTTGGCATGGAGATTTTGGCCTTGTTGGGACACATTTGCATAAAAAAATGATGCTACTGTGGCACAAGGAGGCACTAGGGGCTCTTAAATCTGCTGCTTCGACGTTCATTTATGTCCAAAGGTGTTTCTGCTGTCACTGTGCCAGGACCATCTAGAACTGGGATGACAAATGGATGACTGTGCCATTGGATTCAAGCTAGCCGGGCTGATGAGGGGGTGTTACCCCGAAATCGGTACCAGAATTCTTGTTTCCAGGCCAGGGAGGATCTGGCCTGGCAGTTCAGGCTGGACTGTTCCCATGGGAAACAGGGTCAAGACTGAGTTGCATATACCTGTGTCCATACTGGGGTGGTATGGTGAGCAAAAGAACAATGGATTTAACCCAGATCTGTGACTAGGGGTGAATGTTAGAAACTTTTCAGCACTCCATCCATCATATTGTTGTGTTGCTATATTCCCCCTAAGTGGCAAGGGTATGCTCAGACATGGGTCCCTTGCTCACTGTGCCACTAGGTTCAAGCTAGCCTGGCTGATGAGATGTGATACCCCAAAACTGGTCCCAGGATGCTTGTTTTCAGTCCAGGGAGGACCTGGCCTGGCAGTTTCGGCTGGACTGTTCCCATAGGGAACAGGGTCAAGACTGATTTGTATATGGCTGGGCCCAAACTGGGATGGCATGGTGAGCAAAAGAACAATGGATTTAACTCAGGTCCGCTACTGGGGATGAGTGTTTGAAAAGTTTCCGCACTCCGTTCATCATTGTGTTGTGTTGCTATGTACGTATGGACGGCAAACAGGACTTAATAAGTCATTTGACCACCCAAGGATCTTCTAGGCAAATTATTTATTGCTCCCTGGACCCTATGTAGGTGCTGGACCTGTACCTGGGAGCCCCGAAGGGCCAGCTATCCCTAACGGCGACCAGGGTGAGAAGGAGTACCCTGGTTTCACCACCGGGATAACCCGGAACAGGAAGACGGAGGGAACCCGGAAATCTGGGTTCACGTAAAAACAAAAGACGGACGATTGATGTGGCCTGCGTCGATAGACGAGGACACGAAAGAAGAGGAGATACAGCAGCATACACCACCAACCCAGGGCGGAGACGAAAGATGCAAACGAGGAACACACAACGACGAGGGGCAAGGAAGCCCAAGAACACTCGCTAACTGCCACGTCCCTGCAGGGGCGTGGTTAAGGCAGGTGCGGTCCTGCATACAAAATGGGTGCAAAGCCCTGTTGGGAAAGGAGGAGGGAGCGGGAGGAGGGAAGGAAAAAGTGGGGGAGACGGGGAACTACCTCAAAACGCATAGGGTGCACAAAAGGTGAAAAAGCTCTATACTAAACCCACGTGCATGGTTTGTTGTTGTGGGTTTTTTTTTCCTCTTTTTTCTTTCTGTTTTTCTCTTTGTCAATACTGGATTAACTGATCTCCCCCTATATAACTAGAGTCACATACCCAAAATATAAATATTTTCTCTTTCACTGGGTTCTCATCACGGATATCTAAAGGAGTTGGATGGAAATATAAGCTTACCAGGAGAGCCCAAAACTGCGTTAAGGAATAACACTAGCGGGTGACACCCACTTAGGGTTGCTGTATAACCCAGGTTTCCTCCCACCTCACCGCACTCCCTTCCCCTCACTAACCCACTCCAAGAGTCTGCGTTAAAAGACTTACCTTGCCTTTCTCTGTTTCCCGGTTCCTCCGCTGACCCACACCCCATCACAGGACTTCCACCTGATCGGAGAGGATCTACCGAGGAAGAAGAGGAGGAAAGAAGTTAGAGACCAAAACTATTGGGAGATGGGACTATGAAATTGTATAAAAGACACGTGTAAGGAGATAAATACCCACTTAAAATCTCAGAGAACCCGACTTGTCTTCTCTGTCCTCATCCGCTACGCCCACCCCGTTCAGGACCAAACTGCGACATGAACCTAACACTCTACCTGTTAAGGACTGTTTTAAATCATGGTATTTCTTTTCCACAATGGAATTTCCCACAGGATGGTGTGATGAGGAATAATACACAGCCACACCCAAAGTTCCCATGGTGGCCCCAAAAGCCTTCCAGGTGACAGTAGGGCCCTGGCCTGAATGGAATGCAGCTACTGCATATATCCAGATAAAGACTTGCAAGTCTTTAATAACAGTGCGAGCATCAGCTGATCGCTGTGGCCACATTCAAAGGAATCTGGAGTATGAATCTACTGCAAGTAAGTATATTTGAAAACACCTTAAGTGTTTAGGGGGGCCTCAATGGTCTGGATAAATACATTAAAATTATTTGTTGGAAACTTGGAAGGGTGTCTGCAGTGAGCGCTAGATGGTGGAACCTTTAATTTGCTGACAGATGTCACAGCTAAGGACATACTGCTTGGTCAATTTGTACAGACCATGCCACTAATAACTTTTTTGTAATAAAGATACTGCAGCCGTCATGTCAGTATGAGCAGATGCAACTCCCTCATGTGCTGCTTTTATTAATTATAGCCCGCAGTCTTCATTGAGGATTACTCAATCTACCACCCCTGGTATTGTAGTAAATGGAATGTTTTGGGCACTTATGTGGTGAAGAAATATTATGCTGGACACGCTTTTGGTAATGCAGTGTTATTGGCTGAAGCATTGAGAGCTGCTATAATGTCTTCATCTACCCTCGTATGGGAATGAGTAAATCACATCTAATGTGGCAGTCTTAACTGCACTTTTTGCAGATTCATCAGCCAGCCAATTCCCTACAACATGTATTCCAACATGTTGGTGGATCAGTGTGTGGACGACATGAGCCAGTGGCGGGCTAGCTTTTAGTTCTGCCACCTTATGCCTGAAAGTATTGCCTGTATAGTCTCTGATTCCATTTAGGCACCAATAAAGCAAATTTTCATTAAAAGGCTGGACACAGTAATACAAATCACACACTGTTAAAGTGGGGGATTCAGGATCCATATGTTCCAATGCCAGAATTAATGCTTTTAGTTCAGCAAGCTGTGCTGTGCCGTCCCCAAGAAACCGTGTGTATGTTTGTTGAGGTTGAACTCACCAACTCTCATTACTCCATACATATACAACTCCTCAAGCCACAGAATATTGGTGTTTAGTACATATATCAGGGTGCGCAGATCCATCAGTATATGTCATTTATTTATACTGTTCAAGAGGCAAAATGTTTGTGGGCATGGGGTAGTCCTGTTTGTATTGTAAAAATTATTGAGTTTGTAGTGTAGGCTCACAGATATAATCTACATCAGTGGCAGTCAAGGAAGTGACCCATTGTATCCATCGTGTATATAGGGCCAGATGTATCAAAGGTTTTTACTCATTATATGTCTATGGGAAAATGTGTTCATACATATGGCCCATAGTGCTTTAGCATTTGGTACACTAGCTATAGTAACTGCCTCAAAGGCTGGAATGGGAGTAACAACAGTTATCAATATTTGTTGAGCCAATGGTCTTACCTTTATGACAGCCATGTGTATTGCAGTCAGTATTTTTTCAGTGGATGCAAAACACATTTCTGCTGCAGAATATAAATGTGGTTTGTATGCTATTTGCACTATGTCACCTTCATGACATAGGTGAATCCAATTGCACCAGGAATTATCAGATGACTACATTTGTTTTGTTTACACTTGTGTGTAGATATTGTGCTGCAAGCATATGAGTCTGTAGTAAGTTGCTTACTGGAAAAATTGGGACAAATTAAATCATGTATGCGTTGTGCATAATCTGGAATGTAAATTCTGCCAAAATCATTAATCCTGATTGTGTTTTGTGGTTGTAATTGAGCACACTTCTCTACTAAGTTTGATGCCAGGCTCTTTCCATCTTTGATAGTTTGTATCCCAAAAAAAGGACACTCAGATAAGCAATTTTTGTTTCCCTAAAAAAGAGTCTGTAGCCATGTTCGGTGATTTCCAAAACAATGTGCACTACATTGGCTAAGTGTGCATTTAATTAATCACCTGTTAGATATAGATCATCCACACAATGCTTCTTGGTCAACATCATGCAATATTGATGTTACTTGGGCAGAAAACAGTCCAGGTCTGCTCTTATACCCTTGAGGGAGTTGACAAAAGTGACCCTAAGAGCCTAACACAGAAAAAAAACCCTTAAATCTCTGTTTTCAGGTGCTAGATTTTGGCAGAAAAAATGTCTGGAAATCTCCAGGATTGTTTTGTATTTTTTGCAGACGATATTGTTCATTAGACCTGTTCTTTCTGAAATTTGTATTGCAAATGTGCCTGTCTGGCTATTTAAATGTCAACAATCTAAGACAATTCTACAGGAATTAGGGTTTATTCATTTGAGATACACAGGACTCAGTTACTCCCTCTCACTTAAGTTGTGAGAGAATTTTTGTCACTGGAGCTTTTGCTTCATGTTTAATTGGGTATTGTGGTTGCACTTGCGTGCAGGACCTCATAGGTATTACATGATAAGGTGATTCTTTATCCCAGCCTATGTGGTTGCAGTAAAACAACATGGCTTGTACAAGAGCCCAGTCTGTGGTATATGCTTCTTTTGCTTAATCAGGAAATAGGACAGAGAAAGACAGTAAAATCACCTCTTCCCCTTGTGGGATAGTTCTAACAAACTCCAGTGGCCAATCCTTTTCAGCCAAGAGAATGTCATAGCTTTGTGTTACATTTTCCCAGAAAATGAATTACTTTAATTGTGTGTTTTATACCACCCTCAATTTGTATATTCAGTTTACACGGTCTATCTGGAGGTGTGACTCTTTGATCTGGGGTTTCTATTTTTATGTAGTCACTAGTTGCTGTCGCATCCAGAAAATCTTGAAGATTCTGGTGAACTATCATAACCTCTGCCTCACTGTGTAGCCGAGTCACTGCCCACATCCTGTTCTGAAGCAATGTTCTCAATGTGTGTGGCATATCTTACTGACATTCCTGCAACCTTCTTTTTGAATTGGGTTTTTTGTTGTGAAAGTTTCTCTTCCTTTTTTATGAATATATCAGACGAGCACTGTGAGTCCTTTCTTGGTTTCACATACTCTTACTGTTGACTATCTGACCAATCACCCCTCTAACTTCGTTTGTCATATGAGTCCTGAAAGGAATGGGAAGGGTATGCAGCAGTATACTGTTACCTCTCAAGTTGTTTTCATCTATCACTGTTGTTGCACCTTTCACAGGTCTCTGGCAGTGGAGAATCTCCATGTGATTTTGTTTTTTCATTATTATCAGCTTTTTGTATATCCCAGCATTTTTTAGAAGACTCTGGTGCTTGCTTGGTATTGTACTTTCCAGAGCTATGCTTAAGCAGTGGCTTATTTCGTCTGGCACCTAAATTATCTCGACCTATACGAACATAGGTTTCTGCAATAATTTTGGGTAACTCGCACTGCTGGTCTACTAGTGAAACTTGTACAAGTCTTTGGTGTATTGCCAATACAGCTGCTTCCCCTTTAATGTTGGCTAATAATAATTGAGGATAATGTGGATAAATCGCCAATTAATTTAATCTCCAAATCCAGGGACAGTTCAGCCCCATATTTATTTTGAATTAGTTTGAGCACTTCTGGTAAGATAGCAAGAGACAGTGTACCATGTGCTATGGGATATATTGCAGCAAAGACTGTACCCTGTGTGGCACAGTCATCTATTGATGGCACCATTCCAAATGGCAAGCACATTGTGAGAATTTAATGTTTATGTTGGGGTCCCGTATGGGGAAACACTGCTTCAAGCTGATTAGTTTTTTAGCGCAATTCAGAATGAGATCTCCTCCTGTTTGGAGGGTATCAAAGCATTGTTAGCGTGTGCATTACAAACTGTGTTAAGCACCTGTATAGATTAACAGAATTAGTATATAAGGGATGTATGTCAGCTGTTGTCAAGTTTTACATTTTAGGATATGGTGTATAGCCAGCCCTGTCATTGCAGAGGGGACCCATTCTAACATGTTCTATGACATGTGGTAAGACGCCTTGAAACCAATTTTGGTGTTCTTGATATATTAATGGTATTTCAACATTTTGACAAGCTCTGTATTGGTGCGAATGTATGAAATGTGAAGGTGTTAGCATCAACTGCTGGAAAAATGAGGAGTAAAAATCTTCAGTTCTGTATGCTATGTGTGACTCAACCACAAACGTAATATCAACACCCCCAATTGCTTGCCCATTTTGTAAGTGCTTGTCTGAAATTAACAGAAATATTAATTGGATTTGCCATTTTATATGGAATTCAAACAAGGGAGGTATCCTTTTAAAGGTTCAAGATTTAACAACCTACAGACAAATGTAGGAGCTTCCTATGCAGCTGAGGAGGATAATGTCCCTAACACCACGGATGTCTCCATTTTATGGTGAACAGGGTGCCTTTGGCACACAAACGAAAACTACTCAGGAGTTCTATTAAATAAGTACCTGACCTAATGCTGGTAGCGCTATGTGGTGCGGTTCCTATTAAGAAAGAGGACTGCACGTTTGGGATGACAGCACTTCAGAGAGTGGGGGACTGAGTCCTTTCACACCATCAGAAACTGGCGGCCCAGTTCCTGGCTAGCTCACAGTGCTTTATCTGATAACCCTAACCCTAACTTTAAAGGGAGAACATGATTCTGGCAACCTGAAACATGAACTTTGATTCACCAGGGAAGCCATGGAAACAGATCTTACTGTTTCATCATATTACTCATGCAATTGCAATGTAAAACACATAGAAGATACATGATAAGTTTTCAATGCATTCATTGAAACTAACATAATCTTATATATAGAGAGGGAGCTGCAATAATTAGGCATACGAACCAGAGCAAAATAAACATTTTTTACGGGGTGAAAACCGTGAACATTCCCACCATTGTTAGTTGGTTCTAGAAATTCTAGAGATTACTACTTTGCTCCAATACCCTAAAGATAGCATATTTGGGTGTGCCCTTCTGCCTGCCCAATCCAAAAGATTAGCCTTAGCCTCATACCTGAAACTGGTGTCAAGAGCCCACCTGTGTGATGAATGGCATCAGAAGGCTGGTGAGTCAGCACCAGTAATGCTGCATTGTTGAGCATAGCAGTCACAAGATGATTGCAGCTAGAATGCAAGACTGGCCCTTTCGGTCAGCGCATTGCTTATATAATATAACTACACTGTGTTAGAAGATGAAGCACTGACGTGATGCTTTATCTTGGTATTAAATGCCGTCCCTGACACTGGTAACACGACGCCCAGAATATCTTCTTCTGTATGTAGCCTGGGACGAAATGTTCCTAGTTGTGTGTCTAGAAAGCAAACTAAAAATAAACCTCATGTACCCTGCCTTCGCAGAATAATATTGTTTAAGGTTGTACATAAAAAATAATACTGCTAAAATTTGATGTAGCTAAAATGCATAACATGTAAAATGAGCAATGCGAAAAGCAAAAAACACAGGAAACAGCTCGGTCCAAGACAGACATCACAACAATTGTGTCCCCAATATATAATACATATACACATATATATATCGACCCACTTCACACAGCTGGTGCCTGTAGAGTCCTGCCTGTCACCTGTGAGGGTATCCAGGCGCTGGCTATCCAGATGGTCTTGGATTCCCTTGGTGGTGTTCCCTCACCCATCATGGAAAATATCAGGCCTCAGCACTTAGTCCTTAGTCTTTCAGAGCTTCCCCTTCTCTCACAGCCCATCTGACTGCTTGGCATATGACATGTTTGGGGGCTCAAACTCCTGTTCTTAAAATCTATTTCCAGACACAAATATGATTTAGAGTCTTTGGGACAAATTTAGAACTCGGCAGGCAGGTTATCCTTCACAACGGTGACGTCCCCTGAAATCTAAATCCCATATGAGATTTCAGCAAATGGAATATCTGTTACCGTTGTGACAGAGTAAACCGTCCGCTGGGTTCTAAATCAGGCCCTGAGTCTTTAAAGCTTAAGTGCTCACTCCTCTGCCCAATTGACAGCAGTCTATCATAGCAGGAGCGACTCCAATACTTATAGTACCACAACATAGGTGATGGAAGTGATACAACTACAAACCTGGATGTCAGCCATAGTGGTATGTGTATCAAAGGGTTAGCCAAGGGCCGTAAGATGTACCCAGGCCCCTTCTTTGTCAACTCTCACTGATTAAAAGGGCACCCTTTGTCATGTACAGGGGAAGCCTGGCTCTTCCCTCTCCAGTGTGTGACCCACCCAGCTTACAGTAATGCAGTAATACACAAATCTGTCTGGGGAGATTCATCCACCTCCTCTCCATGTTTCACCATGCAGGTCTGGGTCTTCCAAATGGGTCCTTCTTATGTTGTACCTTTCACAGACACAGATACACCCAGTGCATGTATACAGCATACATACACAGCGCAGCACTTTATCCTTCCTGTACTGTCCCATTAATAGGCAAACATATATCCAGTACATAAATTTAACATGCAAGCACTGCACAGCACTGTATCCTTCAAGTATTGTGCCACACACAGGCACACATACACCCAGCACATGCATTCAGCATGCACACACTGCACAATACTAAATCATCCTTGCAATGTACCCTTCCCAGGCACACTTGTACACCACTCATGCACTGCGCAGCAATCCACACTCACCTGATGTAGGCCAAGGTGTAACACAGCACTGAAACTTTTACTGAGTGAGCCTGTAGGCCTCAATCCACTGACATAGGTTAAAAAGGACCTGTGTACTCCTACTGATCACTACACAATAAATTGCTACCACCAAACTCTTGCTGCTTAACTCCTGGTAACAGCAGTACCTTCCACCACTGAGAAAGTAGTGTTTGGGCACTTCTTCTGGTCCAATAAGACAGCAATCCATGAGACAGGTCTGTGTCATGATGCACATGCTTTATCTGTTGTTTGCCAATGACAGCAAAAATCAGCATTAAGGATCCAGACATCCCTACAACTGGGACACTCATGGCATGAGTGCATGCCCGTTACCATGAACAGGACTTTTGCGTCCCAAATATTTACATGCAGTAATATTAATTACAGTGTTATTTGTTTTTTCATGCACACACCTTGAACCAGGGTGCTCACTGCAACCATATGGCTCTGCTGTGAAAACTGATCTTCAACTTTAATGATGAAATTGTGCTGCCAATGTACAGTTGTCATTGGCAGGATACATACATGTTTTGACAATCATAATGTTACATCTTGGTAAACAGAGGGGAAGACATTGCTCTAGATGTTACAGACCTGCCAATTTGCAAAACGTTTTCATCGTATGAGGAAGGAAGTGAGGGCTTGAAGGGGTGGAGCCTAGCACCCAGCATAGCCCATATCATTTTAAATGTACCTCCCCTCTTTAACTTCATAAAACAATGTCCTGGGGAGGTGTCATACTCCTTAATGGTAAAAGGCGGTGCAGAACCGCCAAACAATTAGATGGAATTCTGTCCTCTGCAGTGCTTTCCAGCTAATTGAACCCACAGTGTGTGATATCAGCTCCTCACTATGTGACCTTGCGATGGGAGCAAATGTTGTGAACCACACTGTGCTATTGTGTGAGTTGGCAGTTCTGCATTGCCCTACTGCCATGGGACTTATCACACAAACAACACAGGAGCAAGTGCTCCATGCTGCTCTGAAGCTTCTCTCTGAAGGATCTGACCTGTGCGTATCTGCCCAGTGCCTCGGCCCCGCTGCTCATGACTGCCAGCATTTATTTATGGAGCACAGCTGTATGGGCCTGGCAGGGTTTGAAGAATGTATACGTGCTGCTATTCAAATCAGAGCTGCATGTTATCCACAGCAGAAAAAGACTAAGCTCAGGGTGAATAAAGGGCCAGGTGGGGGTCTAGGTGGGTCTAAGAGTGGATGGCTTTTCCTTCCTTTGAAAGGCATTTATGCTTTGTTTCTGCAAAGTGCAAAATGTGGTACAAGCTTTAAGAGAATGAAATAAGCAAATTTAATGATGACAGGCGTGACATGCCAGTAACATGCTACACCCTGGTAGGCATATATTGAATCAGATATGTGGTCAAAGCTCAAACCTCAAGCTCATTGTTTTGGATTTCTGTCTTGCATGAAAACAGAAGCACAATGACACTGAGTGCCCCACATACAGGCCCATGTTTCATGGCAAACCTCAATAAACTACGGTAATAGCAATTACTAACAATGTAGGAAACAACACTCACAAACAACTACACTGGGGACAAGAGCATAACATACACCGATACTCAAAACAAATCAAATCAAAATAAGCTTTATTCGGTTTTTGAACAAACCACAAAAGCAACGTCATAAAAAACAGTTCATGAGCTAAAAACAAAATGTAAAAGATGTGCAAAATAATGCCGTTTAATATATGCGTAGTACAAGTATAAGGTCAAAAGCAAGGGCCGTGCTAAAATACATAAAAAAGATTGTGGATGAGAAAAGCATACATGACGACATACCCCAATAGGATTGCACGTTCGCCACTAAAAATGCAGAGTTACTCCTCACAGCTTTTTCTCAGTCTCATTGCGGCTCTCAAAAAGCTAACTATGTTAAGGATGATTTCTCTCAGGTCAGAACATCATAAAGTGCAAAGGAGACATGTCGCAGCCGCAAGGATAAAGTATTTGGGCCCTAATCCTGCCCTAGGGAAAAGCAAGCAAGTTATGCAGTAAATTTGTCCTAAACCTAGTAAGCAGGAAAGGATCACACATGCTTCTTACAATTGAGAGCTAAGGCTCCATAGTTGGGACTGATATAGGACATCTGTAAGGCTGCCTTTTCTCTGACTATGGACCTCCGCTGCATAAGGTGTTCTTTTCAAATGTGTGGGAGCAGCCTTAACTTGTCTCTCTGGGGTATTAAATAGTTAATCCGTACCTAGACTCTGTAACGTGTCTCTAATATACATGAGCCAGGGAATATGGTGTGAAAGGTCAAGGGACAAACAGACCTTTAAAGCATCCTTTTTCAGTTTTGTCTCAGTCCTTGACCTAATACTTAACCAGAGAGAAAGAAAGCGAAATGTCTTAACATCGGTTATGTAACCAATGCCCAGTTCCTCGTGCACTAAAAATGTAGGGACACTGTGCAGAACACATAAGAGCCGCCTCAGAAAATTGTTTTCAACTGTTTGCAACTGGGCATGTTTGACATACCCCCAAACCTCAATCCCATAAACTACCTTGGAAACCCATTTGGCACTCTAAACCTGCCATAAGGCTCTAATAGGTCTTCTGCATAACCTCAAAGCGAAATTAAAGACAGCAGTGTTAGCCCCTGTAAATTCTTCATTTTCCTATTGACAAAAAGGCTCCAGCCCAGAGAGGAGTCAAATAACATGCCCAGATACAAAAACACTCTTGTCTTAGATAGACTGCAGGACCCAAATAGAACTTGCTCATTTTGGTAGAACGAGGGCTGACCACCATCACAAAGAATTTGTTTACATTAACCAATACATCTAAATCCTCCATGAAGGAAGCTAGTTCAGCAAGGACTGCAGACTTAGCCAGAATAACTGCATCATCGACATATAAGAGCATGGAAGATAGCGGGGCTCCAACTGGGGGCAATCTGCATTGGTAGCAATCAGGAGCTGCTCCAGTTTATTAACACACAGATTGAATAAGAAAGGGGCCAAGATATAGCCCTGCCATACTCCTGTATCGATAATAAAGGAATGTGTGCAGTTGAGATCTTTAGAGTATCACACCACTACCTTAGTGTTTGCATGAAGGTCTCTTAGAAAGAGGATTATATCCCAGTCCACCCCCATGGATAACATAATCTGCCAAAATTTGTCTCTGTATACCCGGTCAAAAGCTGAGGTAAGATCCATGAACACTAAAGGAATGCAACCAGAGTAGGTGATGGTATATTTACTTAAGACCATATACAAATTTAAACACTAGTCCACTGTAGACCTCCCTGAGTGAAATCCATACTGCACATCGGCTGCAATGTTATATTTCTCAGCCCACTTCGCTAATCTGTCCAGAAGAACTCACCCCATTACCTTCACAAGTGAATCAAGCAATGAGGTTGCCCCTGTCCTCCTTTTTTAAAAGCAAGAGCAATAATAGAGGTGGCCTGAGACTGTGGGGGACCCCCAGAAACTGCGGTGTTGATGGCTGTAGTCAGAACAGGGGCCAAACCTCTACATCATTTGTGAGGAGGTCGGGAGGTATTCCATTCAGTCCAGGTGACTTGTTCTTAGTCAGACCAATTATACCCTTCTTATGTTTTTCAAGGCTGACTGACAGTTTTGAGATCCGTTCCACCAAACACGCCTTGCTCCAAACGTTACTGTATAGTATATTATAAGATGCCTCAAAATGTGACAATCAGTTATTCTCAGTGATAAATGAGCCTAAAAAGGTGGCAACCTATGGTGCCAAAAAGTGGGTATTGACTATGCTCCAAAACATAGAGCTACATCCTTATGCCACACTAATTCCAGTTTATACTCTTTACAGCAAGTTCTTATGAGTACAGAATTCCTTAGTTTATCATTCAAGGTGCACTTAAGATTTTTTAGTGTCCGGAAGCATCCTTTATCGAACCATCTAGGCATCACAGTAGACTTCCAAGACACCGTTACCTCCAAGAGGACAAACAGTGTGCTGGAAATCACTAAAAAGGCTGCCAAAACATCACCAGGGTTAAAACTATTTGACTAACAGGATCTGAACTCATTTTCATATTAAGAGTACAGAGTCTTCTAGAATTTATCAGGAACTACCTGGGACCACCTTAACCTTCTTTCCTGATCCATAGGCTTGGTAACCCTTTTAACAACTGTGGGTTGCTCTTGTACCAGCTGCGTCCTTTGTAGTGAAACACATACAGGATTATGGTCACTAAAAGGGCTTGATTGTACCCAAAATTCGAAAATGCAAGGGACAAAGTGTGTGAAAAAAAACAAAAATGACTCACATTTTCTCCCAGTAAAAGTGGGGTTAATGTCCATGACGTTTGAGGAAAGCTTTTCCAGAGAGAAAACTAAATTAAACTTGTTTAAAATTCAACTTTGGTGAGAATGTTCCATGTGCAGTCCTGGTAGGGACATACAGCCCTGGCCACTATTCCCATCCACCCTAGGGATCCCCACGTAAATGAACATTAAAATCACCTACGAGCACAATATTAACCATAGACAATTTAGAACCATTCAGTTTCTCCATAAGAAACCTAGTGTTTGAGTGTTATACCTATCATGTATAGGAGGCATGGAATTATAGAAGTTCAACAACAACAGCTTTGAAGGACTAGCAGAAGAGAATAATAGAGCCTGCAATGTAAATACCCCTGAAAAGAGTACTTCAAACCTTCCCTTAACTGCCAGGGATTCAAAAATAATAAGATCCCCTTGCAGCCTACCAACCTGTGATCAAATAGCTGGAACAAACAAGGTCTTGCACCCCTCTAAGAAGAAATAGTTAATTGCAGCTCAGTTCTCTTGTAGGGAATTCATCCCAAAACTGCTAATAAAATCCAACCACTTAGGACCCTTGAACTTGGCGGCAAGCCCGGCAATGTTCCAGCTGATGAGTTTTAACGCCTTAGGATTAGATTCAGGTAGGGCCACAGTACACTGAGCCAGTGAAACCACAGTGGCACCGCGCGTTCGCTTGACCAGTCAATCACAAGCATTAAGGGAGGTCAGAGGGGCATATCCATTGAAACCATCCACCTGATAAAGGGCTGCATGCAGTCCCTCCCTTTCTGGCACTTGCTGCCTTGGGATCTGTCTCTGGGTGGGCTGGGGAACACAGTCTACTTTCACAGGTCTGTAGAAAAAAACAAGGGAAGGGCTCTGATGAGGTTGAAAGGCTGCATGTATCATTGCTACACAGTCCCCTCCTAAAGGTTTCATATCTTGACCTAGCCAATTTACCCTTTGTACCATGTTGATCCAACCACCAACATATGCCCCTAGTGAGGAATGCAAACCCAACCAATGTTCTACCTTATTCTTCAGTTGGTTATGACTTTCCAGGATGCCAGATTTAAGCTGGGAGTGTTGCCCAACATTACAACACAGGGCACGGCTGTGGGAGGTAAATTAAAAACATTATTTGTAGAAGGAGGCAAAAATTAATTTCCTGAGGAAAGAATATTGAAATCTTCTATAGCCGGAACCTGCAAGGCACCCAGCGAGAGGATGCATTTGAGGCTGGGCACGCCTGGCCCAAGTGTAGCTGAGGGAATAATCCTATTTTCAAAGACTCATCAGACAGGAAACTGAATGGGAACACAGCATGATGGGTACATTGTTTCCACATGCACTAGTCAACACTGTGTGCCCCCAATCACCAACAGGTTCAATTGAAAGAGTGTCAGCCAGAGGTAAGAAAACAGGTGCATAAATGGCTGCGGAGGCTCCCATGGTTTGCGTAGACAACTTAAGATTGTTGAGCTCTGTTTCAATTGCGACCAACTGGACAAGAATCGGCTCCAGTCTAGCATCCAGGGTGGCAACTAAGTTACCTTGGAGAGTGTCCATTGAAGTTTTCAGCTTATCTTCTTCCCTAACATGCAAGTCATTATCCTTCGGTGATCGGATGACATGTACTCTTAGATTTGCTATTGCCCCTACTCTCTTCCTTTGTCCTACCAGCCCAGTGTCCTTGTTTGAGATCACCTGCACAACAGGCCCCAGCAGTACAGTGGCCTTACAAGTCCTTGGTAGGGAAGGAACTTCAGATGTAGGAGAGTGGCCAGCCAAACCCTCAACCATCAAAGATGAGCTTGCCCGCCCCTGACCTGAGCCTAGAGGTACAGACAAGGCTTAATTAGTGGATGCTAGGGGTTTGGAGGTAAGGGAGGGAAGGTATAACGATGTTGAGCCAGCTTGATCTCCTTAGTGAGAATGCCCACAGCACATTGCAGAAACTCATCCAAAGATGTATTAGAGTGAGGCTTGGAAAAACACAGACAGGCATCTTACATTTCCCCATGACTAGCACAATACAAAATGTGGGTTGTCATAAAAAGAAATTATAAGGAGGACTCACACAGGACATGCTAAGGCAGAAGGACTAGCAAGGCCTCCTAAGGGCGAAGAAAGGCCCGGTCTTCATGCGGACACACACCCGGGTGGGTCCCACACTGCAGGAAGCAACTAGCACATTCTAGCATGCTTACCCAGTCTTGGCCCCTCCTGCAACAGGGGAAGGCTGGGGGACGTTGTCCCACCCCAGGAGGACTCCAAGTTCAAGATGAGATGCAGCAATGCAGGCAAGGGAAAATGCTGTGAGGACTTCCATGTTGCGGGAAGCCGCCAGCACTTTGTAGTGTGTTCTCCCAGTCCTGGCCCCTCCTGCAACAGTGGAATGCTGGGGGACATAGCCCCACCCCAGCAGGGCTCCAAGTTCAAGATGTGGCCATACGAGCAAGGAAAAACGCTTTAAGGACTCGCTATGCTGTGGGTAGCCACCGGTGCTTTGTAGAAGTTCTCCCAGTCCTGGCTCCTCGTGCAACAGGGGAATGCCCGTGGATGTGTCCCTCCCTCAGGAGGGCTCCAAGTACAAGATGTAGCAATGCCAGCAAGGAAAACTGATGTGAGGACTCCTCGCACTGCAGGAAGTTACCAGACCTTTGTAGTGTGTACTCCAGTCCTGGCTCACCAGAACTGCAGACCAAGAAACCCAGGAAACGTGGAACACTTATTTTACCAAAATTCTTGAATAAATATAACTTATACATATGTTTATATAGTCATACTGTACAACTACACAAATAACAAGAGAGAGGCAAAGGCTTCTAATACTTTGGTATGTGAGGTTATAAATAGTTGTTAGAATTGTATGTGCATAATGAATAATATATTCAGTCTTTAGCATTTTCTGATAGTGTATGTGTGTGTGTGTATATATATATATATATATATATAGTACAGTAGTCACTCTGTAGTTATATTTAGGGTGACCAGAAATAGGGAGTTTTGAGATTTTTGTCTCTTGATAACTTTGCACATGTTTGATGAATATCCGCAAAACTTTGGAGACCTGCTGCCCCCATTTCATTGTTCGAATACTGAAAGTTTTGCAGTGTTTGGTCAAGGGGGTGCAAAGTAAAAAGGGGGTTTAAAAAAACGGATTTGAAATCCAATACATTTTACATAGACTTCTTTTTTTTGCAAATCGTAAAAACAACCAGTTGGATTTTGCTGAAATTTGCCTGCATTAATTATTAGGGTACGTATATTATTCTTTTGGGTACTGAAGTTAAGTAGAGTAAATATTTCTCAAGTTATAAGGTTTTTCAATTTAGTGATATCTTGAAGCACAATACTGCAAGGAAGTCCAAACACAAACTAGGCTTCTGCTTATTTAAAGTTTCAGATTTACTACATGAACAGCTGAAAACCCCATTTATGGTCTCATGCTAATGGAAACCTCTAAACAAATACAGAAGGAATATAATATATCTTAATGTATGTACATTTTCTATGCATGCTTTTTGGCTCATAAAATAAAACTGGCCTAACAAGGCAAACAAAACCCAACTTTCCTATGCATCACAGTGCAACAAAATGCAAAATTGACCTAGCAGTGAGCCACACAAACTACTGGTTGGAGAACATGATAATTGGCCACTAGGAAAAAATAATAATGTAAATTTTCATAACAATAACAATGATTGCTTTTCATTCACTTTGTCCTTCATATGTAGCACAATCCTACTAAAAGTATCAAGGAAGCCCAAAAAATAAACTAGACTGCTTACGTAAAGTTTCAGCTTTACTACATAACAGATGAAAGACCCATTTATTACCACATCCTAATGGAAAACTATAAATAAAAAACACATAGAATATATTTTAATCTACATATTTTTCTGCATGTTCTTTGGCTCACAAAATAAGACTGGTCCAAAAAGCCAAACAAAAAAACATCTCTCTTATGCACTCCTGTGCAACAAAATGAAATATTGACCTAACAGTGAGCCACGCAAACTACTATGTGGAGGCATGATAATTGGCCAATAGAATTTTTTTTTTTTATACCTATAACAATGATTGCCATTTACTTACTTTGGCCTTAATATGTAGCACAATCCTATTAACCCCTTTGCTGCCAGGTCTTTTCCCCTCAGGTGCCAAGCCTTTCTTTGGCTATTTGGGGCAGTTTGCGCTTAGGCCCACATAACGTTTTGTCGACATAAGCTACCCACACCAAATGTGAGTCCTTTTTTTCCAACATCCTAGGGATTCTAGAAGTATCCAAACTTTGTGGGTTCCCTTTAAGGAGACCAAGAAAGTAGCCAAAATACAGTGAAAATTTCATTTTTCTTTTTAAAAATGGGAAAAAAGGGCTGTAGAAGAAGGCTTGTGGTTTGTTCCCCGAAAATGACATCAACAAAGGGTTTATGGTGCTAACATCACCAGCTTCCCAGCTTTCAGGAACAGGTAGACTTGAATCAGAAAACCCAATTTTTCAACACAATTTTGGCATTTTACTGGGACATACCCCATTTTTATGATTTTTTGAGCTTTCAGCTTCCTTCCAGTCAGTGACAGAAATGGGTATGAAACCAATGCTGGATCCCAGAACACTAAACATTTCTGAAAAGTAGACAACATTCTGAATTCAGCAACGGGTAATTTGTGTAGATCCCACAAGGGTTTCCTACAGAATATAACACCTGAAATAAAAAAATATTGAAATTGAGGTGAAAAAAACTCCAATTATTTTCTCCGTTTTACTTTAACTTTTTCCTGCAATGTCAGATTTTTTAAAGCAATATACTGTTACATCTGCTGGACTCTTCTGGTTGTAGGGATATATAGTACTTGTAGGTTCATCAAGAACCCTAGGTACCCAAAGCCAATAAATGAGCTGCACCTTGCAATGAGTTTTCATTCTATACCGGGTATACAGCAATTCATTTGCTGAAATATAAAGAGTGAAAAATAGGTATCAAGAAAACCTTTGTATTTCCAAAATGGGCATATGATAAGGTGTTGAAAAGCAGTGGTTATTTGCACATCTCTGAATTACGGGGTGCCCATACTAGCATGTGAATTACAGGGCATTTCTCAATTGCACATCTTATTTACACACTGTCTTACATTTGGAAGGAAAAAATGAAGAGAAAGACAAGAGGCAATAACACTTGTTTTGCTATTCTGTGTCCCCCAAGTAAACCTGCACAGTTTTGAAAACTAGACACCAAGGGGAATCCAAGATAGGGTGACTTGTGGGGCTCTCACCAGGTTTTGTTACCCAGAATTCTTTGCAAACCTCAAAATTTGGCCCAAAAAACACTTTTTCCTCTCATTTCAGTGACAGAAAGTTCTGGCCAAAAAACACTTCTGGAATCTGAGAGGAGCCACAAATTTACTTCCACCCAGTGTTCCCCCAAGTCTCCCGATAAAAATGTTACCTCACTTGTGTTGGTAGGCTTAGCGCCTGCGACAGGAAATGCCCCAAAATACAACGTGGACACATCACATTTTCCCAAAGAAAACAGAGGTGTTTTTTGCAAAGTGCCTGCCTGTGGATTTTGGCCTCTAGCTCAGCCAGCACCTAGGAAAACCTACCAAACCTGTACATTTTTTAAAATGAGACACCTAGGGGAATCCAAGATGGGGTGACTTGTGGGGCTCTCACCAGGTTCTGTTACCCAGAATCATTTGCAAACCTCAAAATTTGGCCACAAAAACACTTTCTCCTCACATTTCGGTGACAGAAAGTTCTGGAATCTGAGAGGAGCCACAAATTTCCTTCCACCCAGTGTTCCCCCAAGTCTCCCGATAAAAATGATACCTCCCTTGTGTGGGGGATTAGTGCCCGCGAGAGGAAATGCCCCAAAACACTATCTGGACACATCAAAATGATCAAATACAAAACTACCTGTTTTTTTTGGGGGGGGGCAACCTGCGTTTTTGGTCCTGGGCTCAGCAGTAGTCTAGGGAAACCTACCAAACCCAGACATTTCTGAAAACTGCACACCCGAGGGAGTCCAGGGAGATGTGACTTGCGTGGATCCCCCAAAGATTCCTTACCCAGAATCCTCAGCAAACCTCAAATTTAGCTAAAAAAAAATCACTTTTTTCCCACATTTCTGTGTGGGATCACTGTACCAGGACAAATTTCCTACCACCCAATGTTCCCCTCAGTCTCCCAGTAAAAATGATACCTCACTTGTGTAGGTGGGCCAAGTGCCTGTGACAGGGTAGAGCCAAAAACATGTCGAAATTGAGGGGGAATCATAGCGGTTCCAAAAGGGCAGTTTGAAAAAATTAATTTTTTAGGCTGACAGCAGAATTTTTATCGGTATAGATGGGACAATGTTGGGTGGTAGGAATTCTGTGGATTCCTGCAGATTCCGGAAGGTTCCATCACAAAAATATGGAAAAAATGTGTGATTTTCAGCAAAGTTGGAGGTTTGCAGGGCATTGTGGGTAAGAAAATGGTGCGGGTGCATGTGAAGCACACCACCCTGGAATCAAACAGATGTTTAGTTTTCAGATGTGTCTGGGTCTTGTTTATTTTTCTACATGGCAGCATCTCAAAGTCAAAAAAGTGCAGCCTTCACCATTCCAAGTTGGATGTTTTTGAGAGTTACCAAGCTCTCATGGCCCAAATGTAAAACCAAAACCCAAAATAATCAAATGTCTTCTTGCTTGCAGTGGGATAAAATGTTTTATTGTGTGGTGGGAGAGCTGAAAGACCTTTACCCCATTCAGTTGGGGTGGGGGCATAGCCAGGCCCATACTGGTTGGTAGCCACCACCCCACTATTTTTTTTTTTCATTCCATGCAATCTAGTGGACTTTCTGCCCCCCCCCCCGGTTTGTGGATAGGGGGTAATTGCCCTATCTGCCCACTGGTGGGCAGAAAAACTTTGGCCCCATTTATTTGGGGTGGTGGTATGGCCCTCTTATTTGGAAAAAAGTCTTCCCTGGTCTCTGGTGGGCTTTCTGCCCATGGTCCTTTAAAAAATAGTCCGATCTGCCCCCCTTGGGGTCAGATATGGCCAACAATAATGTCCCCCCATGGGGAGCAGCCCTTGCCCAAGGGGCAGCCCCCCAAACAAAACACACACATACACACACACCAATCCCTGGTGTCTAGTGGTTTCTGCCCCCCAGGGAGCGACCCTTGCCGAAGGGATCACTCCCTACACATAAAAGAAAAAAAAAGAAAAAAAAATGATCCTTGGTGTCTAGGGGTTTTCTCCCCCCCCCCCCCGGCAGATCAGCCTAATTATATTAGGCCGATCTGACCCGAGAGGGGCAGAAATGACCTAAAAATTATTTGCCCCCCTGGGGAGCGGCCCTTGCCCAAGGGGCCGCTCCCTTTATATTAATTAAAAAAAAAATCCCTGGTCTCTAGTGGTTTCTGCCCCCCCGGGGGCAGATCAGCCTAATTATATTAGGCCGCAATGGGCTAGAAACATTTTGGCCCCCAGGGAGCGACCCTTGCTGAAGGGGTCGCTCACTAAACATAAAAGAAAAATCAAAAAAAAAAAAAAAAAACTGCTGTCTAGAGGGTTTTCTGTCCCCCCTGTGGGCAGATTGGCCTAATTATATTATATTATATTATATTAGGCCGATCTGCCCCAAGGGGGGGCAGAAATGGCCTAAAAATTTGTTGTTCCCCTGGGGAGTGGCCCTTGCCCAAGTGGCCACTCCCCTTATGTTCATTTCCCCCCCCCAAAAAAAATAGCCTAGTGTCTAGTGGTTTCTGCACCTCCCCCACAACCCGTGGCAGAAATGGCCTAGAAACAATCTGGCCCCCCAGGGAGCGAACCTTGCTCAAGGGGTTGCTCCCTAAACATAAAAGAAAAAAAATAATCCCTGTTGTCTAGGGGGGTTTTCTGCCCTCCCGGGAGCTGATCGGCCTAATTATATTAGGCCGATCTGCCCGTGGAGGGGCAGAAATGGCCTAAAAATGATTTGCCCCCCACTGGGGAGCGGCCCTTGCCCAAGGGGCCGCTCCCCTTATATTCATTTCACCCCCAAAAAAAGAAATTCCCTGGCATCCAGTGGTTTCTGCCCCTGGGGGAGCAGAATTGGCCTAGAAACAATTTGGCCCCCCAGGGAGTGACTCTTGCTGAAGGGGTCGCTCCCTAAACATAAAAGAAAAAAAAAGAAAAAAAAGAAAAATTCCTGGTGTCTAAATGGCCTGAAAATTATTTGCCCCCCGGGGAGCGGCCCTTGCCCAAGGGGCTGCTCCCCTTATGTTCATTCCCCCCCAAAAAAAATCCCTGGTGTCTAGGGGGTTTTCTGCCCCCCCTGGGGGCAGATCCGCCTAATTGTAGTAGGCCGATCTGCCCCCAGGAGGGGCAGAAAGGGCCTGAAAATTATTTGTCCCCCTGGGGAGCGGCCCTTGCCCAAGGGGCCGCTCCCCTTATGTCCATTATCAAAAAAAAACCAATCCCTTGTGTCTAGTGGGCATTTCTGCTGGCCGATCGCATCGCGATGTGGCAGCAGAAATGCTTGCAGAGACATGAAAGGAAGAGCGGAAGGATATGAAAGGAAGAGTGGAAGAGAAATGCTAAGCATTTTTCTTCCGCAATCGCGATGGAAGCATGCTTCTAGCGCGATGGGAGGTGACCTCTGATGAGGTCAGCACGCTTTCCTGTGCTGATGTCATCAGACATCACTTTGGGGGTTGGGGGGTGTCAGGGGGGGTCGGTGGAGGAAGGGGAAGCAATTCCCCTTCCAGACCTGACCTGGGGGGGCAGCCCTCGGGGCAGCGCTAGCGCTACCCCTGAGGGCCGGTATCTGGACGTAATGGTTACATCCATGGCCCCACACAGGCGCAGCCATGGACATAACCATTACGTCCATGGCGCTAAAGGGATTAAAGGTAGCAAGCACACCCAAAGAATAAACTAAATTGCATATGCGAAGTTTCAGATTTATCACATGAACAACTGAAAGACAATTTATGGTCACATGCTAATGAAAATCTATAAACACATAAATAATTAATAGAATGCATCCTATTATACATATGTTTACTTTGCATGCTCTCTGGCTCATAAAATAAAAGTGTGCCCAACGAGCCATACAAAAACCATCTTCCTTATGTTCTCCTTTGCAACACAATAGAAAAGTAACCTAGCAGTGAGCTACACAAACTAATATATGGAGGATATGATAGTTATAAATTAGGAAAAAAAATATCGTAATTTTTATAACAATAATTGGCTATCATTCACTTTCAGCTTCGTATGTAAAACAATCCGAACAACAGTAGCAAGGAAGCCCAGTAAATAAAGTAGACTGCAATTGTACAGTTTCAGAATTAATACAAGAACAACTAAAATACACATTTATGATCACATGATTATGTAAACCAATAAGCAAATACATAACAAATGAATAAAGAAATCACATCAAATAAGATTGCCACTCTATAGTCATAGTTAGTATACCCAAATATAGGAATTCATCAGATCTTGGCTCCTTAATAACTTTCCACCTGTTTGATTAATCACCATAATACTTTCTAGACCTATAGCATTTTCTATATTTTGAAATGATGTAAATGTTTGTGGGGACCCTGAAAGGAGTGCAAATACAAAAGGGGGTCACAAAAGGCATTTTTTCACCAAAGCATGTTCATAGACTATTGTAATTGATGTAGTGCGAAAATGGCTGAATGGATTACATGAAATTTGGCAGGATTATACATTATGGTGCCAAGGCGATGCTTTGTGGGTACTGTACTTAAGTAGGGTAAGTATTTTGTTAAGTTAGAAGACATTTAAACTTAGTGATATCTGTCACTGCAGTACTTTTGTGGAATTTCACAATAATTTGTGAAACTACCATGATGGATGGCTGTAAACGTACTTAAACATATAGGCGAGGGGCAAAAGCCTTGCTACATCTGGCCCCAGGTCTTGAGGCGTTTCCTGAAGGTCAGGAGGTCCTGGGTCTGTCGTAGGTGGGCGGGGAGGGTGTTCCAGGTCTTGGTGGCGAGGTGGGAGAAGGATCTGCCACTGGCTATAGTTCGATGGATGCGAGGGACGGCGGCGAGGGCAAGGTTGGCGGAAGGGAGTTGGCGGGTGGGAGTGTGGAAGGTAAGTCGCTCGTTGAGGTAGGCAGGGCCCGTGTTGTGAAAAGCTTTGTGGGGGTGGATGAGGAGTTTGAAGGTGATCCTCTTGGTGAGCAGGGAGGGTGTTCCAGGTCTTGGTGGCGAGGTGGGAGAAGGATCTGCCACTGGCTGTAGTTCGATGGATGCGAGGGACGGCGGCGAGAGCAAGGTTGGCGGAAGGGAGTTGACGGGTGGGAGTGTGGAAGGTAAGTCGCTCGTTGAGGTAGGCAGGGCCCGTGTTGTGAAAAGCTTTGTGGGCGTGGATGAGGAGTTTGAAGGTGATCCTCTTGGTGACGGGATGCCAGTGTAGGTCTCTGAGGTGGGCTGAGATGTGGTAGCGGCGTGAGATGTTGAGGATGAGGTGTGCAGAGGTGTCCTGCTACTCCACTATATGCTATTCCAATCTAGGGCATTCTACTTTATGCCACACCACTCTATTCTATTACACTGTATGCCACTACGCTGTACGCTACTTTACTCTACGCCAAACCAGTGTATGGCACTCCCCTCTAGGCCACTTCATTCTATGCTGCTCAATTGGACCCCATTCCAATGTATGTCCCTGCGCTGTATGCTATTACCCCACACTACTATATGCCACTTCAATCTACGCCACTCCATTGTATGCCACTCCACTGTACTGTACTCTGCTATATGCTATTATACTGTACACCACTCCACTCTGCTCTACCCCACTCTACTGTAAGCTATTCCACTGTGCACAACTCCACTTGACTCCAATCCACTCTACGCTAATACACTGAAAGAAAACCCACTCTACACCTCTTTAATGTATGCCGCTCCATTGTATGCCACTCCGGCTACTAAAGTATATGATATTCCACACTGCCCAATTTCACTGTATTCCACTCCACTGCATGCTAGTCCACTGCATGCCAATCCACTGTATGCTACTACGCTATGGCCCTCATTACAACCCTGGGGGTAAAGGCTGCTGACCTCCGTGCTTACGCCAGGCAACATACTGTGTCAGCGGTGGAAATCCGCTACAGGTATTATGACCTTCACTTAGAAATCCTCCACAATACAGACACCCACACAAGTCCGCCACACCAAAGGTCAGTGATAAACTGGCAATAGCAAAACCCACACCGTTACGCCAACAGGAATACGTCCACACTATCACGACCCACGAATCAACGCGACGGTCATTCAACCGCAGTAATCCATTGGCGGTACACACTGCCATGCTCAAAATACACACAAACTTACAAAACACAACCACATTGGACAATTCAAAATACACACACCTGATACACATACACACACCACACTCACACACTCACACCACTTAAAACACACACCCACACTACCCACAACCCTTTACAACGACATTTGTGGAAGAATCAGAGAAACAGAAAAGCTACGACAACACCAGCATCCAGAGGCACACAACACCATCACTCATACACCATCCACGCACATCAAAGAACACACCCCAACACATACCCCACGCATCACATCAACCATCACCTCACACATCACCCACACCACATCATGGCACCTCAAAGACACCCCAGGTTTTCTAAGGAGGAGCTCAGGGTCATGGTGGAGGAAATCATCCTGGTAGAGCCACAGCTATTCGGATCACAGGTGCAGCAGACATCCATTGCAAGGAAGATGGAGCTATGGCGGAGAATTGTTAACAGGGTCAATACAGTGGGGCAGCATCCAAGAACACTGGATGACATCAGGAAGAGGTGGAACGACCTACGGGGGAAGGTACGTTCCTTGGTATCCAGACACCAGGTAGCCGTGTAGAGGAATGGTGGTGGACCCCCACCTCTTCCTCCACAACTAACAACATGGGAGGAGCAAATCTTGGCGATCATGCATCCTCAGGGCCTAGCAGGAGTAGTAGGAGGACTGCACTCTGGTAAGTCATAGCTTTACTATTATATCCCCCCCACCCTACCTGCATGCCATCACAAACTTCTAACCCTACCCTCACACCCATCACCCCAACACCTCACAGATACCCCACTATCATAACCCACACATCCCAATACCAAGCCCTGCACGTGACAACGATGCATGGACACCCATCACAGACCTGCATGGACACCCATCACCACAGCATGTCCAGTAGAGAGACTCAGCCAGGGCACACAATCACCACTCACAAAAGGGTCAAGGCGATAATGCAAGCACAGGAGTAAAGGGAAACTCACCCATTGCACAAGATGGCACACACAGATACAATAACTATGCATTTACACCCCAACAGGACCCCTACACAACGTCACCAGACAGGAGGTGCCAGCCATATCCAGTCCCCCCACAGAAGAGGCCCACAGTGACGACAGCAGGTCTGCACGCCTGGATCAAGATGACCAGCCCGGCTCATCAGGGACCTCTGGACAGTCGGTTCCCATGCCACAGGTCCAAACCACCACTGAACCTCCCCCCTCAGGAAACACCACCACAGCACCCACCCAGCTGGCCCATGCCACTGTCTCCAGGACACGTCAATCAGCAGTGTGTCCACCACTACAGGGACCCCAGGCAACCCCACAGGACGATCAGGGACCTGGGGTCAGTGGCAGTGGCAGTGGGCACACAGTTCAGGGGACAGAGGCACAGGACAACAGGGAAGCTGGGAGGACTGCTGTGTGACAGGGGGAGGACAGGCCCTGGGAACCCACTCTCAGCGAGGCACTCTCCAACATCATGGGAGCATGCCACCATTCCCAGGAGACCATGGGCATGGTACAGGCCAAGTTTCAGGAGACCCAGCGGCTGCAGGAGGATCAGTACCTGGGGATCGTGGAGGACTTGAAGTCCATTAACACCACCCTGGTCACCATTGCAGGGGTGCTGGCAGACATGGCCAACACCATGAGGGAGACAGTGGCATATCACCGGGCCCCGGACACCAGCCCGAACGATGAACAGCCCTCCACGTCCGCCGGCGCTATTGGACAGGAGGTCCCGCCACAGGACCAACAGTCCACCAGCACCCAGCCCCCTGCAGAAGGAGAACCACCCCGCAAACGGTCCCTGCGTTCCAGGCACAAGACAGAGAACATTGCCAAGACCCCCACCAGGAAATAACACTCTCCTGATTGTCACCCTTCTGCCCCACTATATCACCCTGACTACCTTGAAGTGCCATTGCTCCACTTCCTATGCACCATTGGACAATGCACCTGTGATACAAAAAGACTGGACTCAACCATGGATATTCCTCCACCATCACCCCAGCCCATTGCACATCCCCTCCACTTATTAGCACTTAAATAAACACCCTTGAATCACAAAACAATCTGGGGTCAGTCTGTACTTTCACAAATGTGTTATTACAACCTCTTTGATAAATAGCATTGTAAATGTTCATTTGCACATACCATCCTCCTGCAGAAAAGGCACCTGCAGTCGCAAAGCCAGGTTGTGCAACATACAGCATGCCACGATGATCTGGCACACCTTCTTCGGTGACTAGTATAGGGAGCCACCTGTTAGATGGAGGCACCGGAATCTGGCCTTCAGGAGGCCGAAAGTCCACTCAATAATCCTCCTAGTTCACCCATGTGCCTCATTGCAGCGTTCCTCTGCCCTTGTCCTGGCATTCCTCACTGGGGTCAGTAGCCATGACAGGTTGGGGTAACCGGAGTGACCTGCAAATGTCGAGGGATATCTGTTAGACATACACCAACCCTCAGGGGCCATCCCATACCCAGACACCTATTCATACTCTGTGGGGACCTTGGCCTCACCTATTAGCCACACACGGTGCCTCTGGAGTTGCCCATCACATAAGGGATGCTGCTATTCCTCAAAATGTAAGTGTCATGCACAGAGCCAGGATACTTGGCATTCACATGAGAGATGTACTGGTCTGACAAACACACCATCTGCACATTCATTGAATGGTAGCTTTTACGATTTATGTACACTTGTTCATTCCTGCGGGGGGACAAATGCCACATGTGTACCATCAGTGGCACCAATGATGTTGGGGATATGTCCCAGGGCATAGAAGTCAGCTTTCACTGTGGGCAAATCCTCCAGCTGGGGGAAAACGATGTAGCTGTGCATATGTTTCAGCAGGGCAGATAACACTCTGGACAACACATTAGAGAACATTGGCTGTGACATCCCTAATGCCATGGCCACTGTTGTTTGAAAGGAACCACTGGCCAGGAAATGGAGCACTGACAGGACCTGCACTAGAGGGGGGAGACCTGTGGGATGGCGGATAGCTGGCATCAGGTCTGGCTTCAGTTGGGCACACAGTTCTTGGATTGTGGCACGATCAAGTCGGTGGGTGATAATGATGTGTCTGTCTTCCATTGTCGACAGGTCCACCAGGGGTCTGTACACCGGAGGATGACGCCATCTCATCATCTGCCCCAGCGGATGGGCCCTATGGAGGAGAATGGTGAGAACAGGGTCATGTACCACATAGGTTGCACAAGGGTTTTTGCACAAATGTGATATAATCGGTATATGGGTTGTCTGTCCGTATTCCTTCCCAAATGTGCTGTGACACAGTTAGGTGCCCAGCCATGTGCCACCCTGATATGGCCGCTGCCTGACCTGCAAGGAGGGACAAGGGGAAATGAGGTAATTGCGCTGGCGTTGTGCAGTGTCGCGGTAGGAGGTCGAAGAGTGCCGCGCAGTTCAGCATTGGTTATCATTGGGCCCTATGGGTTCCAGGAGCCAATGACGATGTATGCACCGCTGCGGACATGACCACCATTTTCTATCTACTCACTTGATACCTGACCTTCAACAGGAGAGGACCTACACTGCAAGTGCTGCTGTGACCTCAGTCTGGAAGCGACAATGGCTCGAGTGTCTGGGGAAAGGGCCTCTGTCTTCACTTCGGAGGAGTTAGAGAGACTAGTGGATGGTGTCCTCCCCCAGTACACGCTACTCTACGGTCCTCCAGACAAACAGGTGAGTAAACTGTGAGCATGGTGCATGGGACATGAATGTATGGAGTGGTGTGGATGGAAGATACATGTTGGGGTGGAGGCTGAGGCCAGCATGTGAGGATGGTCAGTGTATGTGTGTCAGGGCATGGGAGGAACCTTTGGCGAATGAGTATGAAGAACCGGACGGGGGAGTAAGTTCCATTCTTACTTTACATTTCCTCTAGGTCAGCATCCACCAGAAGAAGGGTATTTGGCGTGCCATCACCAAGGAAGTGCGGACCCTGGGGGTCTATCATAGACGGAGTTCCCACTGCCGCAAGAGATGGGAGGACCTGCGCCACTGGAGCAAGAATACGGCGGAGGTCCAGCTGGGGATGGCCTCCCAGTGTGGAAGGGGTGCCCATCGCACGATGACTCCTCTGATGTTCCGGAACCTGGAGGTGGCATATCCGGAGTTGGATGGGCGCTTGAGGGCATCACAGCAGCCACAAGGGGGTGAGTTCATTCTCAGTCAGCTGACTCTGCATGCTTTACGAGGTGTCTGGGTGGGGGATGTGGGCTGTGGGTTCACCTAGGCCAGGGCGAACTTGCTAGGGTAGGTCCATTGTTAGGCAGGCTCTGTGGCACTCCAACCCCAATGGTGGTAGTGGCCATCTACAAACAGTCAGGCTCCTGTGGGTTCCAGGTGTGCAGCAAATGGGGTTAGGCATAGTCCCCAAGGGTAGGTGATTTTCCTAAGAAATGTTAGTGCATGGGCTAGTGCATAGGGCTGCTCCCTGTGTGTTGTGTCCGCCAACGGTAGTGGTGTTGCTGGCATTGACCATGTGTCTCCTCTGCTTTCCCCCCTTTTTGTTTTGTCACCCTGTCCTTGTGTGCATTAGCATCATCTGGCGGAGGAGCAGTGGCACCGGAGCAGGAGGGAGGTGCAACCCACATGGCCCTGGAGGGTGAATGTACGGAGTCTGAGGCACCAGTGGGTCGGAGGGCAAGGGGAGCTCCACGACGGGGACAGGAAGGGACACCAGCGTCTCCTCCTCTGACGGGAGCTCCCTTGCGGTGATTGGCACCTCTGTGCCCACAGCAACAACAGGTACAGCCGCCATCCCCCCATCAGCACTGCCCTCCCAGCAGCTCCTCAACGTGTTTCACGTGCTCGCTCACCCAGGAGGGTGGGCATCTTCTTTGCCCCAGGCACCTCAGGCCCTGCCCCAGTCAGCCCTGCTGCCCTCAGTGAGGAGGCTATTGACCTCCTGAGATCCCTCACTGTTGGGCAGTCAACTATTTTGAATGCCATCCATGGTGTCGAGAGGCATTTGCAACAAACAAATGCATACCTGGAGGGCATTCATTCTGGTGTGGTGGCCCAACAGAGAGCATTTCAGGCTCTGGCCTCAGCACTGATGGCAGCCATTGTCCCTGTGTCCAGCCTCCCCCCTCCAACTACCCAGACACAATCCCCTCAACCTCAGCCTATCCCAAGCACACCATCAGACCGGCATGCACACACATCAATACACAAAAGTGGCTCAGGCAAACATAAGCACCACACATCCCACAGGCACTCACACAGCACCAGATCCATGCAGACACACCAACATCCACTGCCTCCACTGTGTCCCCCTCCTCCATGTCCTCCATCTCCCTCCCAGTCTTGTCTCCTGTCACACCTCCATGCACTACATCCTCAGCAACTACCTCCATCACCAGCACGCCCATCACCTCACACCGCTCACGTGCAATCATCACCACCACTACCATTCACACGTCCCCTATGTCCTCTATCCCCCGGAGTGATTACCTCTAGTCATTTTTAACATTTTTCCCAGATACCAATGCTTCACTTTATTGTTTTTGACCGGCTGTATACGATTCTTAAAAAATCTCCGGCAAAGAGCCCCTTTGTGGGGCCCGTCAGGCATTGCAGCACCGGCCTGACGAGGAGCTTGGCCCCATGATGAAGCATGTCACCGGAAGGTGAGTGAGGGCTCTTGCTCCGAAAATATTTAGGTTTTCATCTACTACTAGCAGTTTACAGCCCAAGTCGTCACAAGGAGGAGTGTGGCTCTGCCTACATGGAGTATCATGCTACCTCTTACCGGAAAATCTCATGGCTCAGACACCCAGGTGAGGGAATGGGAACTGCCACACCCCTGGTGTAGCATCACTGGGCACCAAGCCCCCTCCAGAACCAGTGGAGAACAGAATCTACTACCCCAGTCCGTGGCAGGATGAAGCACTCTGGGCACCAGGCCCCCTCCAGAACCAGTGGAGAACAGCATCCACTACCCCAGTCCTTGGCAGGATAAAGCACTCTGGGCACCAGGCCCTCTCATGAACCAGTGGAGAACAGCATCCACTACCCCAGTCCTTGGCAGGATGAAGCACTCTGGGCACCAGGCCCCCTCCAGAACCACTGGAGAACAGCATCCACTTGAGAGACTGTGGCTTTGCACTCCCCAGGACCAAGCAGTGGGCAGTGAACCCACTTGAGAGACTGTGGCTTTGCACTCCCCATGACCAAGCAGTGGGCAGTGAACCCACTTGAGAGACTTGAGAGACTGTGGCTTTGCACTCCCCAGGACCAAGCAGGGGGCATGGAGCTCCCTCGAGGAGCAGTGGCGTCATCCCATCATCCGGTTGAGGTGCCCCTCCTCCCCTTCCCCCTGAGGTGCCTGGTTTTTTTCGACCTGATGCCCCTGCAGTGTTCTCTCTGTTTTGAGGCAGGTGTCATGTGTGGGCTTCGCCAATTCTTTTTGGGACCACTGGTCCACGAACATTTAATGGAACGGTGTACGGATTTGTGTACTTGCTGTAAATATTTGTATATACTGATGATTTAAAGTTATCTTGGGCTATCTAATTGTTCGATTATTATACTTGTTAAACTCATTTAATTTGGTCCTTGCGTTCTTCCAGGGGGAGACGGGGTGTATCTGTGATGTTATTGGATGTGTGTGTGTTGTTGTTGTGGGTGGGGGGTGGGGGTTTTGTGTGTTGCGTGTGTGTGTGTCACTCTCTTTTTCCTTCCCCCTCCCCTGTGTACTAGGTGCAGTACTCACCATCATCGTCGCCGCCGTCTTTGATGTTCCTGGTAGATGAGGAGGTAAACCAGCATGGGCAGGACCTGTAACTCGGGCTCCATGACGTCCTGGTTCCTCGTTGGGTGTCGAGAGGTGAGTGGTCTCCCTTCTGTGTACTGTTTCTGCCGTGCTTTTGATGGCGTTGGTACCGCCCCAGAAAAGCTGGTGGATTGGTGCCTTGTAATAGAGTGGGCGGTACATTGTCTTCGGCCTGTCTGTTGGCGGTTACCGCCGTGGTGTTTGTTTCTACCGCCGTGGCGGTCGGAGTGTTAGAGTGGCTGTCTGGGTTGGTGGTTTCTGCCAGGGTCATGATTCAATTTTTTTTACCGCCGGCCTGTTGGCGTTATTACCGCCACTTTATCACCGACCGGCCAGGGTTGTAATGAGGGCCTATCTGTCACTCGGGTGCATGCCGATCCACTCTAGCCAACTTCATTCTACGATATTCCATTGGCTACCACTCCATTGTACACCACTCCACTATGACACTGCATTATTCCACTGTACACCACCCCAGCCTACACTCCTTCCCTGTACACCACTGCACGGTACGCTACTCTACTATACACTATTCCAGTTTATATCACTCTAATGTTCACCACTCCAAGCTAATCCACTGTATGCCACTCCACTATACGCTGTTCCACTCTATGCCGCTTCAGTGTACACTTTTCCACTCTGCGCCTCGCCATTCTAAGCTAGTCCATTGGAAGCCATGTCACTCTACAACACTCCACCCTACTCCACTGTATGATACCTCAATCTACTCCACTCCACTCTATGGTTTTCTACTCTGTGCTAATCCACTGTAGGCTATTCTACTCTACGCCACTCCTCTGTACTCTACTATGAGCTATTCCATTTTATGCCACTCCATTCTACGCTATTACACTATGTAAAACTTCAGTCTTTCCCCCTCTACTGTATGGTATTCCACTCCACGCCACTCCACTGTATGCTATTACACCATACCACACTTTACAATAACCCAATCCAGTCTAAACCACTTCACTGTACCCCACTCCAGTGTACACTACTATACTATATGCTATTAAATTTTACACGACCCCACTGTGAGCTACAACAATATATGCTACCTCACTCTATGCCACTCCACGGTATGCCTCTCCAGTGTATGCTACCCCACATTCTGCTTTCCACTTTATGACACTACACTCTACGCTATTCTATTCTACCCCATGCTACTCCAGTGTACTCTCCATCACTCTGTATAACTCCACTCAACAGAACTCTTCCACAATGTGTGCCACACTACTACATTGTACTCCATGCTATCCCCGTACACTGCACTGTCCAAATTTTCACTCAACTCTATGCCCGCACACTCTATTGTACAGCACTCTACTCCACTCTGCAACGATTTCCAATACTGTACGACACAGTACTCCACTCTACTGTATGTGACTTCACTTCAAATTATATCAGTTTTCCTGACTCTATGCTATGCCACGTCAATGTAGGCAACCCTGCTCTATGCTAATCTACTGTACACCACTCCACTGTATGCTATTCCACTCCATGTCACTCTACTCTTCTACACTCCGCTGTACAGTATTTGGATGTATGCTCTGTATGCTCTCCACTCTATGCTACTCCACTTTAAGTTAGTCCACTCTATGCCACTACAATGTATGCCACTCCACTCTATGCTGCTCTATTTTATGACACTGTTCTCCACTCTATATAACTCCACTCTATAAAAGTCTACCACACTTCATGGCACTCTGCGACATTCTACCCTACTCTTTCCCTGTACACTCCACTGTCCAACTCTATACTCCACTCTATGCCTGTACGCTCCAATGTACAATACTCTATCCCATTATATGATACTTTTCTATATGGCACAGCACTCCACTCTACTGTATGAGGCCCCACTCAAATTTATAACAGTATATGACCACGCCACTCTAGTCTATGACACACCAATACACTCTATTTTACTTTACTCCACACTACATCACACCACTCTACTTGAATCCACTCCACTGTATGAGACTTTACTTCATTCTAGGTTACTATACCACAACCCACTCTATGCAGCTCCACCATTTCACACACTATTGTACTCTATGCAACTCCACTCTACAATACTCTACTAGCCTGTATACCACTCACTGACTCTTTACTCCTGTCTGTAAACTTTCATTCCACTATACAATACTGTACTATACTGTATACTACTGTACAACACTTCACTCTACTCTACAATCACTCTAGTCCACTATACAACACTATATGCAACTTTTTGTATGCCATTGCACCCCAATTTACTCCACTTTACTCTGACATAGTACTCCATTGTACTCCATTACTTCACTGTACGCCACTCCACTCTACGCCACTCAATGCCATTGTATTAGATACCACTGTAACTCAACCCACTATATCACACTCTACAACACTGTCCTGTTCACCACTCCACTCTACAAAACTCAACTAGACTGTATGCTGCTCTCCTCTACTACATTCTACATCACTTTCCGATACAGTATAACACCTTCCCACACACTACTGTACAACAAAGTACTCTCTGACACTCTCCTCCATTGTGCTCTATGGCACTCCACTTAACCATTTTATACTCTACAACACTTTACTTCAGCCTACTTCAATCTAAAACACTCTACCCCACTATATGACAGTCTGCAACCCCCCACTCTACTTTTCCACATACCATTCCACTGTACAACTTGTTGCTCCAGTCAACGATACTTGACTTCACTGTATGAGACACCATGACACTACACTATATAACACTTTCTGTATGATATGCTACTACACCCTGCTCTACTGAATTCCAATCTACAATACTCCAGTCTATGAAAATAGACTTTACAACACTCTCCTCCACTGTACTGTACAACACTTCACATAACAACTCCCCACTTGAGACACTAGACTCTAGGGTTTGAAACACATTATTATTAAAAAAAAATTTAAAACATTGAAATTCAATGAAAAAAACACAGATTAAAGCTTAGTTATAGTTAGAAAAACATATTTTCCCTACATAAACCAAGTTTACATTTCACAAACTTCAAAAATTCTAAAGGAATAGATACAAATTTCATTTGCAATTAATCCACCACCTTCAAAATATTATAAGTAGTGGGTCACATTACACATTCTTTTCAGCTCGCTAACCATGCAACACTAACTAGAAAGATAACAACAACCATAGGTGACAGACGGGCTAGAACCGAGAGAGAGGAAATCTGATAAAAGGCCTAGAAGCACTTTCATCTCAATCCCATTGCCTTTTCCACCTTCAATTATTGCTGACTGGTCTGTGGGAGAAAACTGAGAGCAGTGTGCATGAAGAAAGGAGGCATTGGGAGCTAATGGGAATCTGTTTCTGCTTAGAATTTCACAGCTCGACAAAAGGCTAAGGCAAGGATTATAAAAGGAATGAATGTATCTGATTAGGGAAGTCAGACTTAAGACCTGATTTAAATATTGGAGTACGGGTTACTCTGTCACAACAGTGACAGATATCCAGTCCGCTGAAATTTAAATCCCATTATATTCTATAGAATTTAGATTTTGGCAGACGGGATATCCATCACCGTTGTGATGGAGTAACCCATCTGCCAATATCTAAATCAGGCTCTAGGTGGCTTTTTACACATAAAGTGGCAATGTATTCAGAATGCTCTTTGGTATTATATGGCTTCCCTTAGAATGTGTGTGTCCCTTGTTGTGGAAAAAAAGAACTTTCCCGCACATACAGATGTGTCTCAGAACTCTGTTATGTTCCACTACTGCTTCCTCTATGCTGATTTCTTTGTCAGTGTTTATATTTCTTTAACATCTCCCCTAAAAATAGCTTTTAGCTGTCTGCTGTAGAAGACCTATTGCGCACAATACCAATTCTAACAAAGGACTGTGCTTCAGCCCATTGCTAATCTCTGGTTGGCTTTCTTGTCACTGTTGCTTGCTTCTTATTTAATGACGTTCCTTCGTTTTTCCCTGTTTGTCTCTCCAAGTGACCCTCCCCTGGAGCATAGCTACTTTTCAATCATTTTCTTGACTGGATAACTAGCAAGCTTCTACTGCTCACATTCAGTAAACTACTTTTTTCTTCTGGTTTTAGTACTCCATCAGAGTGCATGCATTTTTCTGCTCCCTCCCATGTGCACTGCTTCCCCCTCAAATCCATGCCTATGCTCACCTTGTTCCTCACTTGCTGCCACCACCCGGCAGTCCACCTTTTTTGTTTTATTTTTTAACCTCCACCTCTTTAAGCTCTTCTGTTGCTTCTTTGAACCTATTGTGTCCCCTGTTGTTCTTGATTCATCTGCTCAAGTGTTGACTTTATCCCTCCGTCAGCCCTCCATTTTTTTTACTAACTTTTTCTCTACATTATTGGAGTGACAAACAGTTGCTGGCCTGTGCTTCTTTCCTAGATGGTACTTTAGTGAATATTTCACCCATTTGTGCCCCATCTAGAACAGTAAAGACAAAAAACCAAAACAGTGGTAGCATCATGTGCATGTGTCTGTATGCATTGTGATGTATGCACTCACTAAATATGTTAGACTGGGCTGCTGTAGTGCCATGACACATACATGCGCATGGGTGATGTTACATGCATTCGTAACATCATCACACATTTTTAAAATAATTTTGATAAATCTTCTCAGCATCAGAAAGCGATTATCTGTTCCCTTGCTAACACAAAACATCTTCAGCTAAACACACTGGCAATGACAATAGGTCATCACTGGCAAAGTCAGAATGCAAGACCTATTGGCTTTACCAATGGTTGTTCAGATGGATTACTAGAAAAGCTGTTTTTCCAAGGTACAATTGCAAATGATTTATGAAGAAAATGCAATTTCACAACTTTAAAATCAAAAACGAAAAACGGGGACATGATGTATTTGCTAATTAACTTATAATGGCAGCATATATATTTACCCTATTGTGTTGCTATTTTTACTAACAAGATGTCTTTGTAGTCTCTTTTTTCTAAAACCATAAAGACAGTTGAAGTTTGCATTAATATGTTAAGTGACCCAACAAGAAATAATGAACACAGGAATTCAGAAAAACAACACATACTTAGTATAGAAATGACTGAATAAACATCCATATGTCACAACGTGGTGTTGGGGTGGATTAATAGGAGGACCTTTACCATCCCTCTTAATCTCTCCTTCTTTCACCCAGGCCTCATTAATAGTGTCTAACACACTAAAATGTTGCTTATATTTCTGCCAGTAAAGGTAGTGCCACTTTCACTTCACAACTTTCTGCACCACTAACCAAAATATAAAATGACAATACAACCAAATGATAATTGGGTCCTGCTCTCGGGTACATGACACCCCCAAGGCTTGGTAACCTTTAGGTACAGCTCAATATAAATAGAATAGAAACAGAATAGAAATGGCAATAGCACAATAGCACAATTTTTCCCATTTCCAGGTTTGGAAGGTGTAATGACATCACACTAGTTGATGTCAACAACAATGGACTCTGTTTGGCAGATGTTTTCTCAAAACTATAGGAATAGAATTTATGGTGGAATGAGTTGCACAACTTGTATCATAAACATTCTTAGAAATAGGGTGGCTAGTTGGCAGAGGTATACACCCTGTCCAAGCAGGCACCACAATCCTATTAAGGGTAAGTCTGATACACACTCTATATTAACCTGTGCTCACCCTCTGGTAGCTTGGCATGAGCAGACAGGCTTAAGTTAAGAGGCAATGTGTAAAGTATTTGTGCAACAAAAAACGGATGTTGGACGGAGTGCTGAAACTTTTCCAACACTCACCCCCAGTCACAGATCTGGGTTTAATTAATCATTCTGTTGCTTACCATGCAACCCCAGTTTGGACCCAGCCATATGCAAATCCGTCTTGACCCTGTTCCCCATTGAAATAGTGCAGCCTGAACTGCCCAGGAAGGTTCTCCCTGGATTGGAAACAAGCAACATAGGACCAGTTTCAGGGTATCACCCTTCACCAGCCTGGCTAGCTTGAATTCAGTGGCACAGCGAGCACGGGAGCCACGCCTTGGCATACCCTTCCCATTTAGGGCACTTTTAGCAACACTAAAAGATGATGGACATAGTGCTGAAACTTTTCAAACACTCACCCCCAGTCACAGATCTGGGTGTAATCATTTGTTCTTTTGCTCACCGTGCCACCCAAGTTTAGACCCAGCCATATGCAAATCAGTCTTGACCCAGTTCCCCATGGGAACAGGCCAGTCCGAACTGCCAGGCCAGGTCGTCCATGGACCGAAAACAAGCTTTCTGGGACCTGTTTCAAGATATCACCCTTCATCAGCCAGGCTAGCTTGAATCCAGTGGCACAGTGAGCACGGGACCCATATCTGGGCATACCCTACCTTTTTGTGTTGCTAAAGTATTTGTGCAAAACTTAAATTACAGTAACACTGTGAAAAACACCACAAAAATACTTCACACTAGATGAGAAAATAGGCAATATTTATATGAGAAAAACGAGACTAAAATTACAAAGATTGAATAAGTGGAACACAAGATCTGAATTTTTAAAGAATATACTGCAAAGTTGTGCTTAAAAGTCAACAACGCTAATTGTTACTTGAGAATGCGCTAGACCAGAGTAAATACAAAGTTCAAGCTAACAGCGATGAAGAAAAGGCCAGCTACAGGACTCACGCAGGCAAGCTGAAAAAATACTTTGGTTGGAGAAAGAGTCAATGTTGAACACTTCATACGTTGTTTCTGATTTATGCAGTCGGGTAGATGTGTCGTCGTTGAGCCTTGCAGCCAGGTCCGGCATTGGTGTTGAACCCCTTTTGATGCAGATGATGCATTGTTATTGAGTTGCATAGCGATTTCCCTGGATCTGTGCTGCATCGTCATCAAACCTTGCAGTCAGGTCCCATGTCATCATCAAATCGGCATTGCATCAGTGTTGAAGGGCGCTGCATTGTTTCTGAGCAGCTCAGTGACCTGTTTGCATCATTTTTTGGAGTAAAACAGCTGCAGAGTCCCCTCTCAGGGCCCAGGACTGGATTGGCACCTCTTGGCAGGGCGGGACACACAGTGGCAGAGTACAGCAGCTGAAGCAGGGTTGAGGGAAGTCTTTGGTGGCCCTGAAACATCCAGAACAGGAGACAAGCCAGCAAGCCCTTGGGGTCCCTTGGTTCTGTAGAAGACGTAGAGAGTTAAGTCAGTCCTTCTCACTCCCAGGTAAGAAGCAGCAGGCCAACACAGCAATGCAGTTGCATTGGGCGGCAGTCCCTCCTGGCAGCACAACAGTCATTCTTCATGGCAGAATATCCTCAGATTCAGAAGTGTACTAATTTGGTTGGGTTTGGTGTCCACTATTTATACCTAGTTAAGCCTTTGAAGTGGGGGAGACTTCAAAGAGATGACTTTAAAGTGCAGAAGGTCCCTGCCCTTCCTTCCCTGGCTCTAGACACTCTACAGTGGGGTCATGCAGTTCTTTGTGTGAGGATAGGCTACTCACTACCATCTAGCCTAGGAAGGACCATTAGCCTGATGATGGGCCATCAGGATGTAATTGTCACACCCCATCTCCCTTTCTGTGTGACTGTCTACAGCGAATGCATAAAGCTTATGTGTCACACACCACAGATGTGTATTCAGAAACAGAGGCACAGAGTGGTTAAAGCAAGAAAATTCCAACTTTCTAGATGTGGCATTTTCAGACTACAATTTTAAAATCGGAATGTCCCATAGGTTGTGATTTACATTGTAAGTCCAGAGACACCAAAATCCAACTTTCTATCTTTTCCCAATTTGAAATTACACTTAAAGACTGTTTCAAGGTAATCTCAATGTTAGCCTATGAGAGAGACAGACTTTGAAGTAATGAAAAACACATTTATTTGGTTTTTCACTACCCAGCCATGTTACATATAAAAGTAATTGTCCAGCTTTTTCAATACACTGCACCCTGCCCTTAGGGCTAGCTAGGGCCCACATTAGGGGTGACATACATGTACTGGGTCTGGTAAGTTGGTGCACTTGTCAGGTTAAAATGGCAGTTTAAAACTGCACATGTCTGTTCTGAGACATGTTTAACGGGCTACTGTAGTGGGTGGCACAAACGGTGCTGCAGGCACACTAGTAGCATTTAAGTTACAGGCCCTGAGCACATTTAGTACACTTTATTTGGGACTTACAAGTAAATTAAATATGCTAATTGTGGATAAGCTAATTTTACAATGTTTATGGCATAGAGCACCTGCATTTTAGCATTGATCAGCAGTGATAAAGTGCTCAGAATCCCAAAGCCAACAAAAACGAATTCAGCAAAAAGTGGAGGGAAAAGTAAAAAAGCCTGGGGATGACCCTGCAGAAAAGGCCAGGCCCAACAAACATTTTTGACAATTTCATTTAAGTCACTCTCAGCAATGATCACAGCTTCATACAAATAGAGACATTGTCTTGTCACTGTCTTTGGTGTGGATGTCCGTACTTTACATACCTACTTCAGAACAAAAGTAGAAATCATAATGGCAATGCCAAGCTCTGTTTTTTTTCCCATGCAGATACGAAGTCGACTCAGGTTGCTGATTACCAATTCCACCTGGACGCCCAAGTCCTAAGCACTTGATTCACGTGACCAGTAGCAAGGTGTACCAGGGGAAAGGGGATTAAGAGATGAGAAAGAGAGAGAGGAGAAAGAGCGTAGACCACTGCTTCTGGGAAATCAGTCCACTTCTTATTGTTTTGGGTGTTCCTGTAATATATGTCTTCAATTAATATTTAAACCCCTGGTAATATCCTAAGCATTGTGTTACTCTAGTTATCATAAAAATTAAAATACCTGGGTGGCGCCCCTTTCCCATTTGAGGTACTCTCTCAATCACCTCTTCTGGTCTGATGTGATTTAACACTGTTAAAGAAATAAAATCACTGTTTTCTCTAGAATCCCTTCTACTTTGCCACCCTTCCCCGTTAACCACCTACTTTGAACGATGGCTTCACAATAATCTGGCTGGAAAGTCTACTACTGCATGAAACGCTATAATTCAAATACTCCGTCGCAGTATATATCACCAGCAAGAAACCTCTGAAATATTATTAAAAACATATATATATCTAAGGCGTATACTACACATTGTTTATCAACATCATTTTTTTAGGATACAATTTGTAGGATACAATATTGTCTTTGATATGCGTAATGCGTTAGTTATCCACATTACAGTATTTCATCCTACTGATTTAATTACGGATCACATACCCACAATATTACTATATTGTTTCTAACATACGCATCGCATTAGTCATCCACATTACAGCATTTCATCATACTGCTTTGATTATCGAACATGCACCCACAACACAATCTTGAGACTTTTACAATATTCAGGCATCCGGACATCGCATGTTGAAGTATTTAACAAATACACAACATTGTTATTGTACTTTGAAAGTCTCGCTGACTGATGCAGGCTTCTTTACTAATACAAATATTTCTGGTTCAATGGGTAAGAGGGTTAACTCTATTGAGTAAACACCAAAGGTTCCTTATCTTAACTTAGTCTGCTCACGCTGCGCGTTACCGCCTTATCTGTAACTAAGGCTTCCGACACCTTTTCTCTTTAGAGGTGCCGCCCACTCCAGAAGAAAGGGAATCCCTCAGGAACTCAGGTATGCCGCACCGTACGACATCTCTAACCAGCAAGCCGAGATTCAGTTAAAAGTGCAGTTTAAATACCAAGGGAAGACACGCCCCCTGGATGTCAATTAGGATGCTCGTGTTGATCCAGGTGGTTTGCCTGAGCAACTCCCAAGTGTCCAAGATAATTATGGTCAGTGTCAAGTTCAGCTTGGCATGGGCTCTTCTGGCAAAAAGCATTGGCAACACAATCTGCATTCTTTGACCAACAAAGATCATTGTAACATGTGATATGATAAATATTATTCTATTTACTTGGCAAAAGGCATTTACATGTTTTCAACATACCTTCAGTCTAATTTAGTGATAGATGTGACATCGGATGGTCTGCAAGCCTGACAGTCAAATTGTATAGCATATATATAGAGGAGAAATGGACCAAGGCATGCCATATCAGGGCTGGACTACAGAGGGCCATTCCCGGGGTTCCCCCCCATTGAGTACTGCCCAATGCTGAAAAGGAGTGTGCGGTCTGTTCTCCTCGCATGCCCTGAGGGTGACTGGCTGCATCTTATGCTTTGTCTCCACAGTTCGGATGAGAATGCTATCAACTTAAGCACAATACCAGTGAAGCATTATTCCATTATGGTAAAGACTGATATTTGCAACACAAATGTGTTTGACCTCATGTTGAAATGCTCCCTTTTCACATGATTGGAAACTAAAATAAAATGTACTACATCCTTGTGCTGATTTTACTTTGCTTAAAACACATATTCCAATATACTTCTGACTAGTAAGCAAGAAGAGGCTAGGTGCAAAAGAAAATAGACAACTCTCCTGCTGAGAGACACTACAACATTGTGCTCCACCCATTATGAACCCCTAAAACTGCTTCCCTGTTCTGCTTTGGGTAAAAATGGATTGAAATGGGTAAGGTTATATCAAACCCTATCTTGTTGATACTGTCCATGCACAGATTATGTCTAGGCACGGTTGGCTGTAAAGCTTCCTGTGAATGTCTGTCTGGCTAAAATGGCATGTCCAGTGCTGCCTTTCTGAAAAATGTCTTCACCTGCAGTGCCCTACATGACTTTGTGGATGGGTCATCTAAAAAAAGTCTTTGTAACTGCAGGTGAAAAGGATCCAAGAGATATTTGATCTCTCCTTCTACACTATGCAGGTAAGAGATATCTAAATTGTTTCAGAACTTACCCAGCATTGGGGACGTGGTCAACTATGACACAATGGTTGCTGCTTCAGAAACAACCTTCTACTAAACCATGGCTATAGGAAATGTGTTTTACAGCAAGCACAACATCATGAAGGATAATCTATTGACAACTTTTATTCCATACTACTGGAAATTGTCAGTATGTGTACGGATGAAGACCCCAGCAAGGAGACACCGTGCAACTGATATAGGGATGCAAATCATCAGTCCTCAGGCATCTCATCCTGTGAACTTTAGATGGCATTGAATGGCATACTCATCTTAGGCAGGTCCCACAAAATGTTCAGCACCAGAGCGGCAACAATAGAATCAGCAAAAGCCTAAATCACTGTGAAGATGGAATTGGACACACACAAAATGATCAAGATAGAAACCACTGATGCTATATAGTGAAGAATGTAGGCAGGGGTGCGTTTGGTGGCATGACTGAACAAAGAAGATGTAACAAAATGTGAGGGGCCCCACGGCAAGATATGCTGAAGGCCCCCCCCCCCCCACACTCACATCATTAAGGGCTGTGGGGACCCACCCCAGTGTGCGTAAGCCTGGGGGCCTCTGTTATGCCCTGCAACATGCAGATACTGTGGAGGCAGGAAAAGCCACCTGACCAGATGATACATGGCCACCACAGCAGCGAGATCATGGAAGTCATATCTCAGAACAAATTGTTACCTAACCCAAGGTAGGAATGGTTCTCTGAACATGCCTGAGAGTGATGACAATTTGTTTTAAAAATATTACTGACTAATCACCCAGAAAGAATTCTATTCTATTCTATTCTCCAGATTTATAAAGTGCATGGCTACCTGGGTAGTGATCCCAGCACTAAGCTAGCAAACAGGTCCTCTAATAGTTTATTCGAAAAGCCTAGATTTTAGCAATTTTTTAAATTCTAACTCTGACTTCATTTGCCTCATTTGCAGCGGAAGAGTGCTCCGAAGCTTAAGAGCAATATAAGCAAACAAATGACCTCCAGCTCTAGCTTTCTTCATCCTGGGGACTGTCTGTAGCTGCTGGTCAGTGGAACATAGCAGCCTTGAAGGGGTGTGGTGTGTAGACGGTCCTGGACCAACTTGGGTCCTTTTTTATACACCACTTTATGTACAAGGTAGAGTGCCTTAAAATTAATTCTTTGGGTACTGGGAGCCTGCCTTCTTTTAATGTCTGATTTGGGACCCCCAAGATATAAGAAATTCCGGTAGTCAAGTCAAGAAATTCCCATGCCTTGCACCACCACTGTGCGTGCTGATTCCGGCAACCATCTTAGTAGTCTTCTCGGGGTCCAGAGAAGGTCAAAGCAGGTGGATGCCAGTTTCATGACTTGAATTTCCATTGTAGAGGCTGATTTAAGAGACCCTAGAGCCTCCTTGCGCTACATTAGCGTATTTTTTTCAGCTAATTTGGCCCAATGAGGCCAAAATAGCAGTGCCAAATTTACAGTGGCTTAATGCATGCATAGCTCCTCTTTGTAAACCTTTGCGCTACATTATGCCTGTGCCGGGCATAATGTATGCAAAGGGGGCGTTCCCCCATTAGGGGGGGGCAAAAAAATGACGCAAAGAAATCTAAAAGATTCCTTTGCGCCATTTATTTCGGCACTTTTACCGTCTGCTCATAGCAGGCATTAAAAGGAGGCATGTCATAGTTTTCAATGGACTTTCAATGAGCTTTGCAGGATTAGCGTCAACATTTTTGATGCTAAACCTGCAAAGCTCCAAAATAGCGTCACAAATGTTGACACTAGTTCCCCTAACTATCGACATGGTGCGCCATATCTTAGATACTGCACACACATGGTAGCGTTACGGGGGTGCTAAATGGCGCAAGAAAAGTGACGTTGCACTGGGTGCAGCAACCATTTTTTAAAATCAGGGTCTATATTTTTTGACAAGCCAGGTGGTTGGTCTGCCCAAAAAGTTTGGCCAGTTCATCTCCATCCACCTGGTGTGGTTATTTCCCACTATCATCACCTCTGTTTTATCTCCATTAAGTTTAAGACTGATGGCTGCCATCCAGTTTACTATATGCTTCAGACAGATTTAAGCAGAATAGAAGAGCTTTGATGGGAGAGACTGATGTCAATTTGCCTGTCATCCGCATAGGAGATGGATGAGAAGCCAAAAGACTGTATGATCTCCACTAGCGGTAAGACGCACATATTGAACAGGATCGGGCTTAATGAAGAGCCTTGAAGCACTCCACACTAAAGGGGATATATATTTGATTGTCTATCTTCTTTGCACACTTGAAAAGTTCTATTTTGGAGGAAGGAGGTCAGCCATTTCAGTGAAGTGCCTGTAATTCCTCCTTCCATTAGTGTTTCAATAAGTGTAGGTTGTGAGAAAGTGTTGAAAGTGGCACATAGATCGAGTAGGATCAAGGCCACAGAACCACCTTTGTACAAACATTGCCCTTAGCTCCTTCGTGGCTGCAGGGCAGAGTCTGTACTACTGTCTTATCCAAATCCTGTTTGTGAAGGGTGCCAAGTTCTGTTTTACTTTTTATTTACAAAATTTTCCAGGATTTTGGTAGGCCCTGATAAAACAGAGATTGGGAGATAGTTTTTCTTATAGTGATAGATCAACCAATCGCTTTTTCAATAATGGCCTGACTATCAATCAGTCAATCATGGATTAACAGAGAGCGGCTAATCACACATAGGTTCTCAAGGCTGTATTTGTGGTCACGCTTCTCAGTGGAAGAGTCAGGTCTTTAGGTCCTTCCTGAACTGCTTCAGTGATGCAGTCTGCCTAAGCTTGGTAGGTAGCGTGTTCCATGTCCAGGCTGCTAGGTAGGAGAAGGATCCTCCTCCTGCTGTGCTTTTCTGAATCTTTGGGATGGCTGAAAGGGCGAACTTGGAGGAATGGAGACGTCTGTTGGGTACATAGAAGGCGAGGCAGTGGATGAGATATGCCGGTCCGATGTTGTGCATTCCCCTGTAGGTGTGGACCAGGAGTTTGTATGTTATGCGCTTGTTGACTGGGAATCAGTGTAGGTCTCCTAGGTGGGAGGAGATGTGGCTGAGTCAGGGAATGTCCAGGATGAGCCTGGCTGCTGCATTCTGGACTCTTTGTAGTCTTGACTGAAGTTTCTTGGTGATGCCGGCATAGAGTGCATTGCCAAAGTCCAGTTTGCTAGTGATGAGTGCATGGGTGACTGTCTTCTTCATGTCGGAGGGAATCCACTTGAAAATCTTCCACAAGAGTCAGAGGGTGTGAAAGCATGATGAAGAGATGGTGTTGACTTGGCGGGTCATGGATTAAGAGGAGTCCAGGATGATGCCATGGTTGCATGTGTGGTCTGTGGGGGCGGGTTGTTTCCCAGAGTGGTGGGCAACCAGGAGTCATTTCAGGCAGAAGGGGTGGAGCCAATTACGAGGATCTCTGTCTTGTCCGAGTTGAGCTTGAGGCAGCTGGCCTCCATCCAGGTGGCAACTGTTCTCATCCCGTTGTGGAAATTTATCTTGGCCTGAGCAGAGTCCTCAGACAAGGAGAGGATCAGTTGGGTGTCATCAGCATAGGAGATTGTGTTTAGCTTGTGTTGTTTGGTGAGCTTGGCAAGCGGGGCCATGTAAGTGTTGAAAAGCATTGGGCAGAGTGAAGATCCTTGGGGCACACCGCAGCATGTGTCTTTGGGTAGTCTGACGCTATGTGCTCTTCCTGTGAGGAAGGATCTGATCCAATCCAGAGCTTTATCTCTGATGCCGGCGTTGTGCAGTCTGTCTTAGAGGGTAGAGTGGGAGACGGTGTCCAATGCAGCAGAGAGGTCGAGGAGGATGAGTATGGCCATTCCTCCGTGGTCCAGTATGATGTACATGTTATCGGTGGCTTCTAAGAGTGCGGTTTCAGGGCTGTGGTTGTTTCTGAATATGGATTGGGATGGGTCTAGGATGCAGTGTTTCTAGACGAATTTGGTGAGTTGCTGGTCTTCTCTGTTACCTTGTATAGGAAAGGGAGCAGAGACATGTCCTGGATTTTACTTTGAAAGAAGGTGCTGAGGTTGTTGCAAGGTCTTGGGAGTGAGGGAGGGATGGGTGAGGTGTCTGTCCCGGGTTTAGTGAACTCTTTGACGAAGGAGAAGAACTCTTTGAAGAGCTCTTTGCTGTTGTGAGTGCTGGTGCTGAGGTATGCTTAAAAGGCAGCTTTTTTGGTGGCTCTGATGTTCTGGTGGTGCGTGGTGACTGCATTTTTGTAGGCTGTGCGGTCTTCGGTTGATTTGCTGATCCTCCATTTCTGTTCCAGTCATCTGCAGTAGTGCTTGGATTCCTGTAGGTCTTCCATAAACCATTTAGGTGTTTTGCTATGTCAATTTCCTGCTGTTTTCCTTAGGGGGCTACGTTGTCCATGCAGTTTAATAGCCAGCAGTGTAGTTTGCGTGTGGCTTCATTTGCATCTGCTACATCCTGTGGGAGGGAGTGGTTGAGAGCTTTGGTGAGTTGTGCTTCTGTGACTTTGCCCCAATGTCTGCCGGGGGCACAGGGGCGTAGTAATGTGCGATGTTCTTTCTGTAGGTAAAAGTGAATGCACTTGTGTTTGGTCCAATTTTGTACGGAGGTGTCAGAGATGGTGATGTTGACCCCTGTTAAGAAAACGGGGTCGAAAATGTGTCCAGCTCTGTGGGTGGGGATGTTGATAAGTTGATGAGTTGATTGAGGCCGAGAGTTGTGAGATTGTCCATGAGGTGTATGGTGTTGGGGTCATAGTGAGTATCAAGGTAGAAGTTGAGGTCGCCAAGCAGGATGTAGTCGGAGGAGGTTAGTGCTTGGGGGTGACGAGATCAGCAATGTCTTTGCAGAACTGAGGTCAGGGTCTGGGTGGCCTGTAGATGAGGTTGTCATGGAGGGAGGTGTTTGCATTAGTCTGGATCTGGAAATGTAGGTGTTCGTGAATTGACTGCGACTGTGACTCGTTGGTGGTTGTCAGGCGGAGGTTGTTCTTGTAGATTATGGCAGTGCCTCTTCCAGGCCGGTTGGCTCTGTCCATGTGGATGATTTTGTAGTTGTCCGGGATGGCCGTGACGATATCTGGGGCATTGGTGGGGGTGATCCATGTCTCCGTAAAGGGGTCGACGTCCGGGGCTGTTGAGTTGAGGAGGTCTCAGACTTCTACTGCGTGCTTGAAGAGGGAGAGTGTATTGAGGAGTAATCACTTGAGGCGGCCATCCATGCTTTGGTGCAAGATTATGAGGTGGTCCTTAGAGGTTTCAGGAGCGAGCGCAGCAAGGGAAAGGTCCATGGGTGTTCAGGTCGGTGGCAGGCTGAGGATCTTCCCAGGTTGAGGGAACGTACAGCGCTGGCGTGGAACCGGCAGATGGAGTGAGAACCAGGGTCTGTGGCGCTAGGCACGGTCCAGGTGCACACGGGCTTGCCTCTGGTGCACCTTTGACACACCAGTGGCACACCCACTGCGTGGTCACCATTAAGAAGGGGAGGTAGTCGGGGAGTCCGGTCAGCTGGGAGACGGGAGGGTGGGCAAAGCACTTTGCGGAGTAGAGGGAGAGCCACAGGGGCAGCAATGTCACAGGGGAAGATGCAGGACATAAAAAGAGACAAGGGACATAAAACAGAATAAAAGACAGGAAAATAAAAACAGAACAAAAACAGAGTAAAGGCAGAAGTAAGAGGCAGGAGTAATGAGAGACAGAAGATACTTACTTGCAGATGGCCACTAGGCCACCAGGGATGAGGCGCAGGCGGGTGCCTGCTGGTGGAGTTGGGCCTCAAACTGCGAGTCAAGCAGGCTCTCAGTTCGCCCAAGGCAGAGGCAGCAGCAGCAGTAACAGGTGAAGCTACACAGGGAACGGCAACAACCTCTCACTGAGCTGCAGCCGCCATTAAGAAGGGGTGGGAGGCGGGGGGTCTGGTCAGCTGGGAGGGTGGGAAAAATGCTTCACGGGGGCAGGGGCAGCAGCAGCATGGGGGAAGATGCTGGACAGAAAAAGAGACAAGGGAGATCAAATGGAATAAAAGACAGAAGAATAAAAACAGAAAAAAAACCAGAAGTAAAGGCAGAAGTAAAAGGCAGGAGTAAAGATAGACAGAAGATACTTGCAGATGGCCACTAGGCCACCAGTGATGAGGCGCGGGTGGAAGCCTGCGGGTCAAGGTGGGCCTCGAACTGAGAGTCAAGCACACTCTCAGTTTGCCCAAAGCAGACTATGGCTGCTTCCATGTCGAAGGAACTGTACTGAATTTCAGTGAGTGGTCAAATATATTTGTCAAAGTGGAGAAATATATTTGTCAAAGTGGAGATAACTGGAATCCTAACTTTGAGCATAATATCTAAGTGGGGTCACGAGGGGAACCTGATTTATGAGATGACAGGATTTCTTGTGTATCTTCTCTTGTCATTTCTACAAAAGTGCTCATTTTTCCACAGCCCATCTCCAAAAGTGTGCTTGCCTCTACATCTCCTCCCAATGTCTGTAAAATGTTACTGACTTTATCCAAAAAGAAGATAGCCAATTGGTTATACCATGCTTATGAGGGAGGGGGCTGGGTTTGTTGTTTGTGGGTTACATCAAAATATTTACAAGATTGAATAGTTCTTTAGATTAATTTGAATCATTTTACATTTTAGCAGCAAAAATAATGTACTCTAATGTCCCTGATGGCATAGTTGTATTGTTTTACTGCTTTTAATACCCATTAGGTCAAGCAAGCACTGCTTTTCTGATGTGTTGGTATGTATCTGGGTTTTTAACCACACCCATTGCACACCCATCACTATCATTCGTTCATGAGCTTGCTGTTCAAAAATCCTTTGTCTTTGTTGGTAACTGCTTTACGTTTGTCCCTTCTTAGGTGGGTTTTGTTACTGCCTTGGCCATCGAACCTGTTACATGGATAAATGCACTATTGCCGATGACTTTGACTGCAAGTGAACTTCTTTTTCCTTTTGTCCCTATCCTTCGTGCTCACTACGGCGCTTTGATTCAGCTAGCTTTTTTCTAGATGGTTGTTTATGCTGTGAAGCTGTGCAGTGTTTCCTTTTGGTTGTTTTTTCGTTCTCTTTCTTTTTTAGTTGGGGGTACCCGGTCCCACCCAGGCACCGCTGTGTCTACAAAGTGTTGGGATGGCAAATGCAAAAAAAAAACGGCTGATGGACAGAATGTTGAACCATGTCAAACAGTCACCCCCGTCACAGTGGTGAGCAAAAAAACAATGATTTTAACCCAGGGGATGTTTGACAATGTCTAGTATTCTGTCCATCATCGTTTTGTGTTGCTATGGTTTCCTTAAGTGGGAAGGATATGCCCAGACGTGGATCCCGGGCTCACTGTGCCACTGGATTCAAGCTAGCCTGGCTGATGAAAGGGTGATATGTGACTGGGGTTGAATGTTTGAGAATGTTTAGCATTCTGTCCATCATCTTTTTGTGTTGCTATGGTTTTCCTAAGTGAAAGGGTATGCCCAGACGTTGGTCTTGGCTCAGTGTGCCACTGGATTCAAGCTAGCCTAACTAATGAAGGGGTGATACTCTGAAATCAGTCCCAGGATGCTTGTTTCTGGCTCAGGGAGGACCTGGCCTAGAAGTTTGGGCTGGACTGTTCCCATGGGAAGCAGGGTCAAGACTGATTTGTATATGACTAGGTTCAAACTGTGGTTCTATTTTGGGCAAAAAAGACGATGGATTTAGGCCTAGATCTCTGATTGGGGGTGAACATTTGATATTGTCCATCATCTTTTCTTTTTGCATTTGTCACCCTATGTGCGCCAAGTATGCCCAGATGTAGGTCCCAGGCTCATTGTGCCATTGAATTCAAGCTAACCTGGTTGATGAGGGGTGATGCCCTGAGACTGACACCCACAAAGCTTATTTATGGTCCAAGGAGGACCTGCCCTACCACTTTGGGCTGGACTGTTCCAATGGGGAGAAGGGTCAAGACTGATTTCCATATGGCTGGATCGAAACTCAGGTGGCATTGTTGGCAAAATAATGATGGATTCAGGTCCAGATTTCTCACTGGGGGTGGATGTTTGACATTGTTCAGCATTCCATCCATCATCTATTCTTTTCACATTTGTAGTTCTAAGTGTTTCGGGCATGCCCAGATGTGGGTCCCAGGCTCATTGAGCCACTGGATTCAAGCTAGACTGGCTGATTAAGGGTGATACCCTGAAACTGGCCACAGGATGCTTATTTCCAGTCCAGGAAGGACCTGGTCTGGCAGTTTGGGCTGGACTATTCCGATGGGGAGCAGAGTCAGACTGATTTGTATTTGGCTGGGTCCAAACTGGGGTGACGTGGCGAACAAAAAAACAATGGATTTAACCCTGATCAGTAATTGGGGTGAATGTTTGACAATGTTCAGCATTGGGTCCACTATCTTTTTGTGTTGCTCCAAAATGTTGGGAGCAGCCATGGGAGTCCACTGCTTGCTGCCCCACTTGCTCCTCAAGTAGGCAGCACTCACCTATGTTGTTGTAGGAGCCAGCAGTTCTCTTTTCCTGCCCCCCTCCTATGGGCAGCATGGTTGTGCTTGTGCTGGTGGTGGCCACCCGCTCCCCTAGACATGAGCATGGAGAGCAGGGTAGGCTCACCACCAATGGGGGATTGAGTTAGTACTTCCCTGTCCTCTACCATCTCTCTCAGGGCCCAGAGTTAGGATCCTGGTCCCCACCTTCATCTCTCCAGCTCAGGGGAGCACAAGGGCAGTCCTTCTTCTCTAAGCCATTGGAGGGCAGGAGGGGGTCCCAGCCTCTTTTTCTTGCACATAGGGGATGGGACACCCGAGCCACTGGAGAGTTTGGGGCAGGGGGCCCCCGGCATACCCCCTCCCTGAGAAAACAAATTACATATTAGCGTTTGTGAAATGACCATCAGGCCCTGGCCCTCAGCAAGGGTAATTTCATGGCAGGCAGCGGAGCCCCATGTGCTTCATTGTCAGAAATAGGTCAAAGGTCACCAATCGTCAAAACGCCATATCTGATGTCCCATTGGGCCAATCTGGACAATCTTGGGCTTATTTTACTGCTGGTGGCAAGCTCACACCACCTCCTCACCTCCAAAGTGGTTTAATCTACAGGGAGTTGGTTCTCCTGGCTCCCTGCACCAGCTTTTTTTTTACTTTGTCTCTGGTTGCAGAAGTCCAGGGCTTTTCCCTAACTGGTCCTCAGGGTGTGTAAGGGGGGCAGCTTACTGGCCCTTGGAGAGACCCACTGGTCCTGGGGTCAACTGGGGCAGAGTCCTTAGTCCTTTGTTAGGCGGCAGAGAGAGTGCCTCCTTCCAGTTGTCCATGGCAGTCCCAGGGTCCAGCAATGCAGAGCAAAAATATACAAAGCAAGAAAGAGTCTTCCATTGTGCAAGAGTTTTTAAAGGGAGGTGAAAGGTTCTAGAAGCCACGCAATGTTGGCCAATCATAGGCTGCCACTTCACTTTTCCACCCCTGTCCCTAACCTCCTGCATAGCATGCAGGGACAGATCAGGAGGGGTTCATCCAGGAGTCACTAGTCACGTCACCTCTGGGGGATTCACCTCCACCCTTCGCTGACATCGATGTCAGAGCCTTTCTCACCAAATGTTCAAACAGGAGCCTCCTCCTATGTTGGCTTCATAGGTCTGTGCTCCCTCCTTCACTCTAAAGCAGTTTTCTTTTTTTTTGTATAATAAAGTGTCACTACAGATAAAACAGTACATCACACTAACTTTCCCATTAATGTACAGTAACATTATAAGGTCTACCCAAATCACTTTTGAGGAGGCTTGCTTCGGTTCCTGGTCAGCACAGTGCACAGTGTGTCGGAGAGCCGTGCAGGAGGCGAGCGGCAAGCCGGAGTTCTCTCCCAGCAGAGGAAGCAGAGAGAGCGGCCTGAAAGCAGCCGAGCGGCCCCAATCTACGCCCCCAACCTATGCTGGGGAGCCCACGGAGAGCCCGCGGCAGCAGCTTTCCCCCAGGTGAGTGTTTATGCCCGGTTCCACCTGTCAGAGCCCTGGAGTACCGCCCCCACAGCAGGAGCGGCAGAGGACCCCTCTGCGGGCCCCTGTGGAAGTGGCGCGATTGCAGGTGTGGCTTGCGGTGGGGGCAAATGGGTGACGAGGGCACAAGAGCTCACTTTTCCTCCTCAACTCGAGAGGGGGCTGAACCACAGGCACAAGAACTCCCCTTCCCTCCTCAACCTGGGAATGGCCAGAGGTGCAGATGCGACGTGGCATGGGGGGGCCATCTGCAGCAGCCCGTACCCAAAGATATAAATCACAAGCCGCCAATCCCCAGCGGACCCGCCATCTGCGAGAGGCAGGTGAGCAGCAGGTGGGGAAATGAGTCGTTTTCAGGTTCTGGGCTACATTGCCTTGATTGTCGCCCAGCTCCCCAGCTCCCCTGCCATCGCCCTGCCTTCCTATCAGGCGGACCTTGACCCTAACCCCTGCCCAGTTTGGACTTGGCCACATTGCGACCCTCACAGGGTTGCTCGTAGCCCGTGAGGGGTTTTGCAGCACTGGGCAGGTCTGGGCAGGAGCGGCAACTGGGGGCTGTGCTGTCCTTTGGTCCCAGCCCCACGAGACCTAAGAGCCCTAAGAGGTCTGAAGAGGCACAGCCACAGTGCAATGTGTGGTAGGGTGCCATTTCAGTGAACGGCAGCAGCAGCAAGGAGCGGGAACGTCGTGGGACGGAGCACAGACAAACCACGGATATAACTCCATGCTACCAAGGAACAGAAAGGGGTAAGAGGTAGCCCTGCTAACTCCGTTGAGCGTCAGCACCGGAACCACCATACTATTAGCACCTTGGCAAGCCTGCTCACCGGTCTCTACACCTCGTTACCAGTCTCTACACATACTTGTCCCTCAATAACATAAGGAATAAAGTGCCACAATATTTACAAGCTAGCAGTTATAGAGCACCTTGGGGCAAGTTATCAGTGTCTAAAAGACTCTATGAGTACCTCCACTGCTTACCCGCCGACCTGCAGCCAGTCCAAAACTGAAGGCCCCTCGAGTAGACTACCCCATTCAACAGTAAACAGACTGACCAACTAGGAAAGGAGCATGTGGTCAGGTAAAGCACAAAGCAATGTCACCAACCAACCCGTAAAACAAACAAAGAGGAAAAGGCAAAGAGAACTGGCTCTGGATGAAGCAGTAGTAAAAAGGAGAGCGAGTAGCGACTTGAACCACCCCCCCGGTGCAGGAGGCAGAGCCTAACCAACGGAACAGGCAGGGGCGCGGCTGAGCAAAACTCCAGCATGGAAGAAAAAACTGGGGAGAGCTGGACTTTTGGAAAACTGGGACCTCTCTAGAGGGGACCCCAGGCTACACTGCCTCACTCAATCATTGTAAGATAACTGACTGACTACCTCACTGGTGTAATAACCCATGCCGCTGGAAGAAGTATTGAATCGCCGGCTCCAATCCAACTAAACTCAGGGGAGGACACATCATCCAACCGCAATTTGTGAAATCAAGGCAGTGGCGAAAAGAAAACCAGAGTGAATATACCCGCCCCCCTCCTCTATCTCCAACAGTAGTGATTATGAGAAAGCAACCTATGAAAGTAGACATGCCGAGCACAGCCCAGGTAGCCCAGGTAGCCTCTACTCCCGCAACAGGAGCCCCCCATATTCTCGGACAAGAAAAAATCTTAAGGAACACCTACTCAGGTCCCACCAAGTACCACCGGACATCCAGCTCAGCTAAGCTACCTATTCTGGACTCAAAGATGGTAGCAATCGTGGAAAACCTCGAAAAAGATTGCCAGCAAGGTGGCCCATTTTGTCAAAGCCCCAAACTCCAGTCCTTTCTGATGTACGGCTGTGAAAGCGAGGAACAGGAGCTCTGGGATTCAGAACCGGTTTTTCCAAACAGAACATCAAAGGTAGAAACAGTGATAGCCTTGCAGAATGACCCCTATAAAGCAAACACAATTGAAGGAGCTTCAATCGGTAACAAAGAGTCCAACTCACAGTCACAACCCCCGGCGGTAAGCAGGTCAGATGAAATGTGTGCTGCAATCCTGAACTCAATGCAAGCAACGGTCATGGTGCTGCAGTTCCACTCAAATAAAATGGACATCCAAGTAGACTTGTTTAATACCTTGGCAGTGTTTGTTTCCGAAATTGACAGCAAGCTGGAAAAACGAAATGCCTAGATAACAAGGGTGCAAGCTAAACACTCTAATGACTTTACTATCTGCTCCTGCAGGGGGGTGGTAGATAAAATATTTCAACTGCCGCTAATCCTAGAAGGAATACTAAAAGAAATTTGCTCCACCAGAATGGATGAACAAACATATTTCAACACTCTTGCTACTATGCTAACATCTGTACTGCTTGCACAGAAACAAGAGGAGATGTTCCACCCGCCTCAAATGCCCTCATCGTCAACTATAAGTGAGAAAAGAATTTTGGCTGAAAGTAACACTCCAGCAAGCCTGAGTATGGAATCCTCGGAGAATCATTTTCCGTCACAAGCCACCATCAAGCCAGGGAACCCTGAGAAACCCATAACTCAGGTTTTATCAAAAGGAGAACAAAAACAGGCAAGAAAAGGAAGGAAGTCTGCACAATAACCCCAACTAACTATTATTAAAGCCACCAAAATCATCCCAAAAGAAACAAGCAAGGACCACACGGCATCAAGTGGAAGGTATAACAGAGACGTCGCTGTCCACGCAAGTACAAGTACCGACATAATAGCAGACGTAAAAACCCTCCCTGATTCAGCAGGTGCAGCTCAGTCAACAAAGTCAACTTTGAGGCTGCCCACAGCAGTTGGCAATTATACGGACATACAAAAAAGCCCCCTAAGGGGTCAGCAGATTATAAAGCTAAAATCCACTATGCCTGGGCAGCTTATCCAACTATCACAGGTTAATTTAAGCAGCAAGAGAAATGAACTGAGTACTAGACAGTGTGAAGGTGGCCACATGGAACAAGACAGGCACGCAGAACAAAACCAGTCCTTTCAAACAGGTACCCACACTTACAAACCTATTCACCAGCTGCTTTGGATTGTGGAATTCACCTCAAGGTCCCCCACAGATGTTCTCAATCGCTCTACTTTTTTAACTCATGAAAGCACTTCCGGACCTACAGCATGTAGCCTCAGATGACATTGCTGCAATAAACTTTATTCAAGCAAGAGGCAACCAACATACGGACCCAACACTCACTATCTTTTCAGCACCGGACATCTCCAAACAGATTATGGAGAGGAAGGACCTATTGAAAGCCTGGGGTATTAAGGTGGTCATATAAAAAGGGGAGCGATATCCAACCCCGCTACTAGGCTCTCAACACCTGGAAAAGCCTAAAGGCATGTGGTCTGTTTTGCAAGGAGCACACACTGCCATTCATCACAGAAGAGTCACTGAAGAAATTACTAGTGAGAGGGGAACATCCAAGACCCCGTTGAGAGTTCAAATATGGAAAGAAGAAGGGAAGAAAAGAGTGGTTTTAGGTCAGCGACTGCATCCTGAAAGGGAATGGGCAGCGACAGCATAAACCCCAGGACCGATGGGCAACAGCTGAATAGTTAAAGAACAACCCTCACAAGGCGTATTAAACATCTGTTCGTGGAACATAGGTGGCCTGCGGGCAAAGATGGAGGATCCTGCAGTAACAAACTGTTTTAGTTCATTTGATATTATACTCCTACTGGAATCCTGGGCAATGGAATCAATACCGTTAATAGGATTCACGGAATATCTCAGTCCAGCCACAAAAACCAACAAGTCTGGCAGGTTGAAGGGAGGCCTAGCAATTTATGTTAGCACGAGCATCTTAGTAAAGATGTCAGAGCACAAGGAGGAAGATCTACCTTTTCAACTAGTCAGGCTTGATGGATGGGGAAAGAATATACAGGAACTACTGATCTTAGTCAATATATATATTAATCCAAAAAATAAAACAATTGAAGCAACTAAGTTACTAAACCAACTGATAAGGATAAAAAGCAGAGTACAATCGGCATACTGGATCATTTCGGGTGATTTAAATCGCTACCTATTCCACAACCCCGGTGAGGATCATATCCAAACAGTGGCAATGGTGTCCAGTCAAACCATCCCAATAAAAACCAGGAAAGACAAGTTAGGGGAGAGTTTAAACGCACCTGTGAATCAGCAGGCCTCTTTGTGCTAAATGGGCGGAAGACGCCCAACATCCCTCTGGCATGGACAAGATCCTCCGGACTTACCGCAGCCAGTCTGCAGAAGGAAAGCAGCTGTAGGTAAACTACTAAGGCAACTGCATAAATTCCCAGACAATGGATCATTACTGGCCGCTTTGCAAGAGCAAAGGAAACTGCTTAAAAGGGAACTATGGACCTTTAAAAAACATCAGCAGAAGATGCTTTGGCCAAACTACACTTTGGGGGTTATTCTAACTTTGGAGGAGGTGTTAATCCGTCCCAAAAGTGACGGAAAAGTGACGGATTTACCACCAGCCGTATTACGAGTCCATTATATCCTATGGAACTCGTAATACGGCTGGTGGTATATCCGTCACTTTACCGTCATTTTTGGGACGGATTAACACTCCTCCAAAGTTAGAATAACCCCCTTTGTGTCCAAAACATCTGACTTCAAAAGTTTTTGGAAAATCATTAATACAATGGACAAGGGTCCAAAGGCAGCTAATAATGCAAACATAACAGAGGAAGCATGGGTATGCCACTTAAAGTCCCATCTAAAAGAGTTGCCCACCAAAGAAGGACAGTGAATCAAGGGGTGCATTAATAACCTGGAACCCGACGCTCCGGAAGTTTTGGAGTTCACGGCATGAGAATTAATAAAAATAATCGGGAAGTCGCGAACTGACTGTGCACCCGGCCCAAACGGTTTACCGCAAGCACTATTTAAATAGGAAACAGAAAGATGGGCCTATTTCCTGGCTTCAATGTTCAATTGTGTGCTCACAACAGGTATTGTCCTGGCAACCTGGAGGGGCTCTATAATCCACCCCATATACAATGGTGGGAACGAAGCTTCCCCAAGCAATTATAGATTAATTGCTCTCTTAGACGTTGACCCCAAGTATTTCTCATCTTGTGTGCCAAAACACTTAGACCTGGATTGCAGATAAAAACATTTTGTCCTTAAATCAAAGCAGCTACACCAAGCACCAAGGAACACTAAAAAACCTTATGGCACTGGGACTGATGACCAACAGAGCAAAAGCAACTGGGACTCCCACCTATTTGTGCTTTGTTGACTTTAAAGCTGCTTTTGATTGTGTCCCTCGTGGCAAACTGTGGGCAAAACTACAACTTTGGGGGTTACTACCCACTATTTTAAATGCCATCGGAATGATTTACTTCGAAACATTGCAGAAGGTTAAACTGGGGAGAGGCTCTCACCTATCTAGGGCAGTTAAAACAACAGTCGATGTTAAACAAGGCTGTGTATTGGACCCAACACTCTTTAATTTGTACATAGCAGATCTTTCTGTCAAGTTAAACAATCAATCATCCCATTCTTCCTTCCTGGGTGGCTGACAACTATCTAATATGTTATAGGCAGATGACCTATTACTAATTAGTAACACCAGAATAGGCATGCAGAAACTGCTAAACAAATTGGAAGAGTATGCAAGAACAAACAACTTAGAAATCAACCATAATAAATCTAAAATGATCACTCTAAATCGCAGACCCACTAGCCAGCGGAAATGGTACTTGAACGGAAAGACCCTAGAGGAAGTAAGCTCATACAGATACCTAAGAGTCGTGGTCAATGCCAGATGTAATTATGTGCTACAAAAAGAAGCAATAAAAAATAAGGCGAAGGCACTTTCTCACGCCTTTGGCAAGCTCTCAAACTCAATCTGTGGTCATGCTCTGAACCCATTGACAGCCATAATGAGAGCAAAATTACTGCCAACCCTCAACTATGGGGCCGAAATATTGAGGAGGATGGAGGTAGCTCTCCTGGATAAGCTTTTGATAAAGACATATAAGCATGTTTTTCGGTTACCAGGGCTTGCCTCCCCAGCCCAGGTCAGACTGGAATTTATGTTGGTCAAGCAGTGGCTAGCCCGTCCTGCGGCATATATCAAATGTTGTTACAAACTGAGCCGCGCTCCAAAAGGGTCATTAGCTAATTTAGTCTTGCAGGAAATTATCTTAGAAAGAGGGAATAGCAAGTACAAAAGGTATCTGGAAAAGAGTAAAAGTCTTTTGAACTTAGGTGAGGTATGGGACCACCCCGGCCTTTAACAAAGCAGTGAATAAATCATGTAAACTACACAGATGGCTAGAAAACAGGGAGATTCTGGCTAAAAGGTCGCATGGTTGGTTGATTCTTAACTCATATAAAACTTTTAAAGAATCACCACTTATGGCTGCCCCCTACTCAATCAATGCTTTCTAAGGCTCAGGCTGGGTGAAGTTCCAATGCTAGACCTCATGGCAAAATGGAAGAAGTGGCTGCGAGTAGGCACCCACGAGTGCCGTCTATGTCATCTGGTAGAAGAAAACTTGGTACATGTGGTCTGCATTTGCTCAGCTTTGGCTGTTGAAAGAAGACATTTACTGAAAAAAAGAACTAAATGGCTTAGGGATCAGATCCTGTAGACAAGCACTAACCGAAGCATTCAATCCACGAAACAGCATATTAAATATTAGGCTGGTTCAACTTCTGGAAATTTTCTCCTTCAAAGTTTCCTCTGCCAAAACAACCCAGTGATAGGGAGGGCAAAAATGGTAACAAAATCCTTCGACCCAGCATGAATACATCAAAGAATGGAAGGTTCTTAGGTAACATCGCAGGGTATACAGCCAGCGTGGTAACAAAGTCTTGTACCAACAATCAGAATTAAGTAGGGGCAAACCAAATCTGTAGAATGTATTATACTATTTTTATCTTATAACTTTTATTGTAGCATAAATGTCTTATTGCACCAATATTGTTCTGTTAAATTTTATGTTGAAGGAATATTCCTTATGGTTTTAATTAACTAATAAAATAAACATTCATTCTTTTTCCTGTACCCAAATCATTATCTAATCTTGTAAAGTGCCCTCTGTGCTAGGATACCTGTGTGCAGTTACCAGGCTGTGCACAACAGTAGTCTCACACATGCAGCCCGCTCATGTCTGAACATGCATGTGCACGTGTTCATATGAAACCAGACAAGTGCCCCTTATCCCTGGTACGTCACAGCAGCCTTATCTCAAAAGGCGGGCACTGGCAGTAAATATGCACAGTGCATGTGATATGGGATTACAGTGGGTGAGATACATGTAGTGAGACTCATGAATGTGATCCAAAATGCAAAAAATCCAGGCACAGTGAATGGAACTCAATTGCAACAGTGTGCAGCCAGATATGCATATCACATGGGACCTACTGCTAAAAGCAGATAAGAACATGATATTGAGGGACTTTCAGGGTCAGGGAGTGCAGTTTGTGCACAACGGCTACTAAGGTAGGCAAAACCTAAAATGTGTCTCAGGGAAAAGTTATGTTTCCCAAAACTGGATGCTCTACTGTTTGAGAGGTTATTTGCTCTGTCAAACTCTGCTCTGCTCTGTCAAACAAATGACATGGCGTACCCCACTTTTTCCTGTCATAACAGAAGACATATGCATACACTGAACTTTGTTCTATAGTGAGTGTAGATTAATGCCTTCTATCAGATGGCCAGCACATGACAGTGTTCAAATACCTGGTGATCGAGACAATATTATCCATGGCTTTTGAACATTGTCCCAAGATGGAGTAGGTGTTAGCTGAGTAGGGATTGCCAACATTTCTCACAATGGAACGTGATCCTGTCTGTAATGGACTTGAATTTCAAGAGTATTTGAAAATGTTACGAAGTATTTATCACAAAATCACCCAGCACTAACCCTAAATAAATGGTGAGTTTGACCACTTCAGGCACACTTTGAATAAAGTACTCCAAATAGTGGTAGAACAACTTCAGAAACACACCTCACTGTACCACACCACACCATTTTGTTTGGCCACATCATTTGGGACACTATTCCATCAGCACTGCAGGGGGTACCATGGAACTTTGATACTAGTTCTAGTTAAAACAGAAGAGGAGGAACAATGATCTGGTAAGTCAAACACAAATTGCCAGTTATCATGACATCAGTAGTAGTGACAAAGTGCTTGTTATGTATCTGCATCCTGAGAGGAAATTTAAAACACCCTTCGAATGCATAGAAATTAGTAAGAGGACATATTACTCTGTTGATTTCCTAACAAGTGTCACTGCCAGAGAACACATCACATAAGTCACTTAAGAGATGGTAAGCAAATTGCATTCTTTCGGTCCACCAGAAAGTATGTTTTACAAATTGATAACACAAAAAATGCAATATTTGATGCAGTTCTACCACAATATTAAATAAATGCACAAGGTCATAACAGCTTTTGAGGTCTGTACCCTTGTTGCCATCAGGATATCAGCATTGTAAAAGTAACAGACTGTGACAGCAAAGGGATGCCAGGCTCACCTAGTTTGTGATAAAAAGGTATGCTATGAGCTACAGGCATTCTTCGCCGCCAAGTTTACCCAAATTATGACATATCACCAGCATAGTACAACATCAATTAACTCCACGTGAGTAGAATTGCAAAAAGGGAAATTGTGAAACTGAAAGGCGTGTAGGCCTGACAAAAGTCAAAATCAATTGATCAAATTATGCAAAAGATTTTGCACCACAACAGCTTAATGTCCCAAAGACAACAGGTGACCATGAAGTCACACAGCGATTTCAATTGTCAGTTCATCTCTGCCAGCCCAAATATCTACATTCATACTTATTACATTACCCTCCATGCATAAGCCATATCTTTCATTCAAAATAGTCAAACAATAATTGCCCTAGCATGACCATTCAATTTTACTAGAGATAAGCTATGATTGAAGAATGCTGTACACCTCAGACAGGAAGACTGATGATGGTGGCCTCTTGTACCATCTATATATAAGAGGGCACATGATGTTGTCAGCATGATCACAAGCAGATAAAGAAAACACACATTGTGAATACTTCCAGGGAGCTTACAGAGTCAACACCCCAAACAAGGAGTTAAAGAGTGTAGTAAAAGCACCACAATAAGATGGCGCATCTCAGTCAAGCCCCCCCAGAGTAAGATGAACACTGGGCGCTACTGATATTTTTTGATAGGTCTCTATATTCTAGATGGTTGTTCAGCCCATACATGTTTCAGAACTTCCCTTCTACAGGATCTGCCATTGTCCTAACATCAGCCATACTCCCACCTTTCCCCATGCCTGCAGAAGAAAAAACGCCCCATTTTATATCCAGATATCCAAAACAGACACAGGCGGTCATTCTGACCCTGGCGGTCAAAGACCGCCAGGGCGGAGGACCGCGGGAGCACCGCCGACAGGCCGGCGGTGCTCCAATGGGGATTCCGACCGCGGCGGTAAAGCCGCGGTCGGACCGGCACCACTGGCGGGCTCCCGCCAGTGTACCGCCGCCCCATTGAATCCTCCAAGGCGGCGCAGCTTGCTGCGCCGCCGAGGGGATTCCGACCCCCCCTACCGCCATCCAGATCCCGGCGGTCGGACCGCCGGGATCCGGATGGCGGTAGGGGGGGGTCGCGGGGCCCCTGGGGGCCCCTGCAGTGCCCATGCCACTGGCATGGGCATTGCAGGGGCCCCCGTAAGAGGGCCCCTACATGTATTTCACTGTCTGCTGCGCAGACAGTGAAATACGCGACGGGTGCAACTGCACCCGTCGCACAGCTTCCACTCCGCCGGCTCGATTCCGAGCCGGCTTCATCGTGGAAGCCTCTTTCCCGCTGGGCTGGCGGGCGGTCTGAAGGCGACCGCCCGCCAGCCCAGCGGGAAAGTCAGAATTACCGCCGCGGTCTTTCGACCGCGGAACGGTAACCTGACGGCGGGACTTTGGCGGGCGGCCTCCGCCGCCCGCCAAGGTCAGAATGAGGGCCACAGTGTCTAATGTTAACTATTTTGGAGCAAGAGTCACTTTGAAATAGATGTGCTGGCATGTCAAAATACGTTTTAGGTGGAAGTTGTGGTATAGCCTTTAAAGTGCTAGAATTTCTTGGTTAATGTCTGTAATGTATGTTGAGGAAACTTTTTGAGTTATGCGAGTGAAGGATAAAAAGGTTTGGGGAGAGTCCTGTACTCGTGGTTTCTGTGCACATCTACATTTTTAAATAGTTGTCAAACATTTGGAGCTTTGCATAACTGCACAGATGCCAATATCCCTGTGAGTGGCTCTTCAGCCACTAGCTTCACATCACACAGAGTCTGCTAACTTACACATCATAGATAATGCCCTTCTGACCACAGCACAGAATATGACCCCTGCATATTGCTGGAGCTCATTCACTGCCAGTTCCTTTCATGGTTCTCCTCCTACTTGTTCAGACAACAGCAGTTCATTCACAGCGGCATCTCCAGGTTCTAATACATCCCTATCACCATTTGAGTACCCCTAAGGTTCCATGCTGTCCCCTGCCTTCTGTAACCTCTAATTAGAGCTGCTTGTTGCTCTACTTACATATACCAGAATCAAGAAAGACCAATATGATTCACAACTCTACTTGAAAGTCTCCTCAGCTTCAGATATACAGTGACTCAAACACTGTCTGCACATCATCCATACCTGGATGTTCAGTGCCTACTAGAAGCTCAACCCAACCAAGACAGAATTCCAGTCATTTGTCAAGAACAAGCAGACAAGAAACAGTGTAAACCTGGTTCAATGACATGAACTCTAACAGCTTTGAATACCAACTTTCACTGAATGTCTAGTCACTTGGTTTCACCCTGGACACAAAACGTGGTATATGTGTTGGATATCTGGAAATCTAGACATAAAGTCGGAAGAGATATAGACAAAAAGATACGGTACCAACTCCCTATTCTAAAGAAAGTGAAACTGTTTCTTCTAGAAAGTGACATCAGAACTGATTTTCAAGCTCTCATACTCTTGCATCTGGAAGGTGGTATCACCCTGCTCCCTGGTCTCCCAGATTCCATTCTTGTTCCTCTTAATGGCATCCTGTATGCTGCAGCAGTCTCATCCTAGGCCTGAAGGTATGTGGTCACACGACCACTGTTGTACAGCCATTTTAGTTATAGCTCAATATAAGTTATTTTAGCAAACTAGGCTTGCCGCTTTGCAATTTAACCTAGATAGATTTTATTCAGCTTCGTTTATTATTTTAACAATAGCCACATTTGCGGTCTTGTTTTATTTCTCTCTATCTAACTGTTCTTTGCCTAGGTCAGCACTGCATTCTTAAATAAGACATTTCTGGTAAACGTGGTAACGCTTTGTCTCTAGTGTTCATAGAAACATACACATCCTTACGGAGGGACATTTTCTCAGAACATCAGCTGTTTTATTATAAAAACACTTCTCTGTCCCATACACGTTAGAGGGAGATTCCAGCCAGATGACCACGACTGTAAAACACTACCAAACGTCCATGTTGTACATACACTTGGACACCAGCGCATTGGAATACACGTTGCTGGAAATACACTGGCTGATAAAGCAGCCAAATCAACAGTAGCTACGGCTGCTGTTGCAGCAGTAACCCATTCTGGAATGAAACCGGACGATGACATACAGGCTGCCATGAAAGCTATGGCTGAAGGCACGCCCTATCCAAAAGCATTTCCTGCTAAATATTCCTACCAAATAGGAGGCTGCCGTGACGCCGAAGTAAAAATACCAGGCGTGGGGGTTTGATTACTTCCCAACAAAGTCATGAGATAAGAGTTGATTAAAGCAGCACACGAGGGGGTTGCATCTGTCTATGCTGGTGTGGCGGCTACAATTGCAGTATTGCAAACACGTTATTGGTGGCCAGGTCTAAACAAACAGGCCAAGCAGTATGTCCTTTGTTGTGACATCTGCCAACAAATTAAGGGTTCCACCATCAAACCCCCACCACAGACACCCCTCCTAATTTCCAACAAACCATTACAATGTGTGTACAAATACATCTTAGTCACTGTTGAGTTGCTCCAGATTTCTGTGGGTGTGGTCACAACGTTCAGCTGTCGCTCAGACTGTTATTAAAAAATTTCAAGTCTTTATCGGCACATATGGAGTTGCGGCTTTCCACTCGGACCAGGGCCCTTCTTTCGCCTCAAGGGCATTCAGGACCGCCATGGCTTTGTTACGTGTCCAACTCCATTACTCGTCTCCCTTTCATTCTGAGGGAAATAGTGTTGTAGAGCGATGAAACCTTGATTTAAAGCAGTGCTTAACAGCCAGAGTCTTAGGTACGGTCGTAGTTGGCTTAATCACCTGTATGGAGTCCAGAGAGCACTTAACAATCTGCCTAGAAGGTCCCCGGGGGGTCGTAATTCATACGAGTGCCTGTTTGGAACTCAAATGTATGTTCCAGATCTTGATGGTCCTGGTGTGGAGGCGGCAGAAACACCTTTTGACATAAAATAACGTGTCACTGTCTTGCAGGAATTACAGCAGTTACGTGATGACAACGCTTCTGCAAGTGCTGCCTCCTGAGAAATTAAGGATGTACCAATAACACCTACCGGCAGGATTCCTAAAGTTGGGGATCTAGTAGGTGAAAAGGTTGCTGTGAAAAAGGAGTTCGGTCCTTCTTATTGTGCACCGGTCTCAGTCTTGGGAATACACAGTACCAGAACTGTCATTCTAGCACCGTTGGCTGGTGCTAAAAAAAATCGTTTTGTATCTATCGACAATGTCAAGTTATACCATGTGGCCGAACCTGCACAGTAGACCAAGAGAAGCAGCCAGCAGTTCCTGAAACCCTCTCACTACTGGTCAAGACGTCCCTATACAGGTTTTGAGCAGCAACGCTGACACCTCCCCGAGCTTGGGGAGGGTGGAAAATGATCTTGCATTAGTTCCACTAACCTCTGTTACAACAAATAACACTGAAATTATTGATCGTTATGACACAACTTCAACACAGACGGATGACGTCATTTACAATGAACCACCGCAGGAGACCCCTACCAGTTTTCCTCCTACAAATACAGCTCCATCTTTTGCAAGAACTGTTTCTGGATACTTTGCCGACATCAACAACACTTTCTCGGATTCATTTGCCTCTTCTACATCTGAACTGTCAAGAACATGTAAGGTGATAAACTGGCTTAAAACAAGTTACTTTATTCTTCCATGGAACTATCTGTGGCTCTCCTTGACTGTATTGGCTTTCCTCCTTTGGATTGGATTTGTCATAACATTCTTTCTATTAATACATGGTCATTTTCTTTCTGAAAGATCAACAGTTAAGCTGGTGGATGAGGTCCTAAAACCCAATTTTTCTTTACACAAGGTCTGCAGAGACTTGTCTTTCGTGAACATTTCCGCTATTCCAATTCCTGATGGGATGGATTGGGATAAAGTCACATTTGATATATACTGCCCAACGGAGGTCATTCAAAAACCATATGTGTTTAAACTTTCAATGAATGATGTAATAATAGCCAGAGTTTTTTTCTGATGACTGGGATGTGAAAACAGTTGATTCTATGATGACTGAATTGCAGTATTTTACTGTATTTGAAAGTGAAGATGTTTATCATTCTAAAGAACATTTTGGTGATATGTTTTGATATAATTATTAATGACACAATTTCATTCACAGAGCAAGTACCCCAGAATTTTTTTTTAATTACACACAATGGGAACATTGTCCAACTCCACCACAGGGGAGTTCTAAAACATATTCTGAAAAATTTGCATATTTTTCTGGCAACAAAGTTAAAAATGCTGAGTCATATTATTTCAAATTGCCATTAATGGAAAATGTACATATATTATTGACAGATACGAGATGCACTTATTCGGATTCCTTTGTTTCCTGGTTGGCAATAGAAGGCTATGAATATTGGTTGAAGTCAATTGACTTGAAAAGTGTGTGAGGAACAAGAAATTGGCAAATAAGGGGGAAGGAAGCTTTGTTTAGAACATGCCTCATACCTGTTCAAATGATATTTTGAAAGAAAAGTTGTTTAGGCTTAGCAAAGATTAAGGAATTGAATGCGCCCAATATTCCTACCCTTGCAAAATTTTACAAATGGCAAAAGTATTTAAATGCAACTGAGGATCAGCTCGATAAATGGGTCCAGAATGGCACATTTAATGCTTCACTGTCACATCCTGGCAGGTGGTTATTGTGGCCAATAGATACCAATGGGTGTCATAATACGTTTTATAAACTCCACAGGGTTTTTTAGAACAAGTAGACCAGACCCTTGCTATGTGTCATCCGTATAGTAACAACATACAGTGAAGAGAAACTATGCCAGCAATGCTTGAAGAGTTCCTCACTAGATGCTGTCAGAGAACACCTCAGTCTCCTGTCTAATAACACTGACTAATAGGATTTCCTGCTAGGGGCCAGAAAACAACGCAGAAAGCGCTTCTTATATGAAGTCTATAACAAAATGTGGAAGCTTTCCCAACAAGAAGCTGCTGCCCTGTTAAGACAAATAGATCAGGAAAACTTACAGAATGACTTGGTGTTGTAGATAATGGGATGAATACCCAGTCAGACCGGATATACACCTTAAACAACATTGTTTCTTCTGCAATAGACATAATACAAAGTGACATGTCTTCTTTACACCATGGAAAGAGTCAACTAAGGTCCGTTATGTAGTTGGGTTGGACACTACAAACATTGAAGGCAGGTCATGTTCCCTGGCTATACGTTAGCACAAAGGACATATTTTCCACATTTTATTTAACGTGATAGTTTGTAAACAGCTGTCCTTGCATGGGGTGTTTAACTCTTCAGCAGCAAACTTGGCCTGTTATCTGAAGGGAGTTCCAGTCCCCTTGATTAGACCTGAGTTCCAGGTGCTCCTCAATGGAAGCTATGTCCTCCTCAATAGTGAAAACTGTTGTGGGATGCGCCCCGGAATAATCTATGTTGTTACGGTCTCTAAGATTGTTACATGCTGCGAGAACATACTTTTTCCTCCCACAAGACAGAGAGAAGTAGCTGAGATTTGGCCCCATATCGCTACTTCTAATGTGAATTTTGACAAGTTAAGCAGACTCAAGGCTTTATTGTTCCAAAAACATGTGACGCTGACATCTGCACGCAAGACCTATGCGCTTCAAGTGGTAAGGTCATCAGCAGAGATACAGTCCCTTTTAAGTAATAATTTTCCGAGAAACTTTGGTGAGCTTGTGGGATGAATATTTAATGCGTTCAGCACTACTGGAATCGCAAATTTCTTTAAGGCTGTTGGTTCTGGTTTCGTTCACACCTTCTCCTCTATATTTGGTTTAATATCATCAGCCATCCACTCAATATTCTCCAGTATTTTGGCGGGATTTCTGATAACTTTGGCTATAATAAGTGGCATCTTGCCATAGCTACTTTTTCTGAGCAATGGCTGCCCGCCGCAACAAGGAGGACTGAAAGCACTCCCACCAGCGCAGCTGTATCATGAACGCATGATGCAGTACTTTGGAGCATTACTCATGGAGCAATTGGAGTGTGACTGGTCTCTGTCATTCAGACCGGTTTTGCATTGTGTGTAGCCCGTGTTTTGGTGCCTCTGGTGCTCATTCGAACATGCACTGCAAGTTTGTCTTTCTACGCAGCGCTTGCTTTCATTGGACGCTGATCTGTTGATGTTCTCAGTAAGGGCTCATTACCAGACATGCGCATTGAGGGTGAGTTTGCTACGGGAAGCTGCTTATGAGCTGCCTTTCGTGGAGGATGCAGCTCTAAACCCATTGTTGGGCACACCATGGAATGCTGCTGCCTTGGCTGGAGCTCAGGCTTTGGAACACGAATGCTCCTTGGTTTTCCTTGGCGATGAACTTCCTACTTTAGCACCTGCCGAAGAGGATGATTTCCTGTCTTCAATTATCCCAGATTCAATTGGCAATTTCCAAAATGACTCTGGCTCTTGAAATTTGGCCCTTTTTTTTCCACTATCATAAATTCTTCTACTTTTACAAGTTGCTCAGGCTGAACCACAAGGCTCCACTACAGCAATCAGTGTTTTAAGAAGAAGAGTTCAACTGTCTAAGCTTGTCTGTTTCCTAAAAAATGTTTTAGCCAAAGAAGAAACAGTAGCATCGCTTTGCCATTGTTGCTCTTTATGTGCTACCTGCAGATTTCTCTGACAAAGGGCTTGATGCTTGTGCTAAATTACAAATGGTAGCCATGGATTCCTCACAGAAGCATATTTAACTAATAAGGACTATAATGTTCTGCCTTTGTGAGTGCACAGTTGTCGTTCAATGTAGTTTAATAATCTGGTTTCCTACAGACACTGACTATGAGCCCCAATCTCTTGCACACTATTCATGCACATCACATACAATTAGGGATAGTCAGGGACTCAGTCAGACACACAGGCCCACATTTCAAAAAGGCTGCCATTGTCCTTTCGTCATGCAAGATGACTCAAGGAAACAGAAGAAATTTTGTGGGATTTGCTAAGCCTGAGCATGGCCCTGTGCAGCTTATTAAATCTAGAGTAGCACAAATCCCCGCCTAGCGTTACTCTGCATTGGGAAGGCATTCCATTTTGATGCAATCCCAGATTAACTAAGGTCAGTAAACCTGGAATTATGTCAAAATGGTAGCCACTCGCAGGATTGTTGAGTTCTAAACTTTTGTTTTAATTTATTATATAGAGTTCTTTTTCATGCCTTCAGTTATTATTTATTGCTAATCGATAATAAGAGAGACATTACAATATGCTTGTAATATTTATTTTAGTTTTTAAAGTGATGGCTTTCGCTAGACGCTCTTAGGAGTCAAACAGACAGTCCTCTGTATGGATTACAAGGGAGCTGTACTTTCTAGTCAGTTCTTGTCAATCACTTGCAAAATTGTGCAATTGGAATTAAGTTAATAATACTGTTTGCTTGCAATCATGAACAGAGTAAGACAATAGAGATGCTAATTAGAGTAGAAAATTTGAAAATGTATTGTTGCATTGAGACATTCGGAAGAGATCTGGGACAGCAAACACATCTCAAGGAACGATTGTGATTGGTTCATATGGATGTCTTAATTTAGAAAAAGAAGATTCCAATCTTTTGGCTTTATTTCCTTATTGGATTTTGCTATGGTTAGACCTTTTTGGCTTGCTCTCTTTCGCTGTTTGTCTTCCTATACAAAAATGTATTCATTGGATTTTCATGAGGAGCCGGGTGCAGTTGCACCAGCTCAACCACCTCAGACTGCCAAAGAATTTTTATTTTCAACATGAGGCCAAGTGACAAAAAAGTCTCTGCAAAGTATGTAATCTGCAAACTTTGCAAGAAGGTGTTCAGCTGGGGTAGTAGAAACAAGCAGGTCAGTATGAGTACCATACGCATGTGGAGGCTCTTCAGGTCTATGCATCCACAAAGACTATCTTGGGCAGAATCAGCTCATGCTGCCGAGCTAGATAACTCTTCAGGGGCTTCTACCTCATTTGAACCTCGAGATGCTGTGCCTGCCCAGGTACAGAGCTCTGAAGCAAACCCTGCTTATCTTAATAAAGCAATTTTTGCTGGTTTACGTAACAGATAATTTTTTCATCTGAGTCAAGGAGGTTTACACAGGATAAGCTTGTTCAAGATCACAAAAGCCCCAGGCAGTAGTTTTTTTAACTGCCATTGTTTCCACAATTTCTCCTCTTTATTTTTAAGGAGATGTTGTTGCTGTTTTCCCTCCAAATTTCATGTTTTAGTTCTACAATTTAAAAATATAAAAAAGATTGAAAAGTTAGAAAGCATAAAAAATTAAAGTTTTTGAAAAATGTTAACAAAATGGCTCTTTTCAGAGCTATAGTTTCATTATTTATGTTATTTGTATTATGTTTCTGTTGTTTTCCTTTCAAGTCTTGCAAAACTCTTGCAAGAGTCAGGAAAACCCATTATATTCGGTGGCTCTCGTGTGCCTTTTTCAAGAGTTCGCAAGAAGCTTGCAAGAGCCAGGTGGACAATCCCTTGCATGCAGTCCGTGGGGTCAGTACTTCCTGGTTTGCTCTTGCGATCCTTTGCGAGACAGTACTTTTTATAATGAAGTCTGCATTTACACTGAATTTAGATCATGGTGTAATATGTATACTTTATGTACACCAGGAATACTAAGTGTGTATAGTTTAATGAAATGCAATCCATTATGTAATTGTGGGGAAAAATAAATCATTTAAGTTTATGAAAAAAACATGTTTTATGTGCCTGAAGCCAACATTGGTACATAGAACACGTTGACACTCATTTATTTGTTTTAAATCAATTTATCGTTATTATAAAAAGTTCAGTAATTTACAGTTGTTATCCTTGGTAGGCCACATATCAACAATGAAAATGAACTTTAAAGTTTTTGTGCCTATTTATATCTGAAAACATATTTCTAAATATTTTATTTTCTAGAACTTGTTTCCAGAAATAAGAGTTTGAAAGTTTATAGGGTAACCTTTGCTTTATCGTAAGATATGTGTAATTACATTCAGTCCAGTCACATGAATTTTTAAGGTACGCAGTGTAGTGGTCAGAGTTGATTGACACTCTATGGTAAGAAATAATACCAACAGCAGAGTACATTTTCTTACAAGTGGATATCTGACCAACTTTAAAGTTGGTCATATCAGTATTGATTTTGCTATCATCAGTTCTTGATCTTTGTAGCATGAGAATAAGATATTTTTAACTATGGCTTAAAACTAACATATATAGTAGTTCTAATGTGCAGTCTGGACCGGAGCTGTTTTGCGCAGCTTTCACAAAAAGCTTTTCAAAAGCTACTGACTTGCAATCTGGTACTGTAAGGTACACAAAGAGCTCTTAATGAATGTCTGTTTTGACTGAATAGGGACAATTGACTAACTCATGGTTCCATGAATAGTTTGGTTTAAAGAAGTCATTGGTTGCAGGCAGTTCTCTAAATTTTCTAACACAGTTAGCACTACCATTGAAAACTCCTGTGCATCTTGTTGCACATTCAAAGTGAACTGTGTGCCATGATTACAGTGTTCAACTATATATACAGATATATATATATATATATATATATATATATATATATATATATATATAGAGAGAGAGAGAGTTGAATTACACATGTTTTAGTGTGAAATAAACTGAACAATGTTGTCAAAGCTTGACATAAAGGTTTTCTTTATTTTCTACAATGTTTTCAACCACCAGTTGTAGGTAGAATAGAACATTACATACTACTTTACAGTAAAAAGAAACTCTGCAATTGTGAGAAAATGGAAAACCTATTACATTACTGACTTCATTAGAGTATAGATTTTTGGAACTCTGTAGATGCTTCACTTAGTTTTGCAGCTTTTGAAAAATCTACAATCTCAGAATTGTTTTGCTTTCTATAACTTGAAAGATTGTCAACAATGGGATGTAAGCATTTACATTACTTTCAATATCTTCATCTATGATAAAGCAACATAATAAATTCCCTCTTTAAAAATGATGTGACCTATATTTATCATTGCTGCATTGAACCTTAGGGACTCATTAAGAGTTTGGCTATCCCACCACGGACAACCAAACTTGTGGCAGTCAGACTGCCATGGAAAGGGTGTCAGTGAGGGGAGTTGTAATCAGCCAGGCGGCACTGAGTTTAGCATCGCCCTGACTGAGTACAACGTTAACCGCAGTCATGCCAGTGGGAATCATGTTCCTGGCGGGGGAGCTGGGCACCTGGTGAGTCCGCCCACCTGGGTTGTAATTGGGTAGTCAGACCACCTGGAGTGTGGTGGTTCAACCGTCAAGGCAAGTGTGGCAGTCCTCAGACCCCAATACTCATAATGAGGCCCTCAAACCTTGAGATTTGTGAATGGTAAAAGCATAGGCCAAGCACAGAGGAAACACAGAGGAAATTGTTGTCTTTTCACATACAAACCTTTTACCAAGAGAAATCTGGCAATGCACCTTACCATTTTTTTCCTTCCTCAATGTGATCACATTCTACTGGGATATGTAATGAAGTCTATCACATTCCCAATTGCACCATTCACTAATCTCTCTTTGATGTTCAGATTTTGTCACAAATTTATTCTGCAATTTTAAAACGTTTGGAGTCTTTTCTAAACCAGCAGTATGTGAAAGCATTTTCTCTAGTGATTCCAATTTCTTTACCACTGATTGACAGAGTGGTAAGTTTAAACCTTGATATTCCATTTTATCTTTACAAGTAAGGCTCACAATCTCCTGTTTTTCCAAATGAAGCATTTTTAAGTTAAATTGTGCACACTCGTCCAATGTTGGCATTAGGCACACAATCTGTTTCTGAGTTTTCATAAGGCGCTATATTATAGAAGCTGGTGACTTGTTGTGTAGGAATAGAAATGTAACCATGCAGGAAGCAACAGCTTTCTTAGCTTTGTTTGCTAATTATTCATATTATCCTACTGTCATATTTTCTATCAACTCAGCATACTGAAAACATAACTATTTGTTAATGTTTCCAATACTCTTTAATGACTTTTTAGGTTCTTTATAAACATGTTTATTAAAAATTAGTTGACCTTTGGCAGGAGTCAACTGTAGAAGGACACCAAAAACTATGACATGTTTACCACCAAATAGAACATAATAGGCAGTTCTGAAGACCTCTTATATTCTCAGATGAATGGAAGCTAGCATAAGGGTTGACACCATGTTAACTTAATCAATAATGAGAACTGTCAATTTTTAGAAAACTGTAAAGTTCATGACAAGCATAACTAAATAATGTCAAGTACTCTAGTTTGTTGTCATGTTCCACTGATAGCATAAGGAGTCCGTGCAATGTGATTCCTTTAATGTTGTGAGCAGCTAGTCTAGTTTGAGCAGTCACAACATGATAGATCACAACTAGTCTTTCTGTAGACAAATGCTGTCAGCACTTTAATAAAAAAATGTTTCCCTATTCCTATCTGACCACTAATATACTGAAGTGTAGACTTGAATGTTTTACAAGTACATTCAGACTTATCATGTAGCAGTCCATGCTCAATAGATTTTGCTATTTGCTGAAACGTCTTTAGCTGTTCTTCATTTAGTTGAGATCAAACTTTCTAAATCAGTGCTCTCACTCCTCACTTGAACCATACAAGTTTCTACTTCATACATTGCTATGGATGCCTCATTATCAAGGATAGGCTGGCCAAGGGGATCTTGACTATTAGGATCTGAGCTCTGGCTGTCTTGTGAGCTGTTCTTTGCAACTTCTGTAGCAATTGTTTTCTCCTGTTGGATTTCATCGTTTAACATCTTACAATATGTTGGGAACACTTTACATTGGATGCTATCTTTGACTGCATTGAAAGCATCTTCGTAACAGTCATAGGGCCTGATTTAGAAATCGGCAGATCCGTTACTCCGAAATCTAGTTCCTATAGAATAGAATGGGATTTAGATTTCGGTGGACAGGATATTTGTCACTGTTGTGACGGAGTAACCCATCCGCTGAGTTCTAAATCAGGACCATAGTCACCTAGCATTTCAGTTTCTGAACATCAAGGTTTAAAAAATTACAAAAGAGCCAGGTCAAATATTTCCCTTTTCTCAACTGTTTGACAGCTCAGTTTCCAATGATTAATGAGACTTGGATTTTATCAGAATGTGTTGGTTCCTCAGGCGCAGTATCCTCAAGAGGCCCATTTTCCAGCAGTTCAGATGCTGAGATAAGATCAACAGAGGACCTAAGTGACCAAATGAGGGGAAGGGATTTAGGGAGGGTAGTGCTGGAAGGGAGACCTGGAACAGATTATCCAACCAGTTACTACCACAGTGAAAGCATTGGCATGTAATAATTATAAGAATGAGTCCACAGCACCTACAGAGTGTAGGATTTATGATTTACCTGAAAAGGAAAGACAAATTACTCCTGGATTGCTTCACTAATTTCACTAAGTTTGATATGCCGTCAAGACACCACAACTCACCCCCACCTGACAATACATAAATAAAACACATGGTAACAACACCATTGTACCAAGAAATAGAATCACGAAGTCATACAATGACGCATCCGTCACACCACGCAAACAAACCACACAGTGGTTCAGACATACCAAGCACCACACGCATGCAGACACACAGGACACTCACAGAAGGGCACAGCACACTCCAAATCACAACAGCCAACACAATCAATCCACACAATATCAACCTAAGCATATGTCCCACACACATACATGCCCAGCACACCATACCCAGCCATCACTGTGGGAGAAATGCAAAGCACACACCCACACAAGCAGCTCAGACACAAGGTAGCACAACCACCACCCACACATAACACACTCACACACAATATGAAGCAGGCAAGACCATAACACCCATGAGGAATGAAAGGCAGGACAAAGATAATAATGTTGGAACCAACAACTGGCTGGTCCAGATGTATGTGTATAAATGTTAAAAACATTTTATATATCAGTATTAAGAAATATAAAAGTCCTTAGGCCAGTCCCAAAATCGAAAGTGCAACATTCACAACTGGCAGGTCAGACTGCCCCAACTTGACTCCTGACTGCAAAATCTCCTCCACGGGTAGGGGCATAAAGAGGGCAGGCAAGCACCACAGAGACTGGGGGAACGGAGGTGGGGGTTTGGGCCTTGGTTTGGGAGGGCAGGGAACACTTAGGAGGGGTTGCCTTCTTGCTGGGTGGAGGGCCATGAGAACTTGTAGGGGGCAGGGGAGGAATTGGGGAGGGAAAATGATCTTTGGGGTTCACACTGGGTGGGAGAGGAGTAGGGAATAGGGTTAACTCTGAGAGGAAAAACGTTTTAGACACAGAGGGACGGCCATAGCAAAAGGGTTTGGGAGTAGAGAGATAGGGAGTGCTTGTAGGAGGTGTCTTGGGGGTACGTGAACTGATCAAGCCACAACAAGTGGCATTCCCATACAGTTGACAACTGATGTGTAGAAAACATATCTGGAGTACAGCCATGGCATGACATTCACACAATCACAGAGGAATATCTGCACACACTAAACACAGATACACCACATCACTTCATTATTGCATGTGCAGCTACAATGACCTACATAGCACTCATTACACATCCATAGGCAATCACTGAGTGAAGTGTAACAACAACTACACTACAGGCAGCCACTATAGACATCACAGGCCACCTACCATTCAACCTGACATGCAGTTAAAGTTCCAGGACTTGGCAACACGAGTACACCGACATCACTCACACCATACGTGACATATGATTATGTGTACCTAATTCAAGACTACACAAATGTCACACAGAACTTACATGTACACATGATTTACACATGGCCCTACACGACTGCCAGTGCATTAAAATATCTTCCATTACAACACATGCCTGCTTTTGACATAGTGTTACAAACAGACCATCACTTCATGACCACATAAGTGATGCAATACATAATCCTCACTTAACTGACTGCACACATCAGCTAGACCAAGGGTAACATAGGTTGTCCTACTCCACATGGTGTGCCCCCAATAAATAAGTCATTGAGACATGATGTAGGCAGCATATTGCCAAGGTTACTAAGGAATTTGTAGGGCATTTGCACATATACCATTGACATCACATATTGTACAAGGCTGGCTCTACCAAACCACTTACCTTCTCTATAACCAACTCATTGGGACAGAGATGAAATGCACACATGTCAATCACATGGAATAGCAATTGTATTATGAATACACAAAGCAGACCTCCAAAGTAGAATGTCCCTTCGTTGCTCCCTTCACATACCCCATTAAATGGAGATAAATGGACAATGGAGTTACAGCGACAAACACAGATATGTACTGGCTTAGACAGGCCATAACTGTGTTGTACAGGAAATGGCAGCCTCACATGGAGTCCACCCCTGTAACAGCTAAAAGTAATGTTTGGAGCCTGTACCAAATAAGTGACTCAGCCTGTTGCTACAACAGGTGATCAGCGCAAATTGGAGTGGTCAGACACCATATGAAGAGGAATATATGCAGAGGAATGGTCCGTGATAGGCTAAAAGGGTATGGTGAGACACCAGCTCATATGCATTGGAATGGCAGGATGCGCACCACATGTGCCATTGACATTAGGGCATTTATGAATGCAATCAGAATTATGTCTTTATACATGATTCCAAAACTCACAATTAGCAAACCATGATTGCTGCTCCACATCTCTTGTAATGGCAAAGTGGTACCAACTGATTACCACTCATCTAGAAACATTTGTCAGCTACTACATCATCACTGGAGACAGCTAACAGCATTCAACCAGAGCCAAGTACCAGGCAACAGTCAGTACTTACCCCCTTGTGGCTACTGGGCTGCCCTCAAATGCCCATCCACCTCAGGGTAGGCCATAGCCAAAATGCAGGCCATTAGGGGAGGGTCAGGGTCCGACGTGCACTCCTCCCTCGTTAGGAGGACATCCCTAGCTGGGCCTCCGTGGTCTTCCTGGTCCAGCGACTCAGATCCTCCCACTGCTTTCGACAATGGGTGCTCTGCCGGCTTTTGACCCCCAGGGTCCGCACTTGTTTGGCATGCCAGATCCCTTTCTTCTGATGGGCGTTCACCTGCATGGATGACACAGATGAAAGGAGAAAGTCATGTACACATGCACCATACCAACAGTAGTTGACACAACACAACTGTAACAGCAGGTGAGCACACATACCCATCACCCCTGCCCACACGCCTGTACGCTATGCCACATGTATGCATCTACACCAACAACAGTTCACATGGCAAACTGACTGTCACACACAACACCAATCACACGTGGCTGGGGCATTAAACTCAACTGTTCTTCTGGTGCCCCATATAGCTGTTCATACAGGGGTAGGACCTCCTCCAGCTTCTCCAGCTCTTCTTATGTCTTATGTGAAGGCACGGGCCCTCTCACCTGCAGGATGTGGCATGATGGCTCCCAGAGGCAGGACACAACAGCACACATAGTACAGGTCTTGCTATCAACAGTACCAGAGTCAAGTGAGCAATATTGCAGGAAATGATGGTCACGGCCCCCACATACAGGACCATCACCGCCGGCAGTCAAAACTTTGGCCCAAGTCTGCCATAGGCAGCAATGTTAACTCATGACAAGTTACACAGCGGTTGCGACCTCCTACCGCCATGACGACTTCCACCAGTGGACTTAGGTCACTTCCAACTGTCCAGAACAACAGGTCAGGCACCTGCCATTTTGGGCACATGTACTCGATGCATGTGCATAAATAAGTGTATCAGACACCTGATCATTCAGAAATCTATGTCACCCAATGTTGTGACTTCATAATTGTGCTACATAATGGGACAATCATGAATAAATGACTTGTTGAGCCTGTATATATGTGGAGAGTTCTGTGTAGCTACTCTCAGGTACATAGGTGTCTGATAGATATAGGTTAATTTGGTTATATATGTGTCATCAGTGCAGGACTGCACAGTCACCCACACATATTCACATACATATGTGTCCAATGGCCTATCAGACTGAAATTCCAGACAATGTGCTGCAATGATGGTGTATGATGTGCATTTCTATGGTCTGTAATGTTTATGTCAGCACTGCTCCGCATCCCCTACACATGTGTAGGTGTTTGCAAGTTTACAATATGCTGCTGTCATGTGCATTTTCTCCTCTCAAATTAGATATTCTGCCATGAGGGAAATGAGACAACCACCAGTGTACTGTCCACTGGTAGACCTGGCAAACATGGAGGACAGGCATGTCATCCAGACCTGCCGTCTGAATCGCCAGACCATCATGGATCTTTGTAGACAGTTGGAGCCAGATGTGATGCCGCAATCACAGTCCCTATTGCATACCTCCCATCATTCAAGTATTGTCATAGCTACACTTCGTGGTCACTGGCTCATTCCAGCATACTGTCACCTTAACAACAGGGATGTCAGGTTTTGAGGTATATACTGTGTGCTTTCTTACAAAGACTGGACAGCTACATCAGGTTTTCCCAAAGAGCGGATATGGCCAATGTAAAGGGTGACTTTTATCAGATGGGACAGATTCCTCATGTGGTAGGGGCCATTGATGGCAACCATGTATCCCTGGTCCCTCCCACTGACAATGAACAGGTGTATAGGAACAGGAAGAACTACCACTCAATCAATCTGCAGGTGTGTCTGGCAGACCAGTATATCTCCCAAGTGACTGCCAAGTTGTCAGGATCAGGGCATGACTCTTAAATTATGCAGAACAGCAATGTCCCAACCATGATGGCACGACTACACACAGAGATGGTCTGGTTAATTGGTGAGAATTAATTGTTATGTTTTTAAATGTTATGTGACCTGACATCACAATCTGCACAATCGCAGTACCTAAATTGATTTTGTTCTACCATTGTGTTCAGAGGTGATTCTGGCTATCCAAACCATCCTGGGCTGTTGACACCTGAGAGGTAGCCAGCCACGCCAGGGAACTCCGCTTCAATGAGGCCCATAGGAGGACAAGGTGTGTAATAGAGCATACTTTGGGCCTCCTGAAGGCAAGATTCAGGTGCTTGGATCTATCTGGAAGAGCCCTCCTCTACTCGCACCACAAGGTTTGCCAAATCATTGTTGCCTGCTGCATGCTCCACAATATAGCCCTGAGGCATCGAATACCATTGCTAGCTGATGAGGGTGAGCAGCGGTACCTGTGCCTGAAAGCGGTGATATGGAAAGTGATGAAGGAGGATGAAGGAGCTGCCTGCTGACTATAGGACTGAGCTCATCAATCAATCAGTACTTCCAGTGACATACAGGTATGTGAGGTGGACCATTTTGTGTCTTGTCAGTGCACAATCAGAAGTGGATAGCTGACATTATACCGCCTGACCTTTTGCAAATGTGATGGTGTTATGATGTCCAGTGCCTGTGTTCAGGGCCAGCTTTAGGGCGGTGCTGACCTGGATGGGGATGCGCTGACATCAGGGGGCGCTGCGTTTAGCACCTGATGAAAAGTTCCTTTTGCCTCAAGCCTTCAGGAAGCAATTAAAATGTCATGATAACTCCAGTGATTAATGTTCTTACTAGAGCGAGAGATCTGCGTTTTGTCCAGTAGCAGTTTTGATTGGCCATAAAGTAGTGCAGAGGGTTAATATGCCTGCTGTAAAGAACAGATATGTGTGTCATGTGGATAGTTGAGTGGATTAGCAAAGCCAATCTTTACCAGTGAGTTGAAACATTTGAAATGTATTTAAGAGAAGGACTATGGAGAGATGAGGGGCACTTTTGCCGGGTGGAAGTGAGGGAATCTGAGGGGGTCATGAGATGGGGGTGCCAAAAACGATCATCGCACGAAGTGCTACCAGCACCAAAGCCGGCCCTGCCTGCGTGTGAGTTGTTGTAGAAGACAGAACAGTCTGTCTACAGTATTAGTAGTTCTGCCCTAACATGTGCTGTAGCAACTGATTCAAACATTCACTTCTCTCATGGCATGGACTGACCAGTTCAGAACTGGATTTCATGTATTATTCTATTGCCATCTTCTCCCACCCACAGGATGTGGATATCATCTGTGGATCTGCCACCTAGGGCTTGGGGTATACATAGTCAGTAGTCAGTGGTTAAAGAATACAATTCTGAGAGGTGTTCAGGACAGATAGCTTGCTAAAATGATATTAGGAAGGCCCTGAACCTTGTGTAGGTCCTATTTGGATGCCCATGATTTGGAGTCATACTACAAAAGGCACGCAGTCGATCACCTGTATATGTGCTTACTGTGTACTCATGCCTTTCATCCTGATGATACTCTCTGTCTCAATCTAATTGCAGATGGCTCAATGTTCTATACCCTAGTTTTGCTGTGGATTTCAAATTCATACTGTGACATCTGTCCTTTGACATTACTGTTGTCATGTGTGTCCTGCTGAGGGGCCTCATTCTGTTGCCATTACATAGCCAGTTGGAATCAGACCACATTTGTGTTGATGGACATATGTTGTAGTATGATTGAACACACATGTACAGTAGCTGTGTCCATAGGTGATTTATTGCGCATATCAGTTTTGTGAGGAGTCAAATAAAAATAAACAACATAACAAACAGGTGGTGAGTGGAGTCATGGGAGATGGATTGATCAGAGTAGCTGCCACAACATTTGGTCACACAGGTCCTGTGTCCTTGTACCATGGGAAAATGGAGTTAGGATTCAGAACAGTCAACAGGGTGTCTCAGTGTCACCCAAGGGTGACAAATAAGGAGAGGTTCACTTCCTGACAATGAGTTTGGTCTTGGCTTCTGCTGCAGCCGGATGTCTGGATGAATGTCCACATTTGCAGGGGAGGTTCTTGTGCTTCAGAGGGAGGGGTGTCTTGGGCTTGGGGTTCACCTGCCAGGGCCTCCATTCCACTAGCTGGCACTGATGTAGAAGAGCAGATGTAACCTTGCCAGTGGGAGGGGCCTGATGGTGGGTAGCTATATCACGCAGGGTGGTGTTGATGTCCCTCAGCAACCCTGCTATGGAGACCATGGTGGCGTTGCATGCCACTGCTGCATGGTCTCCTGGTGGTATTTCCTCTGCAGCCTTTGATTTTCCTCCAACATGGTGATGATCTGGCCATCCTATCCTGGGAAGATTGGTATACTCCCAGGACATGGGAGATGGTATCCTGGTCATTGGAGTCCCTTGGCTGCCACATCCTCTGACCCACAGCATTCCTCCCTGGTACCCTGCCCCCAGGTGCCTGTGCCTGTGGTACGGTGTGCCCACTTCCAGTGTTAGTAGGACCATCATTGCCTGGGGTGTCAAGGTCAGACTCAGGGCCCTGTACTTTGTGGCACACAATAGTTTGAACAGTCCTTTGGGACATAGGTTGGGGCCGCTTGCTTGTCTGGGATATCTGAACAACTGGGGTGGGGGGAAATGATGTGGGCAGGTTGATGCTGGGAGTCATCAACTGACCAGATGTACCCGATGGGCCAGGTAGGTCGTCACTGTCCAGACATTTAGGTGTGTTGTCCTCAATGGAGCCTTCATCCTGAGGAGGGTTGGCAGTGCCTGGTATCCTCTCCATGGTGGCAATGGCAGGGTAACCTGTGGATGGAGTAAGACACAGCGTAGAATTAAGAAAGTGCGTTTGGTACCCTCATTGTGTGATACAGACAATGGTATAGCGTGATTCCCAGCAATTACAATGACAATTGCTGCACAGCATAGCTTGGTGGTACATAGAGGTCTGTGACAGGAGTGTGTTGTGATCTCATACATTTTACATTCCATGCTATACATGGAATGTGGAATGAGAGATCCTTGGGGGACATTTCAGAGGGGAGAGTTGCAGAAAGCAGTCGGGTTGGTCGATGACTGTGGCCAACTTCATTGAACTGATCATCAGTGTTTATTCTCATTTTCATCACTACAAAATCTGGCGACGAGGATAGGATCCAAACCCACACGGGCAATAAAAGCAGAATAGTGAAAATTAAGGGAGATCACAATGGTGACACTAGGGGGAGATCTCACGATGATATTGAAGAGCCAAGTAGGATTAAAAATCACAAAACAAAAAAACAACTGGTTTGAAAGCAAACAATGAATAACTATTAAGACACAGAAGTAAGAGGATTATTAAAAACCTGCTAGATATTGTGATTACGCTTTTACTTATGGATTTTGAAAAGGATTTATATTCAGTTGTTATCATTTTACTTATGTATTTTGAAGTGCATTTATATTCAGGTGTTATCATTTTGTTTAGAGAAGGAAGATAAATTCTACATTCCAGCCAATTATGGAATGTGGAATGAGAGATCCTCGGGGGACATTCCATAGGGAACAGTTGCAGAGAACAGTCAGAGCGGTTGATGACTGTGGTCAATAAAGATCCAACTTCATTGAACTGATCCCTGGTGTTCAATCCCATTTTTGTCACCACAGAGTGCCATACTCCATGTTGTGTGCTATCATCAATGTTTAGTACAGATGGCACTGCAGATGGGTTTCTGTAACTATCTGATACTTGACATGACAAATAGACTCTGCTACCTGGTGAGCATCCAGGCTTGGTAGTAGTCTAACAATATGGCTGAACATTGCACCATGATGTCCCATAGGGAACAGAGTATGTGGGTATGCAAGGCTAATACTCCTGTCTCTGGATCGTGTTTAGGTGCATGGAGTCTGGCATCTTACTTTCCAACCCATGGTCAGCCAATTACAGACTTGAAGACATGGATAAGTGTTAATTTTGAATAGTTACAGGGTTATAGCTGTGTTTTGCCTTTCTTGCTATTGTGGTGTGCCATTGAATTGCTGTCATTGTCATGTGCTAGTCCTCAGTCGTACATTCTAGATGGTGTAAGTAGTACAATAGTCATACATGCATGAAATGTGAGCTGATGTGCACTTTTTGCATTAATGGGTTGGTGCATTGTGGCAGTGGTAGTCATAGGATTAGGCTGGTGTATCCATGCCCTTGCCAAGGGCTGTGTGGGCAGTAAGGCTGTGTGGGGTGGTGGCATGTGGGAGAGGGGAATTGGGTGATTGGCAGGTAGGTGTAGTGGGACATTCAGGGAAATACGGGGTATTTGGGTGGTAGGGAAGCATGCAGGACACAACAACTGTGTTACATTGGTGTTGTGGGTACTTATCAGACTCCAGTCCCAGGTATTCCAGTCAGGCCCTCAGGACGCAGTATCTCCAAGTCCTTCTCCTCCCAATATGTGAACTGGGGGGAGGAGGTGGGGCCCACCAGCAGTCTTCTTCATGGCTATTTGGTGTCTCGCTGCCATGGAATGCACCTTCCCCTGTAGGTCGTTCCACCTCATCCTGATGTCATCCCTTGTGCGTGGATGGCTGCCCACTGAGTTGACCCTGTCGACTATTCTTTGCCATAGATCTATTTTCCAAGCAATTTATGTTACCTGGACCTGTGCTCCAAACAGTTGTGGCTCTACCTTGACAATTTCATCTACTATGACTCTCAGCTCATCATTGGTGAATCTTGGGTGCTTTTATGGGGACGTGTTTGATATTGTGTTTACGGTGGGGGGGGGTGTTGTGTATGAAAGGGTGAAGTGTTGAGTGAATGATGGAGTGTGGGTGGTGGTTTGTGAGGCATGGATGATAGTAGCAGAATGTGTGGGTTATATCTCGGAACCACGGGTGCCTAAACCAACGTGGCTCAACAACGAGGTTGGAACAACGACCTCGTTCTAATCAATAATGTCTTTACCACGAATGCGTTTACAACGATTTTACTGTTGTAAATGCATTCCTGGTAAAGGCATTGGCAATCAGCATGCACAACCCAGCATGCTTCCACCCCAGCCCCCATCCCACCCCTTAAACCTAAACCCTGACCCCCCAAACCCTAATCACCCCCAACCCCTCACCCCACCACAAAAACTAAAAATACCCTGAGTCCCCACCCCAGCCCCTAAAACCTAAACACCCCAACCCAACCCTTAACCCTAACCCTGCCCCCCTAAACCCTAATCACCCCAAGCCCCCTCTAAAAACAGCCCAGTCCCAACCCAACTTACCTCCTCCTTCACCGCGTCCACTCCAACTTCCTTCTTCTCTACCTTAACCACGCATGTACGTTGTTCAGACATGCATGGTTAAGGCACCAAAACCAGGAAGTCGTGGAAAACGAAAGCGTTGTTTCGCTTTTGTTTTTCACAACCTCGTGGTTCCGGTCTTGTTCTTCTGGGTGTTTCCCAAATCTGTGTGCTCCTTATGTGTGTATTGTGTTTGTTTAGCTCATGTGTAATGCATGTGATGAGTGTGTGCCTACAGTGTTAGGGTGGTCTCTCTGTGTATGTGCCTGCTCTTAGTGTGTCTGTATGGCGTTTCAGTTGCAAAGGATTGTGGGTTGTGTGGGGATGTGTTATACAGTGCAGTATCTAGGTATGTCGGGTGTGTGGATGTGTGTCTGGTGTGGGTATTCAAACTGTCCTATTTGGTGTTGTCTTCTGTCAGTGGTGGTTTCTGTCTGCGGCGACTCGCAACACCAATGTTTTACCGCCATGGAAGAACCGCTGTGCTGATTTGTGGGTTGAAATCTGGTGAGTAGATTTGTGGTGGGCTGGTGGTGCTGGTGGTGGGACTGCCTTTTTCCTGCCCACCAGTGTCCCGGCAGTTTAGGAAATGTGGCTCTTTTTTGGCGGTCTTCACAGTGAGGGTCATAATACGGCAGTCTTTTTGCTGCTGCCACTGTAACAGTCTTGCCTAGAGACCACCAAGATTTTAATGAGGCCATTTATCTATTTACTGGTCCTCGCATAACGTATATTCATCCTGTTGTATTTGCTGAGCATAACTCTCTCATGTTCATCAGAATATATATAGTTTACCTCAAAGTAAGAATTACCTGTTTAAATGACTATCACAAACTACATAGTGCCATTAGTTAAACAATGAATATCATATATAAATACAAAATGTAACACTGAACAGATCACAAGTCTGTGAGCCATTATACCAGTGCGCAGAAAGCGCTCAAGACTTTGCGGCCAATTCCAAACTCAGCGTACAAGGCATGCTTAAGTACTGAAGATCGCCTACGTGTTTTTATTGTCACGGTGGTACTGCACACTGGGGACGGACTTGAAGAGCACATGAGACTCTGGGAATGTGGTGACCTGACAAGACCTCCCACGGTCTTGTTTGACGTTTCTGTGTGTTGTCTATGCCACAGAAAGCTAAGAATTGGAGCTCAGAAGGCCTCAGAAAGAAGCTTAATAATCCACACTTAGCCGAGGTCGTGGCCATATTTAAAGGAATGGCCACCACCATGGTGGCTATGATGTGAGCTGTAGATGTGAACACATGAAATACTGCAAGTAAAAAAGAACAAGTCAACGTGCATATAAAAAAGAAAGTACAACTCTACGAGCCAGTCATACACATGGAAATCATATCACAATCACTACTTGTATGAGGTGAATATTTATAAACACTTGACATATATCACTCAGGTCTGTCATGGGATCACTAGTATATGCACTCAGTTATTTACCACTCAGTTTTGCCCTGGAATCACTGGCATAGGCACTATTTCTGCCATATGTCAATGTACCATGTATAAACAGTCCGGGCACAAGATATTGCACAATCAAAACCACCACATGGATGCCAAGAACACTTGTCCTGTTCCAAAGTCACCAAGCCAATATAAGCAAGTGTTGTCCCCATGTTGGTTGGACTATGACAGTTTTGAATGTTTCAGTAAACATCTGTCACAGCCATGGACCACTGCCTGCTCTGAAAAAATGAAACAAAAACGTTTCATTTTCTCGAGTGTATTGCAACTCGTTTTCATTTAAGGAAAACGGGCTGCAATACAAAAAAAATAACTCTCCAGCAGACCACCATCCCTGTGAGTGCAGCGAATCGCAAGGGGGTCGCAAATTGCGACCCACCTCATTAATATTAATGAGGTAGGTCTTTGCGACCCCCTTGCAATTCGCAGATGGTGTCAGGGGCACGAGTCGCAATCCCATTTCTTGGTACATCTAGCCCCTGGTGAAGTATTTCCATTTTGCCTGTATCTCTGTTGACAATATTTGTCACATTTATGGGACTGGGATTGCAAGACTTGTTACATAAGAGTTCGGTTTTGAGACTCTTCTGGAATTACCACAAGTTACATTGCTCAATGAATAACAACACTGAGTTATCAGTATCTTGAACAAACTATGGTGCATCTTTCATCCATAATAACATATCTATATGTGGTACTCCTCTAGCTTGCATTCCTTTCTCCAGAAGAAGTCCACAACCTCACCTACTGATGGATTATTTTGGATGTAGATAAAATGAAGGATGGCTTCAAAGCTCTGCTTGAATTATCTACAGTAATTTGCAGGATCATTAAAGCACAATTTACCAGACTTGAAATGAGTCTCTGTAATGTTTGCATTAGCTTGCCTGAGAAGCATACTCTGCACTGATCAAAATAACAAACCAGGTAGGTGCACCTAAACTGAGTAACATACACTTTAGATCACCATGACGAAAAAAAACATTATTCATTGGTAACACATTGGCAAGCCATAATACACTTGAAATTAATTTCTAGTACCTCATCTTTACAATGTACTTTTCCACAAAATTTCTCGCAGTGATGTCATTAAACCATGTCCCTGTTCTCATAACATGACATTAAGAGATCACTTTCAAACATAAGGTGGAAAATGCATAGTATGTTTTGCCTAAAGCGAGGATCTTCAAAACACAATATACAGGCTCTATGTTCTGGTGCAGGAATCTGTAGTGGACGTTCACATAACAGCCACCATTTCCTGTAGGAAACATCATTGGAAAACACTGCTTCTTGCTGCACAGACAGCATCTTAATGTGATGGAAAGGACTGTCACAAATCTTTTCTGATAAGCAAACCAATTAATGTCCTTGAAGGTTTGTCAATTTCCTTACTTGACAAGGATCAACACTTTGCTGTATTTGTTTAAGAAGAGCGTAAGTCTATCAATAGACTGTCATCTTATGTTACCTATGTTCCTAATTTTCCACTTAAAAACTGGTTGTCAAGGATGTTAACCTAATGCTTTATTACTTGTTTCTTCTTTTACATTTCTACATTTCTAGCCATTCATTTTTTCCTTTTCACCTGTGTACCTTCACTGATTCCATATACACGACCTTCTCTGTCAATTGCACACACTAACTAATTTCCAAATAATTAACTCACTTCATTAAAAATGTCTCATTAGTTGAAGTGTGCTTCCACTCTCCCTGGAAAGTAGTGCAAAAGGTTTTTACTGAGCTGCACCCTTTGATAATATTTGTTTAGTGAATTAATCAGTTAATCTAAGTATCTAATTTCCTTCAAAATGAGAATGGCTTTCTCAAAACTCGTTTTTTGCAATACTCATCTGATTTGTACTATTTTTATGCATCTCATATTACTAGACACTACTCTGCTGTGAAATATTTTCTGACAAAGTTATTCAAATTATCTTTTTTTGAAAAAGAATACAGATTTCTTAGACGTTGAAACATCTTCCATACTACTCATACCTGCAGACGAAAGTTTACATTATGTTATTATTTAAAAAAAACAATGACTGGGCATTCTTACTTGATTTGAATTTTCTTTTAAAATCATTCCCTATTTCTGACTGTGCTCATGCTTGGAGTCCTCTTTTTCGCACTGTTGATTTCTCTTCTTTTTTTCTGCTGTTTTGTTTGCATCTTCAATTAACTGGAAGCCATGCAGAGAAAATAAAAGATACATAGGTGGTCATTCCAACCCTGGCGGTCGGTGTTAAAGCGGCGGTAAGACCGCCAACAGGCCGGCGGTAAAAAAATTGAAATTACGACCGTGGCAGAAACCGCCAACAAAGACAGCCACTTTAACACTCCGACCGCCACAGCGGTACAAACAAACAGCGCGGCGGTCACCGCCAACAGACAGGCGGGAGACAATGTACCGCCCACACTATTATGACAGGCCAATCCGCCACCTTTTCCGGGGCAGATTCACCGCGGATAAAAACACGGCGGAAACAGGAATTTCGAAGGGAAAACGCTCACCTCTACACACCCAACGAGGAACGAGGACACCATGGACCCGGAACTCCAAATTCTACCTGCAATAGTCCTCCTGGTCCTCCACAAGGAGCACGAATGCCGGCAGCGAAGTCCACGGTGAGTACTGCACCTACGACACAGGGGAGGGGGAGGCAAAAAACAGGGACACGCCACACGCAACACCCCCACCCTCACCCACTACAACACACACAAATGCATATCAATACATCACAGTTACACCCCCCAAACCACCCAGAAGAATGCAAAGACAATAGAAAATGAGTGTAACCATTGTAATATATTGAAAACAAGTAGGCAGAAATATATATATACACCATGTACAAAATATATACCAAGCATAGTAGTCCAGGTAGTGCACTAACAAAGTCCGTGGAACACTGGGACCACACGGTATGGGCGAGGCCCACACAAGATCCCCGAATATGATGGAGAGAACACTGCAGGGGCATCAGATACCAATAAAACAGGCACCTCAGGGGGAGGGAAAGAGGGGGCACCTCAGCCGCTTGAGTGCTCGACGCCAAATCCACGAGGGGGCCACATGCCCACTGTTACATCCTGGGGAGTGCAAAGCCACAGTCTCTCAAGTCTCTACAGTGGGTGGGTTGCCCACTGTTCCATCCTGGGGAGTGCAAAGCCACAGTCTCACAAGTCTATACAGTGGGTGGTTTGCCCACTGTTCCATCCTGGGGAGTGCAAAGCCACAGTCTCACAAGTCTATACAGTGGGTGGGTTGCCCACTGTTCCATCCTGGGGAGTGCAAAGCCACAGTCTCTCAAGTCTCTACAGTGGGTGGGTTGCCCACTGTATAATCCTGGGGAGTGCAAATCCACAGTCTCTCAAGTCTCTACAGTGGGTGGGTTGCCCACTGTTCCATCCTGGGGAGTGCAAAGCCACAGTCTCACAAGTCTATACAGTGGGTGGCTAGCCCACTGTTCCATCCTGGGGAGTGCAAAGCCACAGTCTCACAAGTCTATACAGTGGGTGGCTTGCCCACTGTTCCATCCTGGGGAGTGCAAAGCCACAGTCTCTCAAGCCTCTACAGTGGGTGGCTTGCCCACTGTTCCATCCTGGGGAGTGCAAAGCCACAGTCTCAAAAGTCTATACAGTGAGTGGGTTGCCCACTGTTCCATCCTGGGCAGTGCAAAGCCACAGTCTCTCAAATCTCTACAGTGGGTGGCTTGCCCACTGTTCCATCCTGGGGAGTGCAAAGCCACAGTCTCACAAGTCTCTACAATGGGTGGTTTGCCCAATGTTCAATCCTGGGGAGTGCAAAGCCACAGTCTCACAAGTGGATGACAGTCTCCACTCGTTCTGGAGGGGGCATGGTGCCCAGAGTGCTTCATCCTGTTAAGGACAGAGGTAGTGGATGACAGTCTCCACTGGTTCTGGAGGGGGCATGGTGCCCAGAGTGCTTCATCCTGTTAAGGACAGAGGTAGTGGATGTATCTCTCCACTGGTTCTGGAGGGGGCATGGTGCCCAGAGTGCTTCATCCTGTTAAGGACAGAGGTAGTGGATGACAGTCTCCACTGGTTCTGGAGGGGGCATGGTCCCCAGAGTGCTTCATCCTGTTAAGGACAGAGGTAGTGGATGTATTTCTCCACTGGTTCTGAAGGGGGCATGGTGCCCAGAGTGCTTCATCCTGTTAAGGACAGAGGTAGTGGATGACAGTCTCCACTGGTTCTGGAGGGGGCATGGTGCCCAGAGTGCATCATTCACCCCGTGACGGACTCAGTTGCGTCAGTGCCCCTGCCGCTCATGGGCTAGTGGTGCTTGAGATGGGGGTGCCTTGTTCAGCGGTGCTTGAGATGGCAGTGCCCTGTTCAGCGGTGTTTGAGATGGCGGTGCCCTGTTCAGCAGTGCTTGAGATGGCGGTGCCCTGTTCAGCAGTGTTTGAGATGGCGGTGCCCTGTTCAGCGGGGCTTGAGATGGCGGTGCCATGCGGTGCCCTGTTCAGCGGTGCTTGAGATGGCGGTGCCCTGTTCAGCGGTGCTTGAGATGGCGGTGCCCTGTTTAGCGGTGCTTGAGATGGCGGTCTCCATTGCAGGGTCTCAGCTGCTGGCGGTCCTTCATGGCCCAGCGGGGCTGGTGGTCCTTCATGGCCCAGCGGGCCTTTTGGTGGCGGTCCTTCATGGCCCAGCGGGCCTTTTGCTGGCGGTCCTTCATGGCCCAGCAGGGCTGGTGCTGGCGGTGGCCTCCCTGGCAGCTGGGCTGGTGCTGGGGGTGGCCTCCTGGGCAGCTGGGCTGGTGCTGCTGGTGGCCTCCTGGGCAGCTGGGCTGGTGCTGGCGGTGGCCTCCCAGGCAGTTGGGCTGGTGCTGGCGGTGGCCTCCTGGGCAGCTGGGCTGGTGCTGGCGGTGGCCTCCTGGGCAGCTGGGCTGGTGCTGGCAGTAGCCTCCTGGGGAACTGGGCTGGTGCTGGCGGAGGCCTCCTGGGCAGCTGGGCTGGTGCTAGCAGTGGCCTCCTGGGCAGCTGTGCTGGTGCTTGCGGTGGCCCCCTTGGCAGCTGGGCTGATGGCGGTCTTCTCCGCCGTGCTGCCCTTCCCAGACTTGCCGGGTTTCTTGTGGCCCTTCCCCACCTTGGAAGGTGTCACAGCTGACTCCACACTCCCAACGGGACCCCTGGGAGCAGCTTTGGTGGCTGGAGTCTTCCCCCTCTCCCGCCGGGCACTGGCCAACTTCTGATGCCACACTGGCTGCCCTGGTGGCCGCTGCACTCCAGATTCCGGTGACTACAGGCACTTCTGGTCCCGGAGATGTTGTGGCTGAGGTGCTAGTCCGGGACCTAGGAGACAGACGGGGTGGGGGAGGTGTGGGAAAGAGGTCAAGGTTGGACAGGAAAAGATTTTGGGACACACTGGGACGGGTAGCTGTAGGGGGTTTGGGAGTGGAGGAAGAGGTGGTGGATGTAGGAGGTGTACGTTTGGTGACTTTGGGTGAAGGTGCATGTGCTGGAGGCTGTCGTGAGGTGGATGACTGTTGGGTGGGTGTGTGCCTGCGTTTGTTTATCTATGGAGGGGGCATCACAGACACACTGGGAGTGGACACAAGGGACGTATGAATGGTAGTGGGGTGGTGACTGCACGTGAGCGGGGTGTGGTGGTGGGTGTGCTGGAGAGGGACGTAGTGGCTGTAGAGGTAGTGCATGCAGGTGTGAGTGTAGACGAGACTAGTAGGGAGGAGGGAGACGAGGCGGAGGGGGACACAGTGGAGGCAGTGGATGTTGGTGTGTCTGCATGTGTGTGATGGTTGCTTGAGTGCCTGTGGGATGTGTGGTGCTTATGTTTGCCTGAGCTCCCCTTGGGTGTTGAGGTGTGTGCATGTTGGTCTGTAGGTGTGCTTGGGATAGGCTGAGGTACAGGGGATTGGGTCGGGGTGGAGGAAGTTGGAGGGGGTGGCTAGAGACGGGGATAAAGGCTGCCATCAGTGCTGAGGCCAGAGTCTGAAAAGCTCTCTGAAGGGCCGCCTGACCAGAATGAATGCCCTCCAGGAATGCATTGGTTTCACAGGTGCATTGCCCAAATTGGCATAGGAAGTGGAGCTGGGGCAGTTTAAGTATGGACAGGGTGACAAAGTGGGACAGTAGGATGACAATCAGGGTGGTCTAATTTCTTGGCGGAGGTCTTGGCATCCTGCTCTGTCTTTGTCCTGGATCTCAGGGACCGTTTGTGGGGTGGTTCTCCCTCTGCAGGGGGTGGGGTGCTGGTGTGGTGGTCCTGTGGGGGTGCCTCCTGTCCACTAGCTCCGGCGGAGGTGGTGGGCAGTTCATCGTCCATGCTAGTGTCAGGGGCCCCTTGTAGTGCCACAGTGTCCCTCCTGGTGTTGAGTACTTCCTTCAGCACCCCTACGATGGTGCCTAGGGTGGAGCTGATGGTTCTGAGTTCCTCCCTGAAGCCCGTATACTGTTCCTCCTGCAGGCGCTGGGTCTCCTGAAACTTGGCCAGTACTGTTGCCATCGTCTCCTGGGAGTGGTGGTATGCTCCCATGATGGAGGAGAGGGCCTCGTGGAGAGTGGGTTCCCTTGGCCTGTCCGCCCCCTGTCGCACGGCAGCCCTCCCAGTTCCCCTGTGTTCCTGGGCCTCTGTCCCCTGGACCGTGTGCCCACTACCACTGCCCCAGGTCCCTGTTGTTGTTGGGGTGGTGGTTTATCCTGGGTTCTCTGTAGTGGTGGACACACTGCTGATTGAAGTGTCCTGGGGACAGAGGTATGGGCCCGCTGGGTGGGTGCTGTGCTGGTGTTTCCAGAGGGTGGAAGCTCTGTAGTGGCCTGTGACTGTGTGATAGGAACTGACTGTCCCGAGGTCCCCGATGGGCCGGGCTGGTCATCTAGATCCAGTTGGACAGAGCTGCTGTCATCACTGTGGGCCTCTTCTGTTGGTGGTGTGGACATGTGTGGACCCTCCTGTCCGGTGACGTTGGGTAGGGGTCCTGCAGGGGCATAAAAGGATGGTTATTACATCTGTGTGTGTCATGGTGTGCAATGGGTGGGTGACCGTGTACCCCAGTGTTTGCATTCCCGTGTGGGACCTTGTGTGGGGATGGTTTAGGGGGTTGTATGGGTATGTGCAGTGGGCATGCCCTAGTGATGGGTGTCCATGCTTTGTTGTTGCATGCAGGGCTTGATGTTGGGATGGGTGGTTTGTTTTGTTGGGACATATGTGAGGAGTTGGGGTGCTGGGGGTGAGGGTGGGGGTATTTGATAGCATGCAGGTAGGGTGGAGGGTGGGGGTTGTAATAGTTAAGATTTGTCTTACCAGAGTGCATTCCTCCAGCTACTCCTGCGAGGCCCTCAGGATGCAGAAACGCCAAGACCTGCTCCTCCCATGTTGTTAGTTGTGGGGGAGGAGGTGGGGGTCCACCGCCAGTCCTCTGAACCGCCAGGTGGTGTCTTGAGACCACGGAACGCACCTTCCCCCGTAGGTCGTTCCACCGCTTCCTGATGTCCTCCTGATTTCTTGGGTGCTGTCCCATTGCGTTGACCCTGTCCACTATTCTTCACCATAGCTCCATCTTCCTTGCAATTGAGGTGTGCTGCACCTGTGCTCCGAATAGCTGTGGCTCTACCCGGACAATTTCCTCCACCATGACCCTGAGCTCCTCCTCCGAGAACCTGGGGTGTCTTTGCGGTGCCATGGGGTGGTGTAGGTGATGTGTGGGGCGGAGTGTGTGGTGATATGTGGGGTGATATGTAGTGGTGTGTTGTGTGAGGTGTGTGGAAGTTCTGTGGGTGATGGTGTTGTGTGCCTGTGGATGCTGTTGTTCTTGCTGGTGCTCTCTCTCTGGCCTTCTTTCTGAATTGTTTGTCATGGGGGTTTGTGGGTGATGTGGGGGTGTGTTTTATATTGTAATGGGTGTGTGGGAGTGGTGTGTGTATGTGTATCAGGTGTGTGTATTTCGAATTGTCCAATGTGGCTGTGTTTTGTATATGTGTGTGTATTTTGAGCGCAGCGGTGTGTACCACCAATGGAATACCGCGGTTGAAAGACCGCCACGTGGATTCGTGTGTCGTGATAGTGTGGGCGTATTTCTGTTGGCGTGACGGTGGAGGATTTGTTTTCGACAGTTTATCACTGACCTTTGGTGTGGCGGACTTGTGTGGGTGTCTGAATTTTGGCGGATTCCGACATGTGGGTCATGATAGCTGTGGCAGAATTCCGCGGCAAAGTGTTGGCAGTCTTCTGCACGGCGGTAAGCGGCTTTTACCACCAATGTTGTAATGAGGGCCATAATATTTATTTCTGCTTCTTATACAGGTATCAGTAAACAATCAGTGTGTATAAAAGGATTAAGGAAAACCTAGGCTCTGTGCTACTACATTTCAACATACTACACATTCTTCATTGTACAATTTGATCAAACAGTGATCCTATCTCATACTCACCAGTCACAGCAGTCTGTCTAAGTGACAGCTCAACATGGACCTAATATTTATGTAGAATAACTTTGAGAGATAGTATATCCTGTGTTACATGGCTTTATAAACAGCATGGTGTACACTAATATCTTTGAATAGAGTAAAGGGTGTGTGTGTAATAGGCTTCAGGCAAACAATAGCCTCTGTGCTACTACATTGTACCAGAGGGGAGATGAGGGATAAAAACATCTGATGTAGTCGTTGAGGGTTGTAATATAATTCTATACAGAGTGACTAGCTCACTTCTATCAGAACATTCTTTCTCAATACAATTCAAAATGACTTTATTTCAGCCACTAGGGCTATAAAAGAAGAAATCCAAATAAAACAATACATGAGAGCTAAATAGATAAGACAGTACAATGTGGCCTATGACAATCATAATTCGTGTAAATGGACTCCAGGAAGTTGCAGTGGCAAAATAAAATATCAGCTTAGATGTACAAAATAAAACTATAAAAAGCATCAATAAATGTTGTTACAATGAGTTACAGAGGAAACAATAAATAAAGTATAATAAGCCACACTAAATTAAGTGGTGGGAAGTGCTTTTCTGTGAAGTATCCACATGGCCCCCAGAAATGTGGCGAATGGCATGGGAAGGGGAAAGCTGCACTCCAATCTCAAAATACCAAGGGCGGCTAAGTGGCTATGCTGGAGTAAGCACCTACAGCTGGGAGCTAGCCATATTCTTTGTGGTCGGGCATAAGATGGACAGGCAAAAAAAACATGTGGCACACTCTCCACTGAGGAAGTACATACAGGGCACATGTTAGTGCACCAAGAGTACACCTCTGGGTGAAAACTCTTAGAAAGCTAGGTCGATGGTGGAAACTTTTGATCTAAACCCGCCTGACAAATCTCTTGCAGTGATGTCATTAAACCATGTCCCTGTTCTCATACCATGGCACTAAGAGATCACTTTCAAACAAAAGGTGGAAAATGCATAGTATGTTTTGCCTAAAGTGAGGATCTTCAAAACACAATCTATAGGCTCTATCTTCTGATGCAGGAATCTGTATTGGACATTAACATAACACCCACCTTCTTCTGCAGCAAACAACATTGGAAAACACTGCTTCTTGCTGCACAGACAGCATCTATATGGAATTGGAAAGGACTGTCACACATCTTTTCTGAGAAGCAAGCCAATAAATGTACCTGAGGGTTTGTCAATCTCCTTACTTGACAATGATCAACACTTTGTTGTATTTGTTTAAGAAGAGCCTAAGTCTATCATTATGTTACATATGTTCCTACTTTTCCACTTAAAAACCGGTTGTTGAAGACATTTACCTAATACTTTATTACTTATTTCTTCTTCTACATTTCTACATTTCTAGGCATGAATTTGTCTTTTTCACCTGTGTACCTTCACTGATTTCCTATACACGACCTTCTCTGTCAACTGCAAACACGAACTAATTTCTCAATAATTAACTCACCGCATTAAAAATGTCTCAGTACTGGAATTGTTCTTCTACTCTCTCTAGAGAATAGTACAAAAGTTGTTTTACTAAGCTGTTCCTTTTGACCATATTTTTCAGTGAATTAATCAGTTTATCTAAGCATTTCATTTCCTTCAAAATGAGAATTGCTTTCTATTCAAAACAAAGGTCTTGCCTAGTAGGCACTCAAAAAACTTTGGTTTTGCAATACTCTTCTAATTTTTACTATTTTTATGCATCTCATAATACTAGACACCACTCTTCTGAGAAAGAATATCTGACAAAGTTCTTTCAATTTCTTTTTTAAATATATCTGGTTGTGCTCTTGCTTTTGTTGTGGCATCTTTTTTTTAAAAAAGAATACAGATTTTGTAGATGTTGAGGTATCTTACATACTACTCACACCTGCAGAAGAAAGTTTACATGATGTTTTTATTTGTTTTAAAAACATGACTGGGTAGTCTCACTTGATTTGAAATGTCTTTTAAAATCATTCCCTTTCTCTGGCTGTGCTCATGCTAGGAGTCTTCTTTTTAGCATTGTTGATTTCTCTTCTTTTTCTTCTGCTGTTTTGTTGGCATCTTCAATTAACTGGAAGCCATGCAGAAAAAATAAAAGATACATAATATTTATTTCTGCTTCTTATACAGGTATTAGTAAAAATCAGTGGCTACAGAAGGATTAAGGGAAAACCTAGGCTCTGTGTTATTACATTTCAATATACTACACATTCTTCTTGTACAGTTTGATCAAACAGTGATCCTATCTCATACTAACCGGTTACACTATTCCGTCTAAGTGACAGCTCAACAGGGAGCTAATGTTTTATGTAGAAGAACTTTGAGAGCTAGTATCTTCTGTGTTACATGGTTTTATAAACAGCAAGGTGTCCACTAATATCTTTGAATAGAGCAAAGGGTGTGTGTAAAAGGCTTCAGGCAAACACTAGTCTCTGTGCTACTATATTTTACCAGAGGGGAGATGAGGGATAAAAATGTCTTATGTAACAGTTGAGGTTTGTTATATAATTCTATCCAGAGTGATTCCCTCACTTCTATCAGAACACTCTTTCTCAATTCAAATTCAATTCAAAAAGACTTTATTTCAGCCACCAGGGCCATAAAAGAAGAAATGCAAATAAAACAATACACAATAGATAAATAAGTAAGACAGCACAAGACATTACAATGTGGCCTATGACATTGATCATTCTTGTAAATGGACTCCTAAATGTTGCAATGGCAAAATAAAACATCATCTTATATGTACAAAATAAAACTCTAAAAAGTATCAATAAATATTGTTACAATGAGTTATAGAGGAAACAAGAAAGGAAGTATAACAAGCCACACTAATTTAAGAGGTGGGAAGAGCTTTTCTGTGAAGTATCCACATGGCCCCCAGAAATTTGGCGACTGGTATGGCGAGGGGTAAACTGCAGTGTAATCTCAATTTACGAAGGGTAGCTAAGTGGCTATGCTGGTGTAAGCGCCTGTAGATGGGAGCTAGCCACGTTCTATATGGTCGGGCACAAGATGGACAGGCAGAAAAAACATGCCCTACACTCTCTCCTACATACAGGGCACATGTTAGTGGCCACATCAGCACAACTCTGAGTGAAAGCTCTTAGAAAAAATGGCTGATGGTGGACACTTTTGATGAAAACCTACCTGACAAATCTCTCCGAGTGATGTCATTAAACCATGTCCCTATTCTCATAACATGGCACTAAGAGATCACTCTCAAGCAAAAGGTGGAAAATGCATAGTATATTTTGCCTAAAGTGAGGATCTTCAAAACACAATCTATAGGCTCTATATTCTGATGCAGGAATATGTAGTGGACATTCACATAACAACCACCTTTTCCTCTAGGAAACAATATTGGAAAACACTGCTTCTTGCTGCACAGACAGCATCTGAATGTGATGGAAAGGACTGTCACAAATCTTTTCTGATAAGCAAGCCAATGAATGTCCTTGAAGGTTTGTCAATTTCCTTACATGACAGTGATCAACACTTTGCTGTATTTGTTTAAGACGAGCCTAAGACTATCAGTAGACTGTTGTCTAATGTTACATAAGTTCCTACTTTTCCACTTAAAAACTGGTTGTCAAAGACGTTAACCTAATACTTTAATACTTATTTTTTCTTCTACATTTCTACATTTCTAGGAATTAATTTTTCTTTTTCACCTGTGTACGTTCACTGATTTCATATACACGACCTTCTCTGTCAATTGCAAACACTAACTAATTTTTCCGTATAATTAACTCACCTCAATAATAATGTCTCAGTACTGGAAGCGTGCTTCTAATCTCTATGGAAAATACTGCAAAGGTTGTTTTACTAAGCTGCACCTTTTGACCATATTTTTTCAGTGAATTAATCAGTTTAGCTAAGCAAATACCTTTCTCCTCAATACAAAGGTGTTGCCTAGTAGGCACTCAAAAAACTCTGGTATTGCAATACTCTTCAGATTTTTACTATTTTCTTGCATCTCATAATACTAGACACTACTCTTCTGCCAACTAATTTCTGACAAAGTTCTTTAAAATTCTTTTTGAAATCCATCTGGTTGGGCTCTTCTTTTTGTTGTGGCGTTATCTTTTTTTGAAAAAGAATACAGATTTTTTAGATGTTGAGATAGCTTCCATACTACTCATACCTGCAAAAGAAAGTTTACATGATGTTATTATTATTTTATTTTTTTAAACAATGACTGGATATTCTTACTTGATTTGAATTTTCTTTTAAAATCATTCCCTTTCTCTGGCTGTGCTCATGATTGGAGTCTTCTTTTTAGCACTGTTGATTTCACTTCCTTTTCTTCTGCTGCTTTATTGGAATCTTCATTTAACTGGAACCCCTGCAGAGAAAATAAAAGATACATAATATTTACTTTTGTTTCTTATACAGTTATTAGCAAAAACTCAGTGTGTATAAAAGGATTAAGAGAAAACCCAGGCTCTGTGTTCCTACATTTCAACATATTACACATTCTTCATTATACAATTTGATCAAACAGTGATCCTATCTCATTCTCACCAGTCACAGCAGTCTGTCTAAGTAACAGCTCAACAGGGCACTAATGTTTTATGTAGAAGAACTTTGAGAGCTAGTATCTCTGTGTTACATGGCTTTATAAACAACAAGGTGTCCACTAATATCTTTGAATAGATGAAAGGGTGTGTGTAAAAGACTTCAGGCAAACACTAGCCTCTGTGCTACTACATTTCACCAGAGGGGAGATGAGGGATAAAAATGTCTGATGTAACAGTTGAGGTTTGTTATATAATTCTATACAGAGTGATTAGCTAATTTCTATCAGAACATTCTTTCTCAATTCAATTAAAAAAGACTTTGGCCCTCATTATGACAATGGCGATAATCCCATTTACCCCCACACTGACGGCCACCAACTTACCGCCGTGGCGGTGGATATCCATTCACCATATTATGACACACACACACAAACCCGACAGAATTCAGCCACACACACAAATCCGCCAGCCCAAAGGTCAGTGATAAAGTGGCGGTATCAAAACCCCCACCGTTATGCCAACAGAACAATGCCCATCACATTATGACCCACAAATCACCATGGCGGACATTCAACAGTGGTAAACCATTGGCAGTACATACTGCTACGCTCACAATGTACACCCACATACAAAACACCACAGTGGACAATTTAAACAACACACACCCGACACCCATACACACACCACACCACTATAAAACATGCACCCTCATTACCCACAACCCTTTACGATTACAAAGCATTGCCACCAGAGACACCAAAACCACAGACACAACCAGAGCCACAGACTACTCACACCTACACACCACTCACACACTCCACATCACACACCCCAACACATTACCCAATACACCCTCACTAACACACCTCACATAACACCAATGACACCCCAAAGACATCCCTGTTTCACAGGGGAGGAGTTAAGGGTCATGGTGGAAGAAATTGTCAGGGTAGAGCCACAGCTGTTGGAGCACAGGTGCAGCAGATATGACTAGCCAGGAAGATGGCGGAGAATCGTGGACAGGGTCAACGCCGTGGGACAGCACCCCCGAACTAGGGATGACATCAGGTAGAGGTGAAACGACCTACGGGGGAAGGCACGCTCCATAGCAGCAAGACACCAGCTCGCTATACAGAGGACTGGCAGTGGACCCCATCTCCTCCCCCCCAACTCACAGCCTGGGAGGAGCAAGTCTTGGCAATACTGCATCCTGAGGGCCTGGCCGGAGTCGGAGGAGGACTGTACTCTGGTAAGTCAACTCTCTACTATTATCACCCCCCTACCTGTATGCCATCACATACCCTCACCCTAACCCTAACTCCCATCACTCCACTACATCCCACACACCCCACCACCACATCTCACTCATCCCAATGCCAAGCCCTGCATGCCGTACCAATTCATGGACACCCCTCACAGCCATGCATGGACACTCATCACTAAAGCATGCACACCATAGAGAGCTAACAATCCCAACATACACTAACATACACAAGTGAAAGCTGGTAGGGAAAATCCAACCCTAGAGGGGAAGCCACGGATGTACAATATGGCAGACACATAAATCATAACACATCATTTACATTCCCACAGGTACCCCAGCCAATGTCAGCGGAGAAGAGGTGGCAGCACTATCCAGTCCCCCATCTGAAGAGGCCCACAGTGATGATAGCAACTCTGGTCTTCAGGATCTGGATGACCTACTTGGCCCATCACGGACCACTGGACAGCCGGTTACCCAAGCCCAGTCACACACCACCACCGAGCCACCCCCATCTGGAAACACCACCACAGCACCCAGCCAGCATACCCACACCTCTGTCACCAGGACACGTCAATCAGCAGTGTGTCTACCTCTACAAGGACCCAAGGCCACACCTCGCCCCCAAGACAATCAGGGACCTGGGTCAGTGGGCACACCGTTCAGGGGTCAGAGGCACAGGACAATAGGGAAACTGGGAGGACTGCTTTGTGCCAGGGGGAGGACAGGCCCAGGGAACCAACTCTCCAGGAGGTACTTGCAGAGATCCTGGGAGAATATCAACATTCCCAGGACAAAATGGGCCAGATCCTGGACAATGTGCAGGAGAACAGGCGGCTGCAGGTGGGACAGTACCAGGGGATCAGGGAGGACTTGCAGGCCATTAACAACACCCTGATCTACATTGCAGGGGTGCTGGCAGACATGGCCACCATTATGAGGGAGGCAGTCTCACACCAGCGGGCCCCTGTCACTAGCCAGATATCTGAACAGCCTTTCACATCTGCTGCCACTTGTGGCCAGGAGGCCCGCCACAGGACCAACAGGCCACCAGCACCCCTGCCCCTGCAGAAGGTGAACCACCCCGCAAACGATCCCTGCGATCCAGACAGAAGCCAGAGACACTTGCCAAGACCCCGCCGGGAAATTAGACTCTCCTGACTGTCACCCTTGTGTCCCACTCAGCCACCCTGTCCACCTTGAACTGCCATTGCTCCCCTTCCTCTGTACCCTTGGACAATGCACCTGTGCTACAAACAGACTGGAACAATACCCTGGACTTTCCTCCATCATCACCCCATCCCATTGCACTTGCCCCCTATATGTTAGCACTTCAATAAACACCCTTTGAAAAAAATCAATTTGGAGCATGTCAGGTATATCAAATATGTATTGATTGAAATAGGTAACAACATTGAAAATTAACTGTACATAGAATGAGCATAGATTATTGACCTGTAGCTGGCTGTAGTGATCACACCGGGAGTATATGTCAATTCACCAACATCTGCAAAATGAATTGGCAGAGGGAACAGTAAGTGGGCATGGAAGTGGGAAATATCAGCATGCCATTGCCACACAGATTACAACCAAAGTCATTGAAATGTAAAGTTACACTGACCTACCTGTGTGTCATTGGAAGTATTGTCGAATAACTGATGTTCTGATGTCCTCATCCTCATCCTCTGCCTCCTCATCCTCACTGTCCACAGGTTCTACTGCTGCCACAAGGGCATCTCCAGTCTCCTCCTCCTGCAGAAAAGGGACATGTCTTCTGAGGGTCAGGTTGTACAACATGCAGCATGCCACTACTATCTGGCAGACCTTCTTAGGTGAGTAGCACAGGGATCCACCTGTTAGATGGAGGCACCGGAACCTGGCCTTCAGGAGGCCAAAGATCCTTTCAAATATCCTTCTTGTTCGCCCATGTGCCTCATTATAACGTTTTTCTGCCCTTGTCCTTCCATTCCTCACAGGGATCAGCAGCCATGATAGGTTTGAGTACCCAGAGTCACCTGCAGATATTGAGGGACAACATTTAGCCACACACTATCCTATATATCCCACACCATACACATACACCACATCTACTGGGTGGGAACCAGGGCTCACCTATTAGCCACACCCTGTGCCTCTGTAGTTGGCCAGTCACATTTGGGATGCTGCTATTCCTCAGGACAAAGGCATCATGCACCGACCCAGGATACTTAGCATTAACGTGGGAGATGTACTGGTCCGCCAAGCACACCATCTGAACATTCTTGGAATGGAAACTCTTACAATTCCTGAACACCTGTTCATTCTGCCAGGGGGGTTAAAAATGCAATATGTGTTCAATCAATCACCCCAATTATGTTGGGGATATGTCCCATTGCATAAAACTCGACCTTCACTGTGGCCAAATCCTCAACCTAGGGTTAAACAATGTAGCTGCACATGTGTTTTATCAGGGCAGACATGACTCTTGTCAGCACGTTTGAGAACATTAGCTGTGACATTCCTGCTGCCAAGCCCACTGTCACTTGGAAAGAACCAGTTGCCAAGAAATGGAGCACAGATAGCACTTGCACAAGAGGGGGGATCCCAGTGGGGTGACAGATGGAAGATATCAGGTCAGGCTCCACTTGGGCACACAGCTCTATGATTGTGGCCCTGTCAAGTCTATAGGTCAGGATAATGAGCCTGTCCTCCAGTGTTGCCAAGTCCACCAGGGCTCTCTACACCAGGGTATGTCTCCATCTCCTATTCATCACCAGCTGTAGGTATCTAAGGGACAAAATAGTGAGGAGGCTGTCACAAACTGAACATTGGAGCCACAACAGGAGTTTTCAATCTGTAAATTTATAATGGGTCAGTGTGGTTTGTCCAGTGTGTGCCTATTTCTCCTGTGATGCAGCATGAATCTGTCGGCCTGCCCCCACCCTGAAATGGCATGAGCCTGTCCTGTGTGGAGGGAAAGGTGAAGGTGAGGTAATTCCACTGACGTTGTGCACCATGGCGGGAGGTGGTCGGGAACAGCCGTGTAACTCCTCATTTGTTAATATTGAGCCCTATGGGTTACAGTGACCAATGGTGTTCTACGCCGGCGGTGACGGTATGCACCGCCGTGGACGTGACTGCCATTTTCTATCTGCTTCCTCACTTGCTACCTGACCTTCCATAGGAGAGGACCTACACTGCATGTGCTGCTATGACCTGTGTCTCCAACCTACCATGGCCCGTGTGACCGGAAAGGGTCCCAGCCTTTACTTTGGAGGAGTTGGAGAGACTGGTGGCTGGGGTCCTACCCCAGAATGGACTGCTGTATGAGCCTCCAGACCAACAGGTGAGTACACTGTGGGCACGATGCATGTGGCATGAATGCATAGACCGGTGTGTGTGAAGGCCTTGTGTAAGGGGGGTGGGTGGATGTCCTCTTTGTGGCGTACAGCTTGTGTGCTGGGCTATGTGTGTGCCAATGGTGATGGGAACAGGTATGATGGGCCATATGTGTAACAGGCCGGACTGTTTGCCTAATGGTATTTTTCAGTGTGTATTGCCTCTGCAGGTCAGCACCCATCAAAAGACGGGTATATGGCGTGCCATTGCCAAGGAGGTGCAGATCCTGGGGGTCTACGGCAGGAGGAGCACCCACTGTCACAAACAGTAGGAGGACCAAAGACGCTGGGCATGGAAGGCAGTGGAGGCCCAGCTGGGGATGGCCTCCCAATGAGGAAGGGGTGCCCGTTGAACCCTGACCCCCCTGATGGCCCTCATACTGGCTGCGGCCTGTCCAGAGCGGGATGGACGCTTGAGGACATCACAGCAGCCACAAGTGGGTGAATACAGTGCCCATCATTACAACTTACGCCTGGTGTGGTGGTATCCGGTCATTGGATGTGTGTCAGTGGGTGCGCCTAGGCCAGGCCTGACATAGCAGCATAGGTCCTCTGGTGGCTAGGGTTCTGAAGGGATAATCCTGCCTACCTAGCTTGTAAGCATCCACTACTGATCAGGGCTGCGTGGGTCTCAGGTGTGCTGCAGTTGGCGGTGTGTGCCCCTCCGTATGCCTTTGTGGCTAGAGATATTAGTGGTGGTGCAATGCATAGTGTGTAGGCCTGTTCCCTGTATGTGAGGGTGCTGTGTACGACAACAGTGGTGTTGGTGCAGCCATTGACCCAGTTTATCCTTTGTCTCTCTCCCCACCTTTTTTGTTTTGTCATCCTGTCCATCAGCAGGCAAGAAGGGCAAGGAGCCTGCCCCAGCAGGCATGAAGGGCAAGGAGCCTGCACCTGCCACCGAAAGGGCAAGGAGCCTGCACTAGCAGGCAAGAAGTGCCAGGAGCCTGCACCAGCAGCTTTCATGGAGCCCCCACCACCAATCATGGTTGTGCATCCATCCGAGGGTGCAGGGGATGTGCAGGAGCCTCCCACCACCACCGGCACCACTACAGTGCATCCATTCGAGGATGCAGGTGATGTGCAGGAGCCTACCACCACCACTGGCACAACCACAGTGCATCTATCTGAGGGTGCAGGGGATGTGCAGGAGCCTCCCACCACCACCAGCACCACCACCAGCACCACCACAGTGCATCCATCTGAGGGTGCAGAGGATGTGCAGGAGCCTCCAACCACCACCAGCACCACCACAGTGCATCCATCCAAGGATGCAGGGGATGTGCAGGAGCCTCCCACCACAACCAACACAGTGCAGCCGTCACCGCCGTGAGACGCAATGTAATCCTGCCTCCGTGGGCTACTGTGCGGCCTGTCCACTCCAGAACCAGTGGGAAAGACACCCACTCCAGACACTGTGGCCTATCACTCCCCAAGACCAAGCACAGGGCATGTTGCCTCCTCCTGGACCAGTGGGAAAGACTCCCACTCCAGAGACTGTGGCCTACAACTCCCCAGGACCAAGCACAGGGCATGTTGCCCTGTCCAGATCGAGTGGGCAAGACACCCACCTGAGAGACTGTGGCCTATCACTCCTCAAGACCAAGCACAGGGCTTGTTGCCCCCTCCAGAACCAGTGGGAAAGTCACCCACTTGAGAGACGGTGGCCTTGCACTCCCCAGGAAAGAGCACTGGGCATGTTGCCCCCTCCAGAGCCAGTGGGCAAGTCACCCACTCCAGAGAATGTGGTCCATCTCTCCCCAGAAAATATTAGCTTATATGTACAAAATACAACTCTAATCAGTAAATATTGTTACAATGAGTTACAGAGGAAACAAGAAATAAAGTATAATAAACCACACTAAATTAGGAGGTGGGAAGTGTCTTTCTGTGAAGTATCCACATGGTCCCCAGAAACTTGGTGACTGTAATGTCAAGGGATAAGCTGCAGTCCAATCTCAAAATACGAAGGGCGCCCAAGTGGCTATGCTGTTGTAAGCACCTGCAGGTGGGAGCTAGCCATATTCTATGTGGTCAGGCATAAGATGGACAGGAAAAAAAACATGTGCCACACTCTCTACTGAGGAAGTACATACAGGGCACATGTTTTTGGCCCAAAAGTACACCTCTAGGTGAAAGCTCTTAGCGGAAGAGTGTCCATTCTAAATTGAAAATATAACTTCCTGTGAATCAGTACATTCACCTGATATCAATATGACTCGTACCCTCTTAGAGGCTTAAAATCAAGGTATTCTCTGACCAGTTTGAGGGAGTCAGCCCTCTTTTGGCCTCTGTGGATGCTCCTTCAATGAGATTTTGATGGGAAACAGTTGGTGGTGGGATGGTCCCAAAGGTCAGGTAGCCCAAGGGTGTAGACTGCCTCTTTGATATTGAGGATCCAGGGTACTTTGGTGAATTGATCTACCTGCATTACGTCTTGGAGGGCAGTGGTATAGTGGGCAAGTTCTGGGGTAGTCCATAACCATCTCCAGTATAGCAGGTGATGCAACCTAACTTTACCAAGGAGGCTTCTTACACCAATATCCAAAAGGAGTTGTGCCATACGCATCCTAAGGAAAAGAGATGCAAGATTACATAAGAATTTGTTTTAGGTGCTGGTAAGTATTTCAGTGTTGGAGAAACTCCACATCTCTGCCCTGTATTGGAGCTGAGCCCAGAGCCCTAACCTCCTAAAGATGGATCACGCACGTAATAGGTTTTATGTGAGAGGCCCTTTGTTTTTTGAGAATTGACCCCCGTGACTTGCTTACGTTTTAGGGTAGCTTTGATTACTTTTGGTTTCCAGGACATGCATCCACTAGAGGTGATACCAAAGTGAGAAAAGCAGTCTACCATCTCAAGATGGGCCCCTCTCAGAACTATACCCTTCTTGAAAGATTTATAGGAACTAAACACCATCAGCTACATTTTAGATGTGTCAATCCCCTAGTGAGACAGCACTCCTCAAAGCAAGCTAAGAGTTTCTGTACCTCGCTCTGCGTCTTGGAGACCAGAAGCGTGTCATTGGCAAAGAAAAGTGTTGAGGTTTTGGTGTGGGCCAGTACCAGTGCGTTTTTCTAAGAACAGGATGAAAATGAGACAATATCAATGATATCTAGGGAAATAAGTGTGGGAGCCAGAACGCAACCCTGTCTTACACCTCTAAGGACTGGGATCTTATCAGTCAGTTCGTCCTGTTTCCCCGATCTAATGCATGCAAAATTGCCCTTGTGAAGATGGATTACCAAAGACAGTATAATCAAAGGCATTTTCATGCCTACAAGGGCATACCAAAGAGTAGAACGTGGGACTAAATCAACCACAGATTGCAAGTCGACAAAGGTAATGTAAAGATTGCCCTTGCCGATAATGACGGTCCACCAGTAGATCAAAAGGAAGTGGAAAGCCTGGTCGATGGTGAAACTTTTGATCAAAACCCACCTGACAGGGGCTAAGGATGTCCATCTCGGTCATCCAGTCCTGAATTTCAGCCAGCACAAACCAGCAGATGATTTTCTCAATGCAGTCTATTAAACTTATGGGTTGATAGTTGCTTGGGGAAGACTTGTCACCTTTCTTGTGTATAAGTATTACAGTGGCACCTTTCCATGAGTCGGGGATAGGTTCCATAGTGGCAATGTCATTGTCTATGGTTAAAATGTAGTATTGCCAAGCATCCATATCATATAGGAAAACATTGCCCGGATCGGCGTCCAGTCCTGCGGCCATTCCCATTGTGACAGTTAAAAGAGATTGGACCATATTTGAGATGTTAAATAGGGGGACAGAAGGAGGCAAATAAGGCAGGTTCACAATGGATTTGTTACAAGTGTCTAGGGTGTTATCTGAATACAAGCTGCCAAAGTAATCAGCCCAAAGAGAGACATTGTCAGGTTTCAGAGCAGATGTAGCTCCATTGTGGGAAACTAGATGCTCAAATAAGGTGAAGTCTCTGCCCACACAAGCATCACTAAGGGTGGACCATCTCTGCTCAATACCTCTCTACTAATAGGCCTGCACAGGTTAAATGTTGGATTTAAAAGGCTTTAGTGAGTAATCCAGCCCTATACAAAGGCAGCTCCTCTGAGAGAACATGGTGTATAAAAGGGTTTACAGACAGCAAGGTCTCTCGTGATACCTCTGAAGACAGTAAAGGGTTAATGTACAATGTTTTAGGCAAACACTAGGACCAATCCTGCCAGATTTAAACAGAATATACTTTGGTTGTGGTAGTGTTACATGAAAGAGTAACTCCTTCTTATACAAGTCCATACCCAGTTAATGGTTCAGCTTTTATAACAGCACACCATGTGTCCTGACAGCCCTGCACAGCGTGTACGCTTGTGAAATGCATGCTTGTCTAGCAGGTACTGCGGAGATGCGTATTATCGAAATATATGTAGCCATTACCCAAACCAAAATTAAGGATAAAATACTTGTTGCCATAAATACGAAGGGGCATATTTATACTCTGTTTGCACCAAATTAGTGTCATTTTTTTTTACTCTAATTCGGTGCAAAACTAACTCCATATTTATACTTTGGTGCTAGACCCCTCTAGCACCAAATTTATGGAGTTAAAGTCATTTTTTGAAAGTGGAGTCCTACTTTGCCTTAATGAGATGCAAGGTAGGCGTTCCCGTGCAAAAAATGACTCTATGGCCTTAACACCATATTTAGGGGCATATTTATACTCTGCGGCGTATTTATACTCTGTTTGCACCGAATTAGAGTAATTTTTTTTTACTCTAATTCGGTGCAAAACTAACTCCATATTTATACTTTGGTGCTAGACCCATCTAGCACCAAGGCCCTGATTTAAACTTTTTTTGCACCGCATTAACGTCATTTTATGACACAAAAGTGGCGTAAACTTACAAAATATTGGCCCTTATTTATACTTTTTGCTGCAAAACTGCACTAACTCAGTTTTGCACCAAAAAGTTGAGCACCGGCTTGCACCATTTCTGTGCACCAGCCGGGCACCATATTTATGGAATGGTGCAAGCCGGTGCAAAGGGTAGGCTAGAGTTTTAAAAAATGACTTTAGTCGGGTGGGGCTGGCAGTATAGAAGAAGAGGGTTTAGCACCAAAAAATGGCTTTAGGCAGGTTAGAGTAAAAATAAATGACTCTAACCAGATTAGCGTCATTTTATGGTGCTAAACCTACCATGCCACATGACTCCTGCCTTAGGAAAGGCAGGAGTCATGCCCACCACCCCAGTGGCCAGCACAGAGGACAGGGGTCCCCTGGGCATGGCCATTGCACCGGTGCCATATATGGGGGCCCATTTCAGGGCCCCCTATGGCACTTTCAAAAATAAAATGCACTTACCTGTACTTACCTGGGATGGGGTCCCCCATCCTCGCAGTCCCTCTAGTGTGGGTGGGGGTGCCCCTAGGGCCTAGGGAGGGCACCTCTGGGCTTATTCCATGGTGTTCCACCATGGAAATAGGGCCACAGGTCCCCTAAGACCTACCCTGACCCAGGTCTTAAAAAATGGGGCAAAGCAAGCTTTGCCCCATTTTTTGACCCTTCCTCCCTCCTTTGCACCATTTTTACATGGGAGTATAAATATGGTGTTAAGGCCATAGAGTCATTTTTTTGCACGGGAACGCCTACCTTGCATCTTATTAAGGCAAGGTAGGTTTCCACTTCCAAAAAATGACTTTAACTCCATAAATTTGGTGCTAGACGGGTCTAGCACCAAAGTATAAATATGGAGTTAGTTTTGCACTGAATTAGAGTTTTAAAAAAATGACGCTAATTCATTGCAAACAGAGTATAAATACGCCCCTTAGCGTCAAAAAATGATGCTAATCTGGTCATAATCATTTATTTTGACTCAAAACTGCCTAATGTAATTTTTTTTTTAAGCTAGCCTACCCTTTGCACCGGCTTGCACCATTCCATAAATATGGTGCCCAGCTGGTGCTAAAAAATGGTGCAAGCCGGTGCAAAACTTTTTGGGGCAAAACTGCCTTAGTGCAGTTTTGCACCAAAAAGTATAAATAAGGCCCGAAGTGCGTTAATATGGATCTTGTAGTCTTCATGGGAACTATATGAGACAATGTATTGGGACTTTACTGGAGGATGATAAAAGTTATTTGAGTAGCCATGATGAAGTTGTATTAATTACTTTGGCTTGACAAACGTGTTGGCTGGATTTGTGGCTGGAATTGTGATTGGCTGGAACTGTAATTGTATACACAGGAACATCAGAAAAGAGCTCCTCAAGCACAAAATAAAACAAGATGAAATTAGAATTTATTTAAAAGGATTACAGTGACTTTATTTACTGTAGGCGTGTGCCTTGGATTTCTAACTGCATGGCTTGTGGTCCCCCAGGGTCCACACCTTGTTTGCGATGTCCTTCCAGGTCTCCCACTTCTGATGGGCATTGACCTGTATGGATGACATAAAAGAATAAGAAAAGAAAATTCATTGTTTCTGTTTGGAAGTACTGTTGTGACATTAAATTTTGGATATTCACACATACATTCACCAAAAATGTTACAAGTAGATGAGGAATACTGATTTGCAGTGTTCTCATGTGCACCATCAATACTTGCTAGAGTCTCATGTTACCAAATCAGGTCTACAACATCATCTTGGCCAGAGCTATGCACGTTATCCTGTTGTGAGAGCTACCCCTGATTACTCACTATCATTGTGGGCTACTAAAGGCCAAACCACCAGTAGAATCCTTGCACATAATCACACTCACAGCTACATTGCCTTCCTGCCTAAACTCCCAAGAGTCCGAACGCATGGTCTGCATCACATACACTGACTAAAGACAAGATAGAAGGGTTGCTATGTGTCAGTGAGAACAGGGATTTGTGTGCTGTATGAACAAGTGTGTGTTGGAATGGGACAGACTGGGTTAAATGATTGTCAGCCAGGGTCATCTGAACCTGATTCACCTAAACTAACTTTACCTATATGTGGCTCCATGACAGGTCTAAACCATACAAAGCAACCTAATACACATTATGTGCTGGAATCCCACGTGACAGTACAGAATCAGACAACTCCAGACCCTCTCCATTTTTAACTCAACATCAACATCATTCCGACATTGCCTGTATGTTGTCAGTCATACTAAAGGTACACAGTCTACTGGCCATTGGTAGTCAGTGGCCTGCTGTTTGTGTGATGATATAGGATTTGTATGTTACACGGACACACATTACAGCTTCTACTTTCAGGTGACTTAACATTGCCATGCACAGACTTTTCGGACACATGCAAAAAAAAATATGTCTCAGCTACATCCTTCTGTCAACTCCCATCACAACACTGCCCTCATTACAGAAAATGAACAAAATAGCCTATGTATCAGAAAGGAAGAGATTACTCAGTCAGACATTACGCCATCAGACATGTACCTGTTCCTTTGGGGTCCATTAAAGCTGGCTGTACAGGGACAAACCTTCCTGGCAAAGACCTCCAGCACTTCTGTGCTGAAGGCATGGGCCATGTCACCTGCTTTGCCCAGCATCCTGGCTTCCTGGCTCCCAGAAGTTGGTAACAGCAGCAAAAAATCTAAGAGGTCATGATGACTGCAGTGTTAGAAGGCAAGTGAGTGTTTTTTCACAATGCAGCATATAAGTACATAGTGGACTTGATCCGTGACGGAGACAGACATAGCCACTGGCTTTCGTGCGTAGCCATCACACATGTTAACCTATGGCAGGGGCCCATCATGGAGGCTTCCACCTATTACACGGGCAGCTTCCGCCGACGGCCATCTGGTACTCAATGTCCTGACGGCAAGGTCAGGCAGCAGCCATTTTAGGGTGTTAAGCTGTGCATTTTTTATTGTTAGTGCAACAGCAGTTCTCAAAATGGAGACTAGTATACTTCTAAATGTCAGATACGAAAAACACTTTTCTTGGTAAGATATGACACAATAAAATGTGAACCGTGACTGTGTTGGACACCAATAGTTCCCCGGGGAAGGTACTACTTCAGTTGACGGTATTTATTAGGAAATATTTTTTTTTTGCAAATAATACATTTTAAATGTATTAGTTGCACATAATGGAAAGAAATCAAATTTAAAAAAAAATGAAAATCATTTTTAGTTCCTAAAATTAGATGTTAATGTGTGTACATGTACTACTCAATGGCATTCCTACTGCTACCAAGAAGTCAGATGTATGTTGAGATCAAAAACATTTTGTGACCATTTCAGCTATTTTCTTTACCATACATACATACATATGTCTGAACCCAGCCATGGTTAGGGGGAGACACCCTCTGGTGTTCCAGCACTTTCCAGACCTTGACAACATGGAGGAAAGGGACGTCATCAAACAATTTCAACTAATAGGCAAACTATCTTGGATTTGTATCAGCAATTGCAGCCTGACCTCCTGCTTCATAACATGAATCCAACAGTCATAACACTAAAGACAGTACTGCATTTTGTTGCCACTGGAACTTTTCAGTATACTGTGGTAGTATCAGAGGGCATGTCCCAGCCAACTTTCAGTGATGTGCTACAGGAAGTTCTTGCTTCCTTGATGAAACACATCAACAGCTACATCCAATTCCCACGTCCACAGGATTTGGCCACTGTGAAGGGAGAACTTTATGCTTTGGGTGGACTACCACTTGTGGTTGGAGCAATACATGGCATGCATGTTGCTTTGGTGCCACCACATGCAAGTGAATAGATCTACTACAATTGGAAGAACTTCCATTCTATCAATGTGCATGATTTCTCCTTACCAGACTCAGACCTCTCAAGTGTGTGTAGCAGCTTCCCTGGGATAACACATGATTCATTTGTACTACGGAACTGCAACTAACCCATGCAGATATCACAACGTGGACCGCAGAGAGCCTGACTTGTTGGTAAGTACAACATGATTTGATTACCATTTGCCAGAATTCCAGCTGAGGAAGGGAAAATAGCTTGATATGTGAGTAATATGTTGATGTGTTGCTTCTGTGTAGGAGACTCAGTGTATCCTAACTGACTGTGGTTATTAAGACCGCTGAGAAATCCAATAACGCCAGGGGAAGTCCGCTTCAATGAGGCCCATGGAAGAACATGGAGGCCAGTAGAGTGGGCTTTCGGGCTCCTTGAGCCAGGTTTTAGTGCCTGGACAAGAAAAGTGGAGCCTTACTCGACTCACCTGATAAGGTGTGCCAAATCATGGTTGCCTGCTGCATTCTCCATAACACAGCCCTGCAGAGGAACATTCCTGTAATTGCAGAGGATGGTGACAGTGATGAGCACCTGGGTGAGGATGTTCAAATGTCCAATAAAGATGACAGTGGTGAAAAAGAAGGAGTTGATATACGTCAAGATGTGATTGACCACTTCTTCGCCAAGGTGTAAGTTTACCTTTACAAATTGTAACCTCCAGTGTCAGTACAACCTGTGACATAGGGAACATATCTGCCTGCTATGGTAAAGTGTTATGAATGGTCAGTGCAGAAAAGTTCAAGGTAAAGATGTTAGTGGATCAGAGTATCCCTCCATTGACTTCTGTGGTCATTGACAGAGATTAACTCTGTTTGTGCTAAGTATGTGTGACCTCATGACTTTTCAATTGAGTTGGATTTAATATGTGGCAAAAATAATTGTCTCTTGTTATTCGGTGTTAGGCTCCCTCACCATTCCATCTTCATTTGGACATTTCAAAGTTATGACATTTGCTCTGATATGTTGCTGTTTTGATGTGCAAAGTGAACATTGGTTGATCCTGGGACAAATCTTTTTCAGAGACAACTGGCGCTCCAATGGTATGTACGTTCAGAAGATTACATCAGACCTGTTTTCTGTGTGATGCTGCCATCAAGGCAATATATGCGACATGACTTCCTCAAACCACCTGTGTATGTAAAGCCCTAGCTTACTGTTCTTCCCTCAAATTGGCTAAATCTTTAATTTTTAGACGGTGGAGATACCTGTTGATGTGGTTCCTCATAAGTGATTGAACTTTTTGTTAGCACACCACTGATTGGTGAATGTGTCATTGCACCAGATACTTAAACAATATCCTATAATTGTCTTATGGCCTCAAATGTTGTTACTGCCATGATTTAGACTATTGGTGTTATTGATCCAGGTCTTTAATTGGGAGGGCAGGGTTTATGGCTCCTACTGAGGTCATGCGTCAGTGATAGTATGCCTATTTTATTTGATAGCATCACACATTCCCTTTCCTCCATGGTGTCAAGGTGGTGGAGCATATAACCCTGAATGGCACAGACTACTGGTGTTAGGCCTGGTTACTGAAACACATAGTTAATTTTTACATGCACTTGTTGCCAACATATGTATGTTCCAAATACATTCCGAGTTGAGTTTGTTTTCTTTGAATAAATTCATCAACACTTTACCACTTTGTCATTTTAATATTTTTTGGCAAATTAATGTTCGAAATATTTGACAACATGATGGTGAAAGACGGACATGGCAAATGAAAGGCCACAAATAACCCACCAAGATTCTTGTAGTCTGTGTCCATAACATTTATTATCATGACACCAAAAAAAGAGCAAGGTGAATAAAAAAAATGAAATAAACAAAAAAGAGTCCATCATGGTGGATGAAAACATGATAGTAGAGCCAAAAACTGGAGTCCAATGTCCAAAATACAAATGTCCGAAGAAAAGGTAAATATGTCCATGAAATAGTCCACGGAGTGAATGGTAGACACACACAAGAGGAAATGAGGTTCTGGGTCTCTTGGAGGTGGTGGCATTGGTCTTGCCATCCTCTCCCACTGGTCTGGAGGAAGAGGTGTATAGTTGCAGGGGCTTGGGTGGTAGAGGCAGGCTCCTCATGTCACAGGTCCTCCCTGTCTGTGGCTGGCAGTGGTGTACTTTGCCCAGATGTGGAGGAACCACAGAAAGGGGCAGATGGAATGGGAAACGCCCTTCAGATATGGTGATAGATGTCAAATAGCACCATAGTTATGCAGCTCTTTATTTCATTGTGGTTCTGTAGGTCCAAGATGGCTCCCTCTGCACCTCCATGATTGCCGAGAGTTCAGTTACAACCTGGCCCATCGCATCTTGGGGCTGTTGTACTGATCTCAAGACTATATCAAAGGTGGTCTGGCTGACAAAAAACCCAGTGATCTCTCTTGCTGGCCCAAAGATTCCCTTCCATGACCCCTACCCCCACTAGCCTGTGCCCTTGAGGAAGTGGGCCCTATTCCACTGGGCCCTGGCAGAACTGGAGGCTATGTTTGTGGTGTCTGAACAGCAGCCAACTCTGGAGGACACAGTATTGATGTGTACCTCGTCTGTGCACAGGAAGTGGAGATGTCCTCACACTGAGAGTTTGTTGCAGCTGTGGTGGGAGGTGTAGGTGTGGGTCAAGTTTGACTCACTGGAGATGTCTAGCCAGACAGACCAGATGGACCAGTTAGCTCCTGACTTGCATTAGTAGTGTCCTAATAGAAGTCTTGCTCCTGGTCTTGAGTGGAGGTGTCTTGTCTGGCAGACGGTTGCCCACCAGGCTGGGTTTTTGGATCTGTGAAAGTTGCGGATAATATGGAATTAAGACATAGTTTGGCATTTAATGTGTCTTTGTCTACAAATGAGCCAAACTAGAAAAGTAGAAACAGAGTGATAGACTAATTGGGCCTTTGTTTTATTTCCCTTATTTTACACATGTAGTCTGAATTACACATATGACAACTCTAGTGCTGATGTTGTCAAGATGTCCAGAAATGCAAAAGCGTTATTTCAGAATCATATGTTACGTATAGCAGACCTTGAACCCAACACAGTGGTGAATAGATTGTAGTGCGGGACCATTCCAAGGCTTAGCAGGCAACAAAACTATGTAATCAAAGAGGTTCAACTTACAAATATCATTGTATTTGGTCATCATATAGGGAGTGCAAATAAACTTTTGTGTGGATACTTCTTCTATTCAGCATACCAAAACACAATTTAAGAAAACTTGGATTTAATAGACAATTAATTATGTAAGCATTTTCACTGATTCTATGTCGCTATGAGCAGGTGTCAACATGATTGTGATACACAGGAAGTGACATTTTAATCCATAGCATGACATTGTGACTGACAAATGCACAATTTCTTTTAAATGTGTGTACATATGGAGGTAAAGGACAGTGGAACAACATTACATTGCACCATTGTTTTTCAGATCCAAAAACGCAGCTTCATGGTGCGAGTGGCCCTTCTCAACATGGCTTTATGTCAAGACGGGCCACTCATCTGAAAAGCAGGATGTCTGCAGAGGCGATTGCATGCCCCCGACCTCCTGGAGCACCTCTCGACATTTTCTGGTGGACACAAAAACTCCGGCAGGTGTCCCAAAAGGAAAGGGGAGTGGAAGAGAAAGTTCCAAAACACTGCCACATCTTGCCGGTCCACCCAGGCACCCTTTATCTTCGGGGGGCAGGTCGTTGTTGACAGAGTGATAGTAGAGTTAGTGCACTCAACGTCCTTGAAACTGAATCTCTCTTTCTGATATGGGCACAGGAGTGATAGAAGAACACCAGGATGCTCCAGCACTTTTCTTGGATAATAATAACTGATGGCACAATTACTAACACTGCATTACCAAAAACCTAAACTAAGTACCATAACAATAAGTACTGCAACACTAGGGCTGGCTTCACAGAGATTCACTGTTGCACACTACAATTAGAATTGTGGTTGCACTTATCATGCACAAGAAAGACAAACAAGGGCATTAATTATATCACATATAACTTTCCTGCATGCATAGGGTTAAACTAAACGGAACAAAAATAATTCAAGAAATACAAATGCCCACTCTGGGTTTAAACAGTTAGGGTGACACAGTTTGGTTTGGTTTCACTGTGTGTGCGAAAAACCCTTCAAAAGCAAATTCCTCAAACCTGAAACACAGGCATGAATGACACAATTTAAATCCAAGAGTTATACTATTAGAGAAAGAAAAGTCACGTAAATGCTCTTTTCAATTTGCACTGTCAATTTTTGAGGTACTTGAGCTCAAGAAGATTTCCTGAAGCTCATTTAGGCAAGTAACTACAATAATAATTTAGAATGTTCAGAAATGCATTTGTCTCTTCAAGATAAGCACTCTGCCAAAATACGAGGTCTGAAATACTCCAGCTGTTCTATGAAAGCATGGCGCTCAAAGAACAAACTCCCTGGAGAATACTAGTCACTTAGCTGCAGTCTTTTCTGGAGTGCTGGAGGAAGGCCTGGTGCCAGCTGGTACAGGAACGAAGAAAAGAATTGCCTCAAAAGTCCTGAATACGAGGATGACAGCAGGGGCTGGACTGCCAAATCAGATGCTGAGATCAGGAAGCAAAACAAAGCCAAGCAGGGAGGCATGCTCTGCTATTTATAGCCAATCAGGAAAGCAGTTGAGTTTCCACATGTGGATGAGTCACAACACCCACTTAGAAGCACATGTCTACAACACACCCCATTAGAAGCACATGTCTACACCTGCTCACATTAGCAAACAAGCACTGGTTAAACAAGCATTGATAAAACCAATTGTGTAACACAGCACATTATGTTTACTTAGAAACATGAAGGTATAACCAAGAATAGAGACATTATTTAACCCTAATCCCTGGGGATGCTGACAGATAATGCAGGAGGCACCTTGGGGATTCCTGACACATGGTAGCTGTAAACATCTGTTGACACCATATACAATACTTTTGTGAAGTTACACATATCACTTTTAATGACTATATTGGAGATGTTGCAACATGTACACATATGGATATGATGTAACTAGGGGAAAACACCACTTAGAAACACTATACTTTCCTGTGAAAATGAATGTACATTTGGACCTGTTTTTGAAAGCACAACGTACATTGATAGAAAGTAATGGGCAGGGCCAATGCAAGGGACGTTGCATGGGGAACTACGCACAATCTGACTCTACATATCACACATTGTTATAAATAGAGCTTTATCCATGCTGCTAGTAATTGGTATTACATAATATATATAGTGTGTCTTCAAAATTAGCTACATCAGTTTTGCTAAGGGTGTTCCAGCATTCTAATTATCTTACTTAAGGGCAGGACTCCATTAGTGATTAGTGAAACATACATAGGTGTATCGTACCAGTTTCCACTCCACCAGGGATTCCTGCAAAGCATTTGGGGTGCAGGATTTGCAAGAGCCTCTCCTCCCAGGGAAAGAGTTGTAATGGGGGGCTAAGAGAACCACCACCGGTTCTCTGGGACTTCAGGTGATGCTTGAGGCCAGTGAACAAACTTTCCTCTGGAGGTCGTTCCACCTCTCCCTAATCTCCTCCTGTGTGCGCAGATTGTTAGCTACAGCATTCATTCTGTCAACTATTCTGGCCCACATCTGCCTATTCTGGGATATGGTGGTATTTTGGACTTGTGCTCCAAACAAATGTGGCTCTACTCTTATGATTTCATCCACCATGATAGACAATTCTCCCTCTAGAAAACGGGGATTCTCCTCCCTGCTATAGTGAATTATGGAGAAAAACTAAACTAGTGCCCAAAAAAATGAGGGAAAAACCATTAAACAGAGTTTTAACAAAAACAATACAGAGGAAGAGTAAAACAGAAAAAAAACCTGTCTCCTGTGTGAAAATTCCTTTATCCAAATGGTGTTCTGTAATGTATTAGCAAAGGATCATGGTCTGAATTGGAGCGTGTTTTATAGTGTGTTTTGCAGATGTTCACACTTGTACAATGTTCAACCAGTGTGGGCTACTACCATCTAACCAGTGGTCACAACCATAGTACTATATTGAACGTGTTCCATAGCAGACTCTCGCTGTCATAGGCCCAACTCTGACTCACCACCAGCACAACTGTGTGATTTAATTGGGCTTGGTGGGATGCTGCCATCAAGAAGATGACAGAGGGCCTACTCGTCGGCATTGGAGTCTGCCACATCGGCTACAGGATGCAGGTGGCGCAACAGAGTACACTCTGTCATGGCAGTTTTTGGCTTAGCCGCAACATATCTAAATATGGCAGGTGGGAGACCACTGACATGACAACCTTTTCGGCCCACCGGCGATGTGGCTTAGTGGTGCGACCACCAACATCTAAATTGGGTCCACAGCCTAAACTCAGAAGATCCTCTTACCTGTGTGTGTTGTGTTCCTCAGTCCTGTGCCCTGATGCCACAGACCTCAGTGCCCTTCCATAAATGCATCTTCTTCCTCCTCCTTTCCGCCAATATCCTCCTTATACATGTCTTGCTTCTTTTCTGCCATTGTGGTAAAGGAAGAGAGAGGGCAACTGAGAATCAGATCGGCTGATACCCTGCTGTCTCCCATTGGCTGTTGTTGAAAATGTAAGCAGCCTCCATACACACTGTTCTCTCCATTCATTTGACGTCAAGCTGCGGCTCCTCTAAAGTGGTGAATGGCACTGTTCAGCTACAGAGGCTCATAATGTCAAAATAACTTTGAAGTGCTGATGATAGTGATTCATTCTGCCAGGGGAGTGGTAAAATGTATTAGTAATTCAGCGTTACAAGAGAAACGCAGAATTACTAAATTCCTCCAATTCTGCCAGTGAAATTAAAATTTCCACCCACCCCTTTTTTACAGTACATGTACTAAATGTACCATAATCCACTTTAATGGTTTTTGTAACCTTTTGTTTTGGCTTAATAATTAACATTGACTAGTTGTGCTTTAACTGCATTGCTTTATGTTTTTTTAAACCAATTAATGGCACTTGTTATGTGGTTAATTTACATTCTTTTCTCTTCCTGTACAATCCAAATCACAAGACTCTTACGAGCTCACAAAAAAACCTTGTGGCAAGGTTACTCAGTGAAGTGCAATGCTTCTCTTCTAAGAGTCTTGTGGTATCGTACGAAGCCCTAACATCAAGCTTCACCTGTAGAAACATGTAAATGACTCTCACGTGACTCTTGTGGGATTGTACATATATTTGAAAATCACCCAATAGAAAAGCTCATACTGCTTATCAAGTAACTATGCACTATACAAGCAGCATTTGGTCACAACCAAACCTACTTTTGTAACTGCATAAAAGGCCACCAATTACATTTATAATTTTGTGACCCTCCCATTTTTCTCCCCTGGTATAACTCTGTCTTGCACCTGATGCTTCGTTCTTCTGCTGAGCACTCCTTTTGTGACTGCGACCTGTATACTGCACATTGGTTTGCCTCTGGATTTTGGGACACAGCTTCCTCCACTGGACTAGAGAATATGGCCCTCATTACAACACTGGCGGTAAATCCCGCTTACTACCGTGCTGAAGGCCACCAACATACCCGTGGCCAACATGGCCGCGGCGAAAATCCGCTACAGGTGTTACAACCCACATCTCGTAATCCGCCACAATACAGACACCCACACAAGTCCACCACACCAAAGGTCAGTGATAAACTGGCAATAACAAAACCCACACCGTCACGCCAACAAGAATACGCCCACACTATCATGGACCACGTATCAATGCGGCGGTCTTTCAACCGTCGTAATCCATTGGCAGTACACACTGCTGTGCTCAAAATACACACACACTTACAAAACACTACCACATTGGACAAATCGAAATACACATACTTGATACACACACACACACCACACCTACACAGTCACAACATTATAAAACACACACCCACATTACTCACAACACCTTACAACATTTTTGTGAAGAAGCACAGAGAGAGAATAGCTAACACCACACCAGCATCCACTAGCACACCACACCACCACTCGTACAACATCCATGCACCTCAAACAACACACAGCAACACAACATTTCACACAGCACAACAAACATCGCCTCACACATCACCACACCACATCATGGCACCTCAAAGGCACCCCAGGTTTTCTGAGGAGGAGCTCAGGGTCATAGTCGAGGAAATCATCCGGGTAGAGCCACAGCTTTTCGAATCACAGGTGCAGCACACCTCCATTGCAAGGAAGATGGAGCTATGGCGGAGAATCGTCGACAGGGTCAACGCAGTGGGACAGCATCCAAGAACACGGGATGACATCAGGAAGAGGTGGAACGACCTACGGGTGAAGGTACATTCAGTGGTATCCAAACACCAGATTGCTGTACAGAGGACTGGCGGTGGACCCCCACCTCCTCCCCCACAACTAACAACATGGGAAGGAGCAAGTCTTGGAAGTACTGCATCCTGAGGGCCTCGCAGGAGTAGCAGGAGGACTGGACTCTGGTAAGTCATATCTTTATTACCAAATCTCCCCACCCCACCCCACCTGCATGCCATCAAATACCCCCACCCTCACCCTCACTCCATCACTCCAACACCTCACATATGCCCCACTATCACAACCCACACATCCCAATACCAAGCCCTGCATGCAACACCAAAGCTTGGACACCCATTGCCAAAGCATGTCCAGTACAGACACCCACACAGACCCCAAAACACTAATCACACAATGGCAAACACAACAAGGCAAACGCAGGAGTAGAGGGTAACTCACCCAATGCACAAGATGGCACACACAGATACTAAAACTATGCATTTACACCCCAGCATGACCTATACCCAACGTCACCGGACAGGAGATGCCAGACATATCCAGTCCCCCCACAGAAGAGGCCCAAGGTGACAACAGCAGCTCTGCACGCCTGGATCAAGATGACCAGCCCGGCCCATCAGGGACCTCTGGACAGTCGGTTCCCCTGCCACAGTCACAAGCCACCACAGTGCCTCCTCCCTCAGGAGACACCACCACAGCACCTACCCAGCGGGCCCATCCCTCTGTCTCCAGGACACATCAATCAGCAGTGTGTCCACCACTACAGGGACCCCAGGCAAACCCACTAACCCAAGACAATCAGGGACCGGGGGTCAGTGGCAGTGGACACATGGTTCAGGGGACAGAGGCACAAGGATAACAGGGAAACTGGGAGGACAGCTGTGTGACAGGGGGAGGACAGGCCCTGGGAACCCACTGTCCACAAGGCACTCTCCAACATCATGGGAGCATACCATCATTCCCAGGAGACCATGGGCACGGTACTGGCCAAGTTTCAGGAGACCCAGTGGCTGCAGGAGGAACACTACCTGTGGATCAGGGAGGACTTGAAGTCCATCAACACCACCCTGGTCACCATTGCAGGGGTGCTGGCAGACCTGGCCAACACCAGGAGGGACACAGTGGGACATAAACGGGCCCCTGACACTACCCTGAACGATGAACAGCCCTCCACCTCTGCCAGCGCTAGTGGACAGGAGGCCCTGCCACAGGACCAACAGGACACCAGCACCCCACAACCTGCAGAAGGATAACCAGCCCGCAAACGGTCCCTGAGATCCAGGAACAAGACAGAGAACATTGCCAAGACCCCCGCCAGGAAATGAGACTCTCCTGATTGTCATTCTTCTGTCCCACTTTGTCACCCTGTCCACCTTAAACTGCCATTGCTCCCCTTCCTATGCCCCCTTGGATAATGCACCTGTGAGACCAAGAGACTAAACTCTACCATGGACATTCCTCCACCATCACTCCAGCCCATTGCACACCCCACTCCACTTATTAGCACAGAGATAAACACCCTTGATTCACAAATCAATCTGGAGTCAGTCTGTACTTCTACAAATGTGTAATTGCAACCTTTCGGAAATATAGCAATGTCAATGTTCATGTTCACATACCAATGTTACACAGTTGTTGGGCAGCAGTAAATATAGCAGAGGGCACAAAGTGGGACCCAGATCTGTGAAATGGAAAGCCAAAGTGACACGCCAGGGTCCATACACAGAGGTAAAAATGCAGAATTATGCTATGTCCTACAGTAGTATGAGATGTGAGAAGCAGTGCCATCCTCTTACCTGTGTCTCACTGGAAGTATTGCATGATGATATTACTTCTGTTGTCCACATCTTCTTCTTCTGCCTGCTCTTCTTCCCTGTCCACAGGCTCCACAGCTGCCACAAGACCAGTATCAGGCCCATCCTCCTGCAGAAAAGGCACCTGGCGTCGCAAAGCCAGGTTGTGTAACATACAGCATGCCACAATGACTTGCACACCTTCTTGGATGAGTAGTATAGGGAGCCACCTGTCAGATGGAGGCACAGGAACCTGGCCTTTAGGAGGCCGAATGTGTACTCTATTATCCTCCTAGTTCGCCCATGTGCCTCATTGTAGTGTTCCTCTGCCCTTGTCCTGGGATTCCTCACTAGGGTCAGTAGCCATGACAGGTTGGGGTAACCAGAGTCACCTGCAAATATCGAGGGACAACTGTTAGACATCCTCCAAACATTAGGGACTCTCCCATACCCAGACACCTACTTAAACTGTGTGGGGACCTTGGACTCACCTATTAGCCACACCCGGTGCCTCTGGAGTTGGCCCATCACATAAGGGATGCTGCTATTCCTCAAAATGTAAGCGTCATGCGCAGAGCCAGGATACTTGGCATTCACATGGGAGATGTACTGGTCTGCCAAACACACCATCTGCACATTCATAGAATGGTAGCTTTTGTGGTTTCTGTACACCTGTTCATTCCTGTGGGGGGACAAATGCCACATGTGTAGCATCGATGGCACCATTGATGTTGGGGATATGTCCCAGGACATAGAAGTCACCTTTCACTGTGGGCAAATCCTCCACCTGAGGGAACACGATGTAGCTGCACATGTGTTTCAGCAGGGCAGACAACACTCTGGACAACACGTTGGAGAACATTGCCTATGACATCCCTGATGCCATGGCCACTGTTGTTTGAAATGACCCATTGGCCAGGAAATGGAGTACTGACAGGACCTGCACTAGAGGGGGTATTCCTGTGGGATGGCGGATAGCTAACATCAGCTCTGGCCCCAACTGGGCACACAGTTCCTGGATTGTGGCACAATCAAGTCTGTAAGTGATAATGATGTGTCTGTCTTCCATTGTCGACAGGTCCACCAGGGGTCTAGACATCGGAGGATGCCGCAATCTCATCACCTGCCTTAGCGGACGTACCCTATGGAGAAGAAAGGTGAGCAGAGGGTCATACACCACATAGGTTTCACAAGGTGGTTTAGCACAATCATGAACTAATCTTTGTGTGCCTTTGTCTGTCCGTATTTATGGCCAAAAGTGCTGTGACGCAGTTAGTTGGCCTGCCATGTGGCCACCTGAAATGGCAGCTGCCTGACCTGTAAGGAGGGACAAGGGGAAATGAGGAAACCGCACTGGCGTTGTCCAACGTCGCAGTAGGTGGTCGAAGACCGCTGCGCAATTCAGCATTGGTTATCATTGGGCCCTATGGGTTCCAGGAACCAATGACGATGTAAGCCGGCGGTGACGGTACGCTCCACCGCGGACGTGACCGCCATTTTCTATCTGTTCACTCACTTGATACCTGACCTTCAACAGGAGAGGACCTACACTGCAAGTGCTGCTGTGACCTGAGTCTGGAAGCGACAATGGCTACAGTGTCTGGGGAAAGGGCCCCTGCCTTCACTGCAGAGGAGTTGGAGAAACTGGTGAATGGGGTCCTCCCCCAGTACTTGCCACTCTACGGTCCTCCAGACAAACAGGTGAGTAAACTGTGTGCATGGTGGATGGCATATGATTGTATGGAGTGTTGTGGATGGAAGAGACAGGGAGGCACAGGCCAGCATGTGAGGATGGTGAGTGTATGTTTTTATGAGCCAGGGTGGGAGGTTTGTGGCCAATGAGTGAGAAGAACTGTATGGGGGAGTAACATCCATTTTTACTTCCCTATTCCCCTAGGTCAGCAACCACCAGAAGAAGGGTATTTGGCATGCCATCGCCAAGGAAGTGCGGACCCTGGAGGTCTACCACAGACGGAGCACCCACTGCCGGAAAAGATGGGAGGACCTGCGCCGCTGGAGCAAGAAGATGGCGGAGGCCCAGCTGGGGATGGCCTCCCAACGTGGAAGGGGTGCCCGTCGCACCAGGACCCCCCTGATGTACCGGATCCTGGCGGTGGCATATCCTGAGTTGGATGGGCGCTTGAGGGCATCACAGCAGCCACAAGGGGGTGAGTACAGTCTCATTCAGCTGACTCAGCGCGCTTGACAAGGTGCCTGGGTGGGGACGGTGGGCTGTGGGTTCCCCTAGGCCAGGGCAGACGCACCAAGGTACATCCATTGTTTTGCAGGCTCAGTGGCACTCCAACCCCAAAGGTGGTAGTTGCCCTCTAGACCTAGTCAGGCTCCTGTGGGTTCCAGCTGTGCATGAAATAGGTCTAGGCAGAGTCCCCCATGGGCATGTGCTTTTCCCCTGCACTGTTAGTGCATGCGCTAGTGCATAGGTATGCTCCCTGTGTGTTGTGTCCGCCCATGGTAGTGGTGTTGCAGGCATTGACCATGTGTCTCTTGTGTCTTTCCCCCCTTTTTGTTTTGTCACCCTGTTCCTGTGTGCATTAGCATCATCTGGCGGAGGAGCATTGTCACGAGAGCAGGAGGGAGCTGCAACCCATATGGCCCTGGAGGGTGAATTTACGGAGTCTGAAGGCACCAGTGGGACAGAGGGCAAGGGAAGCTCCACGATGGGGACAGGAGGAGACACCAGAAACAGTGACTCCTCCTCTGATGGGAGCTCCCTTGCTGTGGCAGGTACCTCTGTGCCCACTGCAACAACAGGTACAGCTGCCACCGTTCCACCAGCACCGCCCTCCCAGCAGCCCCTCATTGTGTTGCCTGTGCCCGCTCACCCAGAAGGGTGGGCATCTCCTTCGCCCCAGGCACCTCAGGCCCTGCCCCAGTCAGCCCTGATGCCCTCAGTAAGAAGGCTATTGACCTCCAGAGATCCCTCACTGTTAGGCAATCAACCATTGTGAATGCCATCCAGGGTGTCGAGAGGCATTTGCAGCAAACAAATGCATACCTGGAGGGCATTCATTCTGACGTGGCGGCCCAACAGAGAACATTTCAGGCTCTGGCCTCAGCACTGATGGCAGCCATTGTCCCTGTGTCCAGCCTTCCCCCTCCAACTTCCACTACCCAGACCCAATCCCCTCTACCTCAGCCTATCCCAAGCACACCATCAGACCAGCATTCATCCAAATCAACACACAAAAGTAGCTCAGGCAAACATAAGCACCACACATCCAACAGGCACTCACACAAGCACCATACCCATGCAGACACACCAACACCCACTGCCTCCACTGTGTCCCCCTCCTCCACGTCCTCCTCCTCCCTCCCAGTCTCATCTCCACTCACACCTGCATGCACTACATCCTCAGCCACTACCTCCATCACCAGCACGCCCATCACTACACACCACTCATGTGCACTCACCACCCCCACTACCATGCACACGTCCCCTGTGTCCTCTCCCAGTGTGTCTGTGAGCCTTCCTCCCAAACTACACAAACGCAGGCACACATCCACCCAACAGCCATCCACCTCACAACAGCCTCCGGCCCATGCACCTTTACCCAAATTCAGCAAACGTACACATCCTACAACCACTCCCTCTTCCTCCACTCCCAAACCCCCTCCATCTTCCCGTCCCAGTGTGTCTAAAAACCTTTTCCTGGCTAACATTGACCTCTTCCCTACACCTCTCCCCAGTCCTTCCCCTAGGGCCAGGATGTCCAGGTCCCAGCCCAGCACCTCAGCCACCAAATCCTCCAGCACTGTGGTCTCAGCAAGTCCTGTCACATCGCGGGTGGCACCCATCAGGGCTGCCAGTGTGCCACCTAGCGAGGCCCAGGATCAGCCCATTCCGCCACCTGCCAAGGTGAAGAAGGTGCCCACATGCCGTAGGGAGAAGCCACCCCAACCACCCAGCAAGGCCTCCTCCAAGCCAAAAGGGGACAGTGCCAAGGGACCAGCAGCGAAATCCAAGGTGGGGAAGGGACACAAGGCTAAGGAGAAGTCAGGGCACGTAGCCTCCGGCTGAGGGACTAGTCACCCCTTCTGGCAACCAGAACAGCAACCTGTACGGCGGTGAACACCGCCACCTGCACTGCCACCTGCACCCCCACCTGCACCGACACCTGAATGTCTGTTGCCTCAGGAACAGTCCCCATCATCATTCCCAGTGGGCAGCCGTCCGAGGCTGGAGGAGACGTCCTGCTGTCTCCCTCCACAGGTGCTGACACATTCACCACTGGCAGCATCTCCGCCACAGACACCGCTTCAACCACTGCCACCATCCCTGCGACGTGCTCAGACAGTGCCACCACAGCCAACATGGCTAACATTCCAAGTGGACAGCCGTCCGAGGCTGCAGGAGACGTCCTGGACCCTGCACAGACTACTTGAGGCATGACACCCAGCACTGTTTGTAGCAGCAGGTGGCAGGCAAAGTCGCAGCAGGGTGGAGTGTGTCTCTGCCTCCATGGAGTATCATGCTACCTGTTCCCAGGCAATCTCGTGCCACACACACCCAGGTGAGGGAATGGGACCTGCCACACTGTATGTGAAGCACTCTGGGCGCCAAGCATGTGAACCAGTAGAGAAAAGCATCCACTCACCCTTTCCTTGGCAGGATGAAGCACTCTGGGCACCAAGCCCCCTCCAGAACCATTGGAGAAAAGCATCCACTCACACAGTCCTTGGCAGGATGAAGCACTCTGGGCACCAAGCCCCCTCCAGAACCAGTGGAACATGTCAACAACTTGAGAGACTGTGGCTTTGCACTCCCCAGGATAAAGCAGTGGGCAACCCACCCACTTGAGAGACTTGAGAGACTGTGGTTTTGCACTCTCCAGGATAAAGCAGTGGGCAACCCACCCATTTGTGAGACTTGAGAGACTATGGCTTTGCACTCCCCAGGATAAAGCAGTGGGCAACCCACCCACTTGAGAGACTTGAGAGACTGTGGCTTTGCACTCCCCAGGACCAAACAGTGGGCATGGAGCCCCTTCGTGGAGCTGTGGCGTCGTCCGTTCATCCGGCTGAGGTGCCCCCTTTCCCCTCCCCGTGAGGTACCTGTTTATTTTCGATCTGATACCCCAGCAGTGTTCTCTCTGTTTTGAATCAGGTATCATGTGTGGGCTTCGCCCATGCATTTTGGGACCAGTGGTCCACGGACAATGATTGGGACACTATCCGGACTTGTGTAGTTGCTGTACATGTTTGTATATACTGATGATTTAAAGTTATCTTGGCCTATCAGAATTTTTGATTATTACACTCATTACAATCATTTCATTTTGTCCTTGCGTTCTTCCAGGAGGTGACAGGGTGTAAATGTAATGTTGCTGCATGTATTTTTGTGTATGTTGTTGTGGGTGAGGGTGGGGGTGGGGGTTTTGCATGTTGCGTGTGAGTGTGTCACTCTCTGCTCCTGGTAGAGGAGGAGGTAGAACAACATGGGCAGGACCTATAACTCGGGCTCCGTGGCATCCTGGTTCCTCGTTGGGTTTTGGGAGGTGAGTGGTTTCCGTTCCACAGACTGTTTCCGCTCTGCTTTTAATGGCGTTGGTCCCACCCCGGAAAAGGTGGCAGATAGGCCTGTTGTAATACAGTTGGCGATACATTGGGTTCCGCCTGTCTGTTGGCGGTTACCGCCGCGGTGTTTGTTTCTACTGCTGTGGCGGTAGGAGTGTTAAAGTGGCTGTCTATGTTGGGGGTTTCCGCCATGGTCGTGATTCCATTTTTTTAACCGCCGGCCTTTTGGTGGTATTACCGCTGCTTTAACACCGACCACCAGGGTAATGAGGGCCTATGTCATTAAGGGGGTTATTACAACTTTGGAGGAGGTGTTAATCCGTCCCAAAAGTGACGGTAAAGTGACGGATATACCACCAGCCGTATTACGAGTCCATTATATCCTATGGAACTCGTAATACGGCTGGTGGTATATCCGTCACTTTACCGTCACTTTTGGGACGGATTAACACCTCCTCCAAAGTTATAATAACCCCCTAAATGTGTTATTGACAAAAATCTTGTATTTCCAAACTTGGACATAACTTGGAGGAGCCATAGAGAAATGAAGTGGCATCAACTGTTGCCAATGGTTTAGAGCATTTTTGATTGTGAGCACCAAGACCTGATGATAGTGCACTGTGGTGGCATTGATCTAGGCACAATCATGTGTTGTGCTTGAAATCCAAAGGAAGGAGACCTTTTCACAATTGATCTCTCTCTTTCCTCACACTGCTTTTGTATGTTCTAATAAATGTCAAAGGCAAAAATGGCAATGATCGGAAGAGTTTTGTCCTAAGATTGATAAATCCCTCAAGCATGTCAATAAAACTGCTTCTGCATATCTTTGTGATCATGAAATGGATTCTATCTATAATAACAACATCTTGTTTGATATGCCATGTGTCTATAGGCAAGATGAAGTGCACTTAACATGGAAGGGAACATAATCTCTGTTAATAACATCAAGGAATGCATCCAGTTCTACATGTAACTAAACATTACACACTATAAACACAAAGGCTTTTGTCAGAGCCACCCTATTCCAACATTATCTGATTGTTTCATAGTATGAATCTTTTTAGGGATATAGACACCCTTTACAGTCTTGTGAGAATGGAGCACCAAAATGCCTGCCCTCACTCGTATATTTGTACAGCTCTCACTAGAGTCTAGTGAACTCAAGCACTTAACCTATATTTTGTTGATACTGGATTAATCAATCATGATGAGCACACAATAACAAGATACTTTCATAAATGAATGAATTCGCATCACCTCTTTTAGATTCCCCTACCATAAACACTCTGTCAACCCCAGCACGTAGGTATGTGTTCAGGGAGGCTCTGCATCCCAGGCCTGAAGGTTAAGGACTGACAGTTCACAGGTGGGGTAGCACTTAGACCACTGCCAAACACAAACAATCCCACAGATATAAAGCAAAATTACAATAGTTCATGGAGATTGGCCCCACTAAAGCACACATGGCCAGAGGGACGTGTGTATTCCCAAGTCACCATAAAGTTAGAGTCCACATGTAGTTAGGTAAACTTAGCCAATCAGGACAATGCACACACAGCACACGCAGTGACCACGCACCCCTCAGGCCGAACATCTAGAAATGTACTCGCTGGCCCACACTGTGTCCACTCCAGGTCGAGGCCCACTTGCATTCTCTATCTGAAATTGTATTTATGACTCCTTGACAATTGTTCACATTTTTCACCAGGGGAAGAATGTTTTTATGACTTTACTGCACCTACAGAAATGCATAAAGTGGGCCTCTAATCAACATACAGTGGAAGGACAGTCCTCAGATCCCGGTTCTGTAACTGCTCTGCCAGCCATATTGTTAATTAAATGGACCATTCCATGTATTTCCAGATGCCTCTTGTCTCTTATTTTTTAAGGTAAATTCCCATTTGAGCAGCATTTTGGCAAACCAGCCAGGAGCTGATTCGTTCTTTGAACTCAACTACAACCAATGAAAGATGACCCTGCCTGGATGGATTCAGATTTGTGCAAATAAGAAAGGTGAGTAGATGCAAAAATTTACTGGAAGTTCTGCTGAAGTCGTGGGGCAGAAGTCTGTCCTGAAGCCACTGTCACAAGGGCCTTAGTCCTAGTATTTGGTGTGTGGCAAACTAGGAAAAAGCATAATCCACAGAAGTCATTTTCTTGATTGTCAGCTTCAGAAACGGTGATCGATTGGACCGCTGGGTGTAACACAAATGGTAACTCTTGACCCATGGGTATAATACAGGGTTTTTTGTTTGCTAGCTGCTTGGTCCGCTGGGCGTGACACAGATGGCACACATAAGGCTGAGTTGTGACACAGGGTCAGCCCTCTGTTTTATGAGGTGCCTTCGATTGCATCGTTGGGCGTGATGCAGTTGATACGCAAAAGCTGTGTGTTTGTGATAGGGCCCACATCTCAATCTTATTACGCTAACCTGGTTTTCTCAGTGCCAGCAGTTTCTTCACATTGGTAGTATCTGAAAAAAAGTGAGAGGTGTGCTTTGCGTAGACTGCTGGACATGACACAGATGGTACGCAGGACCCCTGGGTGTGACATGGGGGAATTCAGATGGTAAGGTACTAGAACAATTGAGATCCAGGACAGTAGACATAGCTTGTGCTTTGCCAAGAAGGGTCTACAGTCATTGAAGTAAGTCCTTTCTTTCTTGTTGCTGCATATCCAGGGGACCACCACCCCCAGGGCAAATATTTAAAAAACAAAAACAAGCCCCAGGAACCACCAACTCCTTGAGGCAATGCAAACATTGGAGGGGGCTGCACAGCCCCCCTCATAGAGCTAATAATGGCCCTGGGGACCGCTACCCCCCCCAGGGCTAGCTCCTACTATGTCCTGGGGTACCCACCCCCTGGGCATAGCTGTTTGTTGTGGCTTGGCTGCAGCTCTGCAGCTGCTGCCAAGCCAGAGCAAACACTTCAGTTTTTGACAGCGAGACCTGTAAATCAGGTCCCACTGTCAAAAACTAACATTTTCATCTCTGTGCCCTGCATGTTTGCAGGGAACAGAGATGAAATGCGTGAGCAAGTGATGTCACTGACCATGTCATGAGTGATGTAATATGTGAGGTCATAAGCAGTGCATTTTGGGAGCGCAAGTTATAGTTAGCTAAAGTAACTATAACTGCTGAATTTCTTAGGTTTTGTATGAGTAAATTCAGAATGTAACTATAACATCGGTTTTTTAAATTCCATTTCCTAACTATTTTTCAGTAAATATCTATATATATATATATATATATATATATATATATATATATATATATATATATATATATATATAAATATATATTAATATATATATATATATTAATATATATATATATATTTTTTTTTTTACTGAAAAACCCTTTTGCAGCTTTTGCTATAGAAACTAGGTCCTAGCTAAAACTACCTAAGCAGTTTTTGTTTTTCTAATAACTTTGCAGCTGCTTGATGAATCTTCATGACATTTTCCAAGAAAATATGACGCTCACTTCAGAATCTGCCCGGCCCTCTTCCCCAAAAATATAATAAGTATTTAGTCTGTGCCTTGGGGGATGGGGTACCCAGGGCTGAGATTGGCCTGGGGAGGGGGGCCTCGTAGCCCCATTCCCCCCAAAAAAATTAAATATTCAGCCCGAGGGGTGGGGGCCCAGGGCCAAGATTGACTAGAGCAGGCCGCGCGGCCACCCTTCCCCCCAATAAAAATAAATACTTAGGCTGGGCCCTGGGGAATGGGGTTACTGGGGCCCAGATAAGCCTAGGGAGGGGAGGCCATGCGGGTTGGGTTGTTATATGGGTTGACCGCAGTGCCTGGCCACATCCCCACTGTGCACGGCCAAAGGCCCTGCACAGTACAGGGTTGGGTTGTTATAGGGGTTGACAACAGGGCCTCGCCGCAGGCCAACTACTACCACACACAGATGAAGGATATCCACAGTGGTGGTTGAATTAACGTATAATAATGAAAACTACTTTACGTTAAAAAACATAGAAATTCACTGAAAAAATACAAAGGTTACAGGGAAGTTATAGTTAGGCTCACATTTAAAACGTACCAAACCATGAAATATGTGAAGTCATTAGCAGTGCATTGCAGGGGAAGTAAGTTATAGTTAGCTCAGGCAACTCTATTTGCTGAATTTCTATGGTTTTTTGTGTGTACAATCTGAACCTAACAATAACATTCGGTAACCTTTGTTTTTCAGTGAATTTCTAAGGTTTTTTTAAATTCTATTTCCTAACTGTAACATCTCTATTACCTTTGATTTTTCAGTAAACTACTATGTTTTTTAAAGCTGTTTCCTCACTATAATGTCCCTGTAACATTTGTTTTTTTAGTGCATTTCACAGGTTTGTTTTAATATAAATTGTACTACAATTTGACCCATAAGTTCAACCAAAACTAAGTTCAACTAAGTAACATTAAAATATAAAAAATTAAGGTAAGGTAACTTATGTAGTCTTTCTATAAATGTAATGAACCAGGTCTTTCTTTTATTAATTTTATGAATCAGTGGACCCGTCACAAATTCTCTGACAAATAAGGGGTCTGTTGGTTATATTGCAGGATGATCTGCAACGGAGCTGTGGATCCATTCTCAATCAAAAGCACACATTCAATACTAAAATAACAACACATTTAATACAAACATGCAATTGCAATGTCTATAAGTGTATCACTCCCTGTGTGTGGATGTGTGAGTGATTGTGTGGGTGTGTTGGTGGCTATATGATTGTGTAAGTGGGTGTGTGAGTGGCTGTGAGTGGCTCTGTGGGTGTATAAGAGGTTGTGGGAGTGGATGTGTGAATGTGTGAGTAGGTGTGGGAGTAGCTGTGTGGGTCTGCAAATGGTCTTTGGGTCTGTGAGTGGGTGAGTGAATGACTGTAAGGGTGAGTGAGTGGTTGTGTAAGTGTGTAAGTGGGTGTGTGAGTGGCTGTGTAAGTTGCTGTATGGGTGTTTGAGTGGGTGTGTGAGTGGATATGAGGGAGTGTAAGTGGGAATGAGTGTGTGAGTGGCTGTGTAAGTGGTTTTGTAGGTCTGTGAGTGGGTCTGTGACTGGATGTGAGAGGTTGTGTGGGGGTGTAAGTGGGTGTGTGGATCTATGAGTGAGTGTGTGAGTGGTTTTGTAGGTCTTTGAGTTGGTATGTGAGTGTCTATATGGGTGTGTGAGTGAGTGTGTGAGTGGTTGTGTGGCTGAGTGCCACAGTAGATCCACAGATCCTCATGTGCTAAAAAAGAACAGTTTTGGACAATTTCTTGCCCATGAAAGGTCCCTCACAGACTCTTCCATCAGTCCCATGGGCTCAGGGTACCCCCAGCTTGACCCCTTCTATCATGTTAAAAAGCCCCAATTCACAAAATGGCAGCCGCAACTTGCCTCTCAAGTTGCGCTCAGCCAATCACGACATTGCTGTTGGTTCATGGATCTACTGCAGTGGATCTGTGTCTTTAGATATACATAAATATTTTTACTTTAATACCTCCAAAACTACTGAACAGATTTACACTGAATTACAAAAAGCACTCTTTCTGGACCTAGATCTAGCTTTCTACCAAATTTGGTGTAATTCCGTTCAGTGCTTCGGCCTGTAGTCATGTCTAAAATTCCTATGAGAAACTGCATGGGGAAAACTTATTTTGGGCTCCCCCTTTTTCACGGCCTGCTTGACTTTCTCCCCAAAACTTTCCAGACAGCAGCTGAAGTGACTGGCAAACTACTTTTGAAAATGTGAAGATTTGTCAAACAGCACCAAAGGTATTAGCAGAACAATAAATGCTATTCCTATGGAAACCAGGTCCTAATTATAACTACCTTTTGACCGCTGGTAGGTTATATATATTTATATTTTTGCCCAGTAATGAATTATGACATGGTGAAATCTGCTTTAATTATCATTACAGGTCGCAGCTGCCTGTCTGGTACTGATCCTATTGTTCTCTACTTCCTTTAGATGATTTCATAGAGAGACTGGAGGTTCCAGCTAGCAGAGGGCAGTCTGCTGTGTGTCTAGACCCTCTGCGATCATCTTCCTTCTGTGAATTAAGCCGCAGGTAGAACATTTTTATGTGCTGTAGAAAATGCTGCAAAAATTGGTTCTGCAAAGGGATTTATTTGAAGTACTGAGAAAATGAACTTTTTGGCAAACGTGGTAAAGAAGCATATTTTTCCTCTCAAACTTTATTTACATAAGTTCTTTAATGCAATGAACGTAAAAAGACAACATTTTGCAGTGAACGATTACCTTGTTTTGCTCAATTACTTGCTCATGTTGATAACTCATATTGAAATCCAGAGGATATACCCTAAGATAATAGAACATAACAAACATGCCACATTTGGGCATTACCATCAAGGCAGGAATAGCCGTACCGGGCATTGGGCATTACCCCTGGAGGCTGGAATGGTGGGGGCCTTTTGTTACTGGGGGCTGGTTCTGTAGCAGCACAGCAGATTTAAAAGTATGTCATAGTTTCTAGTATATGCAACAGTTTTCAAGCAACAATAAAAGTGGCAAGATAACTCTGGTGGTTAATGTACCTGCTGGAGAGAGATCAGGGGTTTTGTCTAGTGGCAGTTTTGACTCATTTAAGGTAGCAGAGGGCTAATATGTCTGCTGCAAAGAACGTGTACTATGCAGATCACAGAGCAGTATTTTATGTGTATAGCTCAGTGGGATAATGCTTTTGTCACAGAGCTCTTTTTCTTACTGTGCAGTTCATAAATTGCAAGCATAATCTAGCAACGTGAGCTAGGAACTGCCATCTGCATGCAAACTGCATAGCACAAGTTAGAAAGTTATGTTTTTTTCCAGTCTTTGAATATCCTAATTTTAATAAAATGGTTTGGGTAGAAATAAATTAGTACAGTCAACCCTAACCGCTTTGTTGTGTTCTCGAATGCTGAGTTTATGCTTCCCCATTCCAAGAACTTTTAAAAAATGCCTATCAGTATGGATGACATGTGAATCCTATGCATTGCAGTCTCCTTTGTCACCATTTTTATATACTAATTAACACACATATGATTGGTTGTCTCTGTATTTGTGTGTGCAATGTAAAGTGCTCCAACACCCCACTCTATTAAAAGAGGCACTCTAAAACAAATAAAATACATGAGAGAGAGGGGCTATGGAGAGATGAGAGGCACTGTTAGAAGGTGATGGTGAGGTAATCATTGAAGAACTCCAGTAAAGATTACCGTATCCTGGTCACAGAAAGGTCATCATTTACTATGCTTTAAAAACTAACAGAAATGAACATATGATGAAAAACGTGTTGTACAATGCACCGCTTTTGCCTTTTTTCCCAAATGTTATTGTGTGGGGCTGAGAACCATCCAAACCCCATTGCAGTGGTCAGGCTCGCTTGCTATGCACCCTATGAGCGCTTGTCTGAAAGAAATTACTAGGGCTGCTTTGGGGTCCCAGTCCAGCCCTGATTACCATTGGAATTTACACTCTAGACACATTACGAGTCCTTCTGCAAGTTAGATGGACCAGTAACGAAATCTGTGAATCCACAAGGGCACCTCTGATTCTGCATGTTTCATCCAGAAACATGGGCTGCTAATGCAGGCGAAATCTGTGGGTGAACTCCGGGAGAATTTAAAGGAGCACTTCAAATATGGGTGATAATAAGTTGGAAAGTGATTTGTCAGAGGCAGGCAATTTCACACTACAGTTCAACAAACTGACATGGGTTAGGGAAATAATGTAGACTCTGCAAATGTTTTTAAACATCAGCTTTCAATTTAAGCAAGTCATGTGCTGCACGCTAAGTGGCTGACATTTAATCAAAATTTCCCTTTTTATAAAAAAATATCGAAAACTAGAAACATTTAAGATTTGTTGTTGAGGTTGTATAAATCTGTTTGTTATTTGCTGTGGCCTCTAGAAGGAGCCTTTTACTTTTGTTGTTACTGTCTAGCCTACTACGTAGGAAATAGAAGTAAAGCGAGATTGGTTTTCTTTTTGATGTTTTTAAATTGCCCATAAAGAAAGAAAATGAAACTTGAAATCATTGATAGACAAATACTTTGTTGATTTATCACCATGGGAGATCCATTAAGATGTAGTGATGTGTTTCCATGGCATCCTGGAGTTAGAAACTGAAAACACAGTGGCAAGCATCCACTTTCTGCCATTGTTCACAATCCTGAAAGTCTAAAATGCACCATCAAGTATTTTTCTGAAATATGATTTACACGAACGGATTCAAAAGATTGGAATACAAGAATACTTGCAAAGCAAAACAAATTTATTGTCAAAGATTGAAATGCTCTTTTGAATCTATTTTGCAGTTTCAACTTTTATTATTGTCGTTTATCAATCTCTGGAAAAGTATTTCGTTTTTCATTCAACAAATATATGGGCGTCAGTGTATTCTGTCCAAATTTAAAATGTACCACTGCTGCATTTATCAGCATTTTTGCCACAATAATCATTCCCATCACTACTCCAGCTCAACTGCAGTACTAATCAGGGCCAGATAGGCCTTTTATTCCAATAGCTATTTGGTCTGGCGTCCTTGGAGAGCGACTTTGAAAGCCCAGCGCGGGCCTTGTGTCTCTGTCACTTCCCTCGGCTCCCTGAGGTTAATTACACCATGCAGGGGGAGGCTTCAGGAGCCAAAGAAAAAGAGAGAGAATGAAGGAGAAGCTACAGAGAAAGTGTCAGAGAGGGAGAAGGGAGAGGATAGAAGTAGTGACAGAGAGTGGATGGACGGAGAGAGAGAGATTGCGCAAGGAAGCAAAAGGAGAGGGCTGGTTTGAGTATTTTCGTCAGGGCTGCATTTGGTTTCTCAGACTGGCCTTGGTGGTAATGGTTCACCCACATTATAGTCAGAGCCTTTGTTAGTGCGTCAGACCTTACTAAGTAAACTTACAAGGGAGATGCATATAGGCTGATGGACCTTTTGACTGCGCTTTGAGTTTTTCCCACCATGAGCCCCGTACTAATACAGATCAATAACAAATGACAATCAATGTCATCAATAATCAATAGGAGTCAGTAATTTCCACACACCATGACCTATCGGCCATGAATAACAACACCGTTATATAAAAGTTAGAACGTTTATTTCCCTATACTAACATTGCTAATGTCATGTAACTTAATCTCGATATCAAATGATAAACATACAGAAACAATACAGCCTGACCAAAGCAGCAAAAGAATTGCAATCTAGTCAAAGCTTGAGCTACTACACATTCCAACGTTACAGTACAAATTAATAGCAAGAATAACTGCACAAACAAAATATTATACATTTAAATTCAGCAAATAAAAGACATCAACTGTTAATACATGTGAACTCCATCATTGAGAACCCTAACTAACATCAGATTAGAATAGCATGTTTGGGGTTCATGCAATTCAACAATTTAGTCACACAAATTTGGAAAACTATGGCTCTATCAAAATAGCGGTTGGTACCTAGAAACAAAAGCAAATAGACATAGCAATCAGTAACATTGTCAGTATACCTGTCCTCAATTTGGTTCAGCAAGCTGTGACAGTCTTCATCAATAGGACATCAATTCAGTGAGCAAGATGTCAGTATTCCACATCAAACTTCAGAAAAAGCAAAGTCTAGATGTCAGCATTCCACATCAAACTTCAGAAAAATCAAAGTCTCTTTACGCAGTTCGGAAAAGAATAATAACTCAATGTTCAGAAAGAAAGGAAGAGCGGCACAGAATGGCTTCTCTCCTCTTGGTGCAATCTGGCTAAGTTGGATTTCCTAAAACTACTTCCCACACCCTCATTGGTCAGAGAATCGTATGTTTACATTTAGTCCAATGAAAATAAAATGCCAAATCTACTAATTCTACTACTACATGGTTCACATGTCAATAATTGGCTCCTTCTTCCCACGTTCCCATCGTTTGGCTTGTCAGGTATCAATATTGTTGCTACTCATACTCCAGTCAGTGCATCCATTGTCTTCTCCTGGGAAGGTCAGTCTTCCAAACATTACATTATACATTGTTTCACTGGCAAGCACAGCATCCTCTAGCAAGCAGTTTCTCATGAGAATGAACTTCAGCTACAAGCACATCGTCAGTACAGTGGAAAATCACAATTTAATTCTCTAAGCAGACTGTGATAAGGGGTCTGTATCCAGGGAGGTCTTTAGTGCTTCTATCCCATCTATAAAGTGCTCTACACTATTAAATGTTTGAACAGACTGTCTTTATTTTTCCAGTACAGAGTTCTAATAATTCCTTAGAGTCTTCTATGATTTTGTATTGGTATTATGTCTCTCGTTTCTTTCCCCAGGTGACAGTTTCTTTGTTTGTTTCCATAGGACGTCAGGGATTCTTCTACGATCCACTCCCACACAGTCAGCGAGAGAAGGAAAGAAAACACAAGAAGTTTCTATCAGCTAAGTGTTTTCTTCTTTTTTAGCACTTTGTTCTAGTATTTTTACTCCTTGTTTTGTGCATGCAGGTTGGGGTGTGATGGGGGGGTGAAGAAGGAAGAAAGTCCTTTTACTGTGAATACACATGGGTAATAATTAGTGCTGCCCATCAGTTGTCAGGTTTGGTAGGTGTAGTCTTTGGTTCAAGGTTTTTTGTATTTCTTTTTGTAATTATGGTTACATTTGAGAAAAGAAAAGAAAAACAAGCCAAACAAAATTAGAATGCTAAAAAAGGTGCTCTGTCCCATTGGGTCGTGCCTCACGAGGTCTTTGCCCTCTTAATTTTTGAGTGCTGTGCTTCGTAGTGCCCCAGCCCTCCTCCCCGATCCCTCCTGACCTTCCCCACCAGTTCTGAAAACTGACCGCGTAAGCAGACACGTACCTGAAAGAGCCACATCCCTCCAAGGGTGTGGCTGGCTTTTTCACTCTCCCCGGTCCCTGTGGCTGCTTCCTGACTCTCCTGTTCTGCTCTCGTTCCTCCTCTCACCATCTTCTCTCGTTCTTCTTCCTTTGGTCGTTCTGCTCCTGGTCCTCGTCCGTCTTCATGTTCTGCTCCCTGTCCTCGTCCGTCTTCATGCTTGCGCTTCTTCGGTCCTGTGACCTCTGCCTCTTGTAGGGCTTGCAGAACTCTGGATAGTTGTTCCATGTGTTGTTCCCAGGTGTGACTATTTATAACAATGTCATCCAGATACGTGGCTGCGTAATCTTGGTGGGGTCTTAAAATTACATCCATTAATCTTTGAAGCGTAGCATGGGCTCCATGTAATCCAAAGGGGAATACAGTGAATTGATAAAGTCCGGAAGGTGTAGAGAAGGCCATCTTCTCTTTATCCGAGGGGTTCAGAGGGATTTGCCAGTACCCTTTTGTCAGATCTAAAGTAGTCAGGAACTGGCCTGACCTAGGCGCTCAATTAAGTCATCAACCTGGGGCATGGAATAAGTATCAAACTGTGACATGGAATTAAGCTGGTGAAAGTCAATGCAAAATCTGATACTTCCATTTGGTTTTCGTACCAAAATCACTGGAGAACACCAGGGACTAGTGACTGGCTCTATAATACCATCCTCTAACATATCCTTTACCTCTTTTTCTACCAGCAGTCTCTGAGCTTCAGGAAGGCGATATGGTTTCTGTCTAGAAATCATCCCGTCGGTGGTTCTAATTTGATGCTGAATCAAATTAGTTCTAACCGGGATCTTTGAAAACACCTTCCTGTTTTTTTCCACTACCAATATTTTTTGGGTTCTTTGGTCTTCGGTTAATTCTACTCCATAGGATGGTTCTATTCCCTGGTCTTCTTCCTCTAGTGTTGGGAGTATAGGAATATCTAAGGGTTGTGTTTTCATAATTAATAATGCTGTGTTGTTCGTAGGGATAGGGGTATCATTCTCATCCCATGGTTTTAGCAAATTAATATGGTATATTTGGCTTTTGTTTGAACCCTCAGGGATTTCAATCATATATGTTACAGGGGTTATTTTCCCCAAAGCTCGGTATGGTCCTTGCCATTTAGCCGGAAGTTTGTTGCCCGTTGTGGGCAAGAGAATCAGGACCCTGCTATCTATTGCCAGGTCTCGTAATTTCTTGCCCACATCATTTGCTTGTTTTATCTTCCTTGACTCTCTTTGAGAGGGGATCTTACTTTTTCCCATACAGAATGTAGGTTTCCTTTTAACTCTCTGGTATATGTCAGTATATCCTGAGACTCTTCCTCTCTCTCTTCCCTTTACTCTGCAGCCATATCTAATAGTGTTCCTGGCTGTCTCCCAAATAACAGTTCAAATGGATAATGTCCTGTGGATGTCTGAACATGAGTCCTAATAGCATATAATACAAAAGGTAACTTTTTGTCCCAGTCTTTTCCTGTTTTGTTTATGGTCTTTCTTAACACATTTTTGATAGTTCTATTGTATTTCTCTACCAGGCCACCTTATCTGGATGATAGACAGAGATACGTATTTGTCAGACTCCTAAAAACTGACAGACTTCTGTCATTAAGTGGGACATAAAGGGGGTTCCTTGGTCAGTAAGAATTTGTCTAGGTAACCTCACTCTAGGGAAGAAACCAATCATGGCCTGTGCTATGCTCTTGGTCGTCATACTGGTGAGGGGATTGGCTTCAGGGTATGTGGTAGCATAATCCACCAAGACTAATACGTACTGATAACCCTTAGATGAAACTACCAGTGGACTCACCAAGTCCATTCTTACTCTGGAAAAAGGTATTTCTATTATCGGTAATGGTAATAGTGGGGCCTGTGGCTCATTACTGGGGTTAACCAATTGACATTTGGGACATGCTCAACAGTGTCTCCTGAAGTCACCGAACACTCCTGGCCAATAGAACCAGCGTAGTAAGTATTCTTCTGTCTTGTCTCTACCAAAGTGACCTCCCCTACCTGACCATGGGCTAAATGCAGTACCTGTTCCCTGTAACTTGGTGAACAACTAACTGTGTTTTCGGTGTCCCCTGTTGTTGGACACATCTATGTAACAATCAGTTTTTGACCAGAAAATAGGGACCCACCTGATCTGTAGGGTTAGCTATGGCTGTAGTTTCAGCGTTTTTGAGGGTGTGGTCATTCCTCTGGCATACTCTGAACTCCCCTGAATTGGATAGAACTATTTTCTCTTCGTGAACACTCTCCACATCTTCACTTGTTTTATTCAACCAGTATGCTGGTTCTTTTCTGACTTTTGGTCATTGGATCCTTATTTTTAGTTTGCTCGATGTCCTCCTGGGAGAAAGGCGCCTCTTGTAACCTTGACTCCAAGGGACTTTGAGTGTTGATGCTATCCAAAAGGTACTGAAAGGCAGAGTAATCCATACCTATAGTAACGTCCTCTACTAGATCGGGAATCCCTCCTACCCTGAATTTCTTTTCCCATCCTCTCCAGTTTATTGCTAACTCTGCCACTGGATATCTCTTGCTGTCCCCATGTATGCATGTTATGACCTCAGTCTCTTCCCGTAGCCATTGTTACCTAGCAACCAACTTTTCATTAACGATGCTCTGGCTACGACCTGAACCTACTAGGGTTGGTTTGGGTATATGATTTACAGTCAGGCTACTCATGCAGGTGAGTTTTACCTCCAACCCACAAGACCCTCCCTCTAGCCAGATCTATTTCTATTGCCTCAGGGTTTGGGCATTTGTGGGGGAAATTCATTGATATGTGGCCCCACTCCGCACAATTATAACATTGAGGTGTTGAATGGGGTTCCTTAAGAGGAAAAGGCACAGTTGGGGCTTTGTCTATGGGAAATCCCGTATGATTCTTTATGAGTGGTGAAGGGTGTGGAGCTTTCTGAACTAACGGTTGGCTTTTCCCCTGGGTCACTTGAAAATCCAGTGCTCTATGATATGCACAGGCTAGCTCAACCGCAGAAGGAATAGTAACATCAGGATGTTGTCTTATCCAATTTCTTGTGTCCGTGGGTAGAGCATCTAAATATTGTTCTAATAAAATGGCCTGTAAGAGTTTCTCTTTGGTACACTCTGTGGGGTTCAGCCATTTACATCCCTCATCTTGTACTCTATAAAACAGAGCTCGGGGATTCTCTGACGGATTCCATTTGGTTTGACAGAAACGTAGACAATAACTCTCCCTATCCAGCCCCACCCATTCTAATATCGCCTTCTTTATATCGCCATAAGGTGTCAGCCCCTCCTGGGTTGACAGCTTGGTAAGCTGATTGTAAAGTACCTGTCAAAAGTGGTGCGATATACTGACCCCACTGCTCACATGGCCAATTGGTGGATGTGGCTACCCCCTCATAATTAGTAACAAAGGAGTCCGGGTCTTCTCCTTCCTGATATTTTTGCAGTACAGAGCTGGGTACTGTTGGGTGTATTCTAGTAGTATCAATCATTTCAATCAGTTTCTCTAGGGTCGTTTCATGGACCAACTGAATACTAGCTATTATAGTACCTTGGTTCTGTAATGCATTCTGCAGAGTGTCTATATCAGAACGAGCCTCCTTAACCTGTTCTTTCATAAAAGCTGTAGGTGCTTCTGCGCCTCTGCCAATTGGACAATCATGTCTGCTAGAGTTGGTTTTACCTCCATGGCTCTCTCCTCAGTACTGAAAGTTTAATCCCAGTTCTGACACCACTGTGGTAGGGGGGGCGTATCCAGGGAGGTCTTTAGTGCTTCTATTCCGTCTATAAAGTGCCCTACTCTGTGAAATGTTTGAACAAACTGTCTTTATTTTTCCAATACAGAGTTCTAATAATTCCTTAGAGTCTTCTATGACGATGTGTTGGTATTATGTCTCGTTTCCTTCCCCAGGTGACAGTTTCTTTGTTCTGTTTCCATAGGGTGTCAGGGATTATTCTGCATTCCACTCCCACATAGGCAGCAAGAGAAGGGGAGGAAACAAATAAGAAGCCTCTATCAGGTAAGTGTATTCCTCTTTTTTTATCACTTTCTTTTCTAGTATTTTTATTTCTTTTTTTGTGCATGCAGGTTGGGATGTGATTAAAGAGGGGGGCGAGAAGGAAGAAAGTCCTTTTATTGTGAACACATTCAGGTTTTAATTTGTGCTGCTCAAGAGTCAGTTGTCAGGTTTGGTAGGTTTAGTCTTTGGTTCCAGGTTTTTTTTTATTTATTTTTGTTATTTTTGTTATTATTTGTATATTTGTTCAACATTTACATGGCCCCACTAGCCAACATCCTCAATCCCCACGGTATCACCATCCTCTCATACGCCGATGACACACAACTCATCTTCTCCTTCACCCGCAACGCCACCACCGCCAAAATCAACCTACACGCTGCACTCCTTGACACGGCTGCGTGGATGACAGCCAACCACCTCAAACTCAACTCCAACAAAACCGAGATAATCATTTTTGGCCCACACAAAAACACTTGGGACACCTCCTGGTGGCCCACTACGTTAGGCCCCACGCCCCCCCCGCCAACCACGCACGCAACCTCTGCATCATCCTGGATCCCGCCCTCTCAATGACCCAACAAATCAACCCCATCTCCTCCTCATGTTTTAACACACTCCGCACAGTGAAAAAAACATTCAAATGGATCCCCACAGAGACCAGAAAGACAGTCACCCACGCACTCATCAGCAGCAGGCTAGACTACGGCAACGCACTCTACGCCGGCACCACACTCAAACTCAAGTGCAAACTACAGGGAATCCAGAACGCAGCAGCACGACTCATCCTCGACCTCCGCCGCCATGAACACATCTCACCACACCTCAAATCCCTCCACTGGCTCCCCATAGACAAAAGGATCACCTTCAAGATCCTCATCCACGCACACAAATCCCTCCACAACACCGGCCCATCCTACCTTAACGAAAGAGTGACCTTCCACACCCCCACACGCCACCTCCGCTCCGCCGACCTCTCTCTAGCCACAGTCCCCCGCATCAAACACACCACCACTGTAGGCAGATCTTTCTCATATCTGGCCCCCAAAGCCTGGAACTCCCTCCCCACCCACCTCCGCAAGACCCAAGACCTCCTACTCTTCTGGAAGGGCCTTAAAACCTGGCTTTTCGAACAGTGATTGCCCGCCACCTTCCCTCCCCCCCCAGCGCCTTGAGACCCTCACGGGTGAGTAGCGCGCTCTATAAGTCTCTTTGATTGATTGATTGATTGAGGGTTACATTTGGGAAAAGAAAGGAAAAAGAAGCCAAACAAAATTACAGTAATCAAAAAAGGTGCTCTTTCTTATTGGGTCTTGGCTCCCTAGGTCTTTGCCTTCTTAATATTTGAGTGCTGTGCTGTGTAGTGCCCCAGCCCTCCTCCCTGATCTCTCTTGACCTTCCCCACCATTTCTATAAACTGACCGCATAAACAGTCACGTACCTAAAAGAGCCACACCCTCCAGGGACGTGGTTGGTTTTTTCACTCTCCCCATTCTATGTGGCTGGTTCCCGGCTCTCCTGTTCTGCTCCTGGTCCTTCGATCGCCATCTTCTCTTGTTTCTCCTCCTCCAGTCATTCTGCTCCCTGTCCTTGTCCGTCTTCCTGCTTGCGCTTCTCTGGTCCTGCACGGGGTCCCTGTTCCTCCTTTCAGGTTTTCTTTCGTTGAGGGAATCCCTGATGATGTAAGCACCTTCCTTCGTGCTTACGTCCAACAAGTTCCGATGAGTCCCCCTGGGGAACTCACACATCAGCTAGACCTGCGTTGTTTCCTGGGCCTCGTCACACGGACATTTTATAAAACACCTAAGAAATTGCAGCTGACATGAGGCCGTGGAAATAGGCCCAGGACCTCACTAAATTAAGGCCTACAAATTAATGAAGCTAATACATAATACATAACCCTCAATATGGCATATTACTACATTAATCAAACAAAAGCTCAACATTTCATATTAATAATCCATTAATAAGTACAGTTCGTGAACTTTGGCAGCCACTCACGTGGGCCCATCTTCAAATGCATGAATTATATTTCTCTACGTTAATACATTTTCTATGCAAATCCAACACTCAAATACATGAATATTCATGAATTACATTCATTACTAAAACTCATTAATAAACTCAATGTTAACATATTTCTTCCCCCACTACCTCTTGGCTACTCTTAGGGCCCTATTTATGACCTGCTTTGCATCGCTCCTGCATCATGCAATGTGGTGCAAGAATGACGAAAACCTTATGTGAGATTTATGAAGCCACACAAGGCCACATTGCGTGGCTTCATAAATCTCGAGTAATGTAAGGCAGCACAAATCGTGATGCGACATTACTCTGTGGCAGGAAGTGAAGATTTTGAAGCATTCCCAGATTTACAAGACCTTGTAAGCCTGTGAATGTGCCAAAAAGATACACCTCCACAGGAGAGGCGTATCAAGGAGGAATATGCATATTTATCCTTGTGTTTTCCTCATTCAAGGTGTGCCTCTCAGGATTCTTCCTGTACAGGAAAGTGCCCCTTCCTGCACAAAAACAATCCTACATGCAACACAGGCACCCTTTCACCATAGGGCAAGAGTGCATGGTTGGCGCTAGGCTGCATAAAGGGTGCCAGTGCAGGGGCAAAGCCAGGAATGTTGGGTATTCTTTTAAATACTGTGCATTCCTGCCCTTTCCCTGTGACGCAGTGCAACACAGCAACATGACTTGCCATGCTGTCCTGCGCAAAAAATCCCATAAATATGGGCCTGAATGTTATCCTCCTCAAATGGGCATGCAAAGGATTTCTCCTTTCAAACCATTACAAATAGTTTCACCCTAAATAGTCCTCTTTCGCATAGCATGGGCATGAGCAGAAGTCTTCTCAATCACCACCCCGCTAGTGATGGAGCAGAAAAAGAAAGACTAACAAATATTCATACATCATGTAACAAAATCGTATAAGGTAGTGTGATTTTAGCTAAGAAAAATAATGTATGTGAGAAAATTTTCCCCTCGAGGTAGTTCGCCATTATTATAAACAAGCTTAAATTAATCATGAAGAATTGACAATGTAGTAATCCGTCATAACTGCAAATGTATTCTATGATTTTCTTGTTGAAACTGTTATATGCTTAGCTTAAATTTAGTAGAGGCTTTGGCCTAGTATGCCTGGTCTAAAATTTAACTGCGTGGTTTTCACTTGTATTAACAAAAACACATTTTTTACTTTAAGGCTGTATTTTTCCAGTAGAAATGACTAATACACTTATCTCAAGGTTTCGTGCTAGGCAAGTTTCATCCCCTTTGAAGCAAGGTCAGTTTCTGCAGATGCAGACAATAAAGACACTGATACAGAAATAATTGGCAAACTTTGTTGCTACTTGTGTTCCAAAGCTCCAAGGACACCTTATGCATAAATGAGTACTAAGAGAAAGACACTATTCATTGGTCAAAAGGAAGCCACCCCATGAACCCTCCAATGGAAGACCCTGAAGAATTTGGAACGTTTCTTACTTAAACCCACCAGACAAAGAGAAGTCAGCCATTTTCTTTGGTGCCATTTTGAAGCCAGATTCAAGACGCCATTTTAAATGACACTTTGATGCCTTTTCTCTGTTGCAGAGAAAGAGACTTTAATAATTCTCACCCTAGAGACTTTAACTTTAATTTTGCCCCGTCTTGTCCATGTAGTAAAAATTTGCCCCATCCTCCTTGCTGCCGCAAGGAAACTTGCTTTAACTTTGCCCATTTGAAATCTGCCCCATGCTGATCGAACCGGTACCTGAAGGACAAAGACTTTTCCTTGAATGCTGATTGTATTTGGTAATTATGAAAGGATAATTGTATTATGCATTGTGTTTTCCTTCTTAGGTACCAACTGCTTATTTTGACAGAGCCCAAGCTAGAAGTTTTCTAAATTTGTGCTGACTAAATTCGTTTTGCATGAAGTCCCACATGCCAATGCTAATTAGAGGCTAGTCGAGGTATTCATCTGATGCACCATGCTAAATTGAAATCTTGTCATGCTGACCGATGTATGCAATTAGTCAAATTCCTTTACTTATATTAGTGATTTGCATTGCTATAACCGAGTGCATTATAATCCAGATTTTGCGTAGATTGCGTTTCTTCCGTCGCTATGGACAGCTAGTAATGTTCGTATATGTATATCATTTGATTTTGAGACTTACTTATATTGTGCTAGCTTTGTTAATATAGGGAAATAAACTCATTAACCTTTAATAAACAGGTGTGGTTATTCATGACTGAAAGGTCATGGTGTGTCTAATTACTGATTTTCTGTTTAACAAATCTGTTGTTTGATCTATTAATTGAGTATTGGTTATTGATTGCAAATGGTTATTGATTATTGATTTGAGTGATCCGACTATTCTTGGATGAGGAGAACCCAACTCGGTTAAAAGGTTCACCAACCTCCGGCGTGTCCAAGTACAAGTAATTTATAAAGACTGGACGCGCTATCAGTAGATGGTAGCAGAGATTGATGGTTTCGCCCTTTGGGACCCAATCCGAACAATAGACGGATTCAAGTTAGAATTTTCTTTGATAAAACAAGTTGGAGAGATGATGATGCCCTAAATCCCCAATGACTTTTCCGGAATCTCGGAGCTTGCGAATGGAGGAAATGGAGGTGTGAGGATGCTTTCGGCGTTTCTAGTGACGGAATGAGTGAAGTTAGGGTTTTGCGCTTGCATAGCTTATGCCGCAGATGAATTGTGAAGTTTGTGAGGATTTTAGGGGGTTACGAACTCCAATCAAAACTTTAGAGGAGTGATACTCCAAAGTCTGAGAGTAGGGAAGTCGTCGTATTTCACATGTGTGTAGCGCTTTGTGCAGGAAAAATTGTCCACGTGGTTGTTGATGTTGAGACGGGCCCTGCGAGGTAAAGAGACTCCGGAGAATGTTGAAAAGTGTATGATTGATGTTGTAATTTGTTCGGTTTAGTAGTTTGATCGGGCGTGGTCAACAAGTCAGTACGAATGTTGAGGAATAAAAGAAAATTTTCGACTTTGAGATTTGATGAATTCTAAGGCGCGCTAGAATAGTTCATATATCAGTTGAGAGTAAAATTTGCGGGTCAAATTTTGCTTGCGAAAGTGGGATACCGAGAAAGATGGAATAACTGCCGAGGCTAGTGAAAAATCCCTAAGGTTTCTGAAGCGATTGTATTACCCTTCCTGTAGTAAACCGACAGATTTGTTTTCTTCTTTTTGGTTAGTGCTCGCGATATATTTCAGAAATTAGTTTTGAATGAAGTTGAATGAAGGAGGACAAGCCGCAAGACTTTGTCAGCCGCAGTGTGTGTGTGTGAAGTCACTAGGAGTCGCGCTGGGATAGGTTGGTTGGTGAGAAGGGTCGCGCACGGATTGGACGCAGTCCGTGAAGCGCAATTGGTGGGGAAAGGCAAGCAAAGAGTATTCCGGGAATTAAAGTCACTTATTGATTACATTTTAGGAAAATAAAAGACGGAAAGATGACATTTTTCAAAGCACTTAAGAGTGCCTTATGGGGGGATGTATATATTAAAGCAAATGTAGGAGAAGAAACACCGCCTGAGGGTACACCAGCTTACATCGTGATTGAAGAAAAGGGTGTTGCACCATGTCTTTGGTTAAAGCAATGGTGTAAATTAACAGAAAAGCATGGAAGTGTAGCGTTCACTATCCATGGGTCGTTTAATCTAAGAGTTTTGGAGAATCTAAGATTTGCGCTGTATGACATGAAAGTACCTCCAAGACCAGCACAGTTTGAAGCATTAGCAATTTGGGAGCAAATGGCTAGGAGGCAGCTACAAAAGAAATTTGAGACAAGAGTGAGAAAAGTAGAAAAGACACTAGCGGATGCTAGATGGGATAGTACTCAAAAGGTTTGGAGATCAGACATATTGCAGGGAATTAAATTGATACCTATAAAACAAACAGGAGTCAGTTTAGAGATAGAGAAAACAATAGAAATTCGAAAAGGTCAGACGAATCAGACGATGAGGAGTTCATTCTGCAATTGCTAAATGACCACCCACCACCATATGTGGAAAGCGAAAATGGCCCAAGCACTAATACTGCCCCTCCAGAACCAATACAGGGTACTGTAACACCGAATTTGAGAATATCGCAGAGGCAAAGTAGTCCCAATATGCCTTTTATACTGGAAATACCACAAGTTCAGAGAATATATCCTGACATGGCGAAATTGAAACCTGTCAATGATTATCAGCCACAGGTTCAGAGGAGCTATTATGATGAGCATAATTTGGAAATGACTTCTAATTTAATGGCGCAGGGAGGACAGAATTACCAAAGACCGACATTGATTCAAGCCAAATCAACACAAATTTTGATGCCTCAAAAGCAGATGCAAGAAGTGCCGAAATACATTCAAATAGCAGAAAACCAGTTAGACATGCCAGCAATGATGAACCATAATGTGGGAATTAACATGCCACAGAATTCGGGGAACAGACAGAATCCGGATGCAATATCTTTGCCTATCACTGTAGATCCGCCAGTGCCATTGTATATACAGGCAAAGCCGAATGTATGCGACCGAGGGGTAATGACACAAAATGAGACAGGAAGGAGATGCATAGAAAATACTCAAGAAACAACTCCGGTAGGAACACTGCCAAATAGATCTGGGTCTTTGTTGGAATTTAGTCCAATTCCAGCTTGTGCTCCGTCAACTGTGGTAAGGTCAAGTCCACCACTAATAGTACCGCTAACTTCAAAAACAGAAATGTTACAGAAACCATCAGTAGCAGTAGACATGAATGCCACATTAATGGGACTGAACGCACAACAGTTAACACAATGGTTGAACAGCCTGAACTCCCCACAGAGTACACCCAGCGGGAAAGGAGAAGAATATTTGAATAGAATAAGATTGGGCATGGAAGCAGATGAACTAGTAGAGGGAACGATGGGTCTGAACAGGTTAGAATCATACACAGAAGAAGAGTTGAGATACATGTGCCCTAGAATAACAAGAGAAGTAAGTAGCATACATAAGAGGTTACAAGAAATTGCAGACAGAAACAAAGTAGACATAGGTAAAACCAAACACTTGAGCAGAAGTTACAGGTTAGACTTTGAAACAAAAGATTTTGAACACATGAGGTCTGCAGGAATGAAAACACACCTTAAAGAGATACTGCAAAGCGCGCAGGTTTGGAGATGTTTAGACAAATTGGAGAGCAGGTGGGTTAAGAAAAAGGACAAGAAGAAAGAAAGTACCCCAGACCGGAATGAGAAAGTACAACAGAATGATGACCTGATAACCATGTTACCAATGAGAGAAACGGCAGGGGGAAAACTTGTCCATGTACCATGGCACAGGTGCGATATTCAATCCTTTACGGATGATTGCCCTAAGTTAAGAGAGAAACCGATCGAGTGGTATCAACAAACAGATAGATTTGTGAAACTCGCAAAATGTCTTTGGGAAGACCTGAATACTTTATTCAAAATTGTAGTTCCGGCAGATTTGTGGGAAGATTGTAAAAGGGCTGTAGGTTGGCCAACAAGTGAAACAGAAAGAGATAGGGACACAGGTGCACCATCGCCTACGGTAATGAGTTTATACCATAAGGTGATTGAGCATTTAAAAACAAAAGTTGCGTCGAAAAATGTGGATTGGCAGAGAATTGACAGAACAGCACAAGAAGTTAAAGAGTCGATACATGCATACTATGAGAGATTGTTGAAAGCATTTAAAAATTACAGTGGGACGGAAACGATTGAGGCAGAGGACATGCTCCATTTTGTGTTCAGATTTGTGGAAGGATTGAGACCCGAAATCAGCCAGATGATTAAAATGCATTTGATTTGTTGGGAGTCAAAATCGATCGATGAAGTGTTGAATTATGCAAAATACTGCAGTGATGAAATCGAGACAAAACAGAAAAGGTTGAAAGAAAAAGTTATGGTGATGCAGATTAGAGCAGCTCAGACAGGTTTGCAAGGTTTGCAAGGTTTCCAACAACAGTTGCCGCAGCAGCAACAGCATGGAAATGCTATGTTTCAGCCACAAATGAGAGGCAGAGGCCAAGGAGGTTTTGTGAATAATGGTCCTGATTTAAATACTGTTGTGATTCCAAATGGTATACAGGCAATGAAGAAGGTGATGCCATGTCACACGTGCGGAATCGTCGGGCATTGGAAACCGGAGTGCCCAATGTTGGTGCAGGAAGGTGTAGGTCAGCAAAACAATGATGTCAATACATTTCAGAATATGAGAGGACCGAAATTGAGAGGTCCAAATCCAAATTTCCAAAATAATGTGAATCAGATGCAGGGTCTACAACCCATACAACCACAGCAGGTGCAAATGCCCTGTGTACAAATGATACAATCGCAGCCAATGCAACAACAGTTTCCTATGGTACCTAATCAGCAAATGCAAATACCCTTAGCACCAATGAATCAGCAACAAGTAATGCTTCCTCAACAGGTCGCGGGTCAAGGAATGAATAAAAATGACACAGTACACCAATTCCCGTTACACAGTGAGAATGGAATAAACAATGTATGGGAGAGTGAAAGTTCAGATGAGGAGGGAAATTGTATGCTAGCAGCATCTTTGGAAGTTGATCTAAAGGGACCGTATGTGGAAGGAAGAGTTATGGGTCACAGCGTTTCATTCTTGGTTGACACAGGAGCTACACGCTCTACAGTCAGAAGTATCGAAGTACCAAATTTGCCACTTTCAGGGAGAACAGTTCCAGTAGTGGAAGTAGCAAATAGGTATCTGACAAACCCAATCACAGATCCAGTGCAAGTCAGAATTGGTAACTTTCAAGGGTCACATACATTTGTGGTGTGTGACTCAATTCCGATATCCCTATTAGGGAGAGATTTATTGTGCAAATTGGGATGCTCAATTATGTGCTCAAATGATGGAATTAAAATTCAGACAAACAGTGATGAGGAAGAAGAGGACAGTTTAGGAGGGGACGAAGCAGAAACTGTCGATGAAGAGTATCCTCTGATTACTCTTTATCCAATGCTCACTGAAGCAGATATACCTGCTGAGTTACAGGAAACAGTTGAAAAATAAGTGTGGGATATGACAGGGAAAGAAGTAGGATTGGTTAAAGGAGCAGAACCAGTGAAAGTGACTGTAAAACCTAATGTAAATTTTCCTCAGACACCACAATACCATATGTCACAAGACACTCTCATGAAAGTCGCTCAACTCATTGATGAGTTTGTGAAACAGGGAGTACTGAAAGAAGTACTAAGTAGTCCATGTAGTTCACCAATCATGGGACTAATAAAACCGAGTGGAAAGGTCCGAATTGTTCAAGATTTGAGAAAAATAAATGACATAATAGTCAAATGTTGTCCCGTGGTACCAAATCCAGCTGTGATAATGTTTCAAATTCCCTGTGATGCAGAGTGGTTCTCAGTCATCGACTTGTCACAAGCATTCTTTTCTGTGCCTCTTCATGAGGACAGCCAATTTCTCTTTTGCTTCAAATTCTTGGACAGAGTCTACAGTTGGTGTCGAATTCCTCAAGGGTTTTCGGAGTCACCATCAATTTTCAATCAGATTCTAAAGAAAGATTTGGAATCATTGGAATTACCATTTGAATCAACCTTAGTACAGTATATTGACGATTTGCTGATCGCATCCAAGACAGAAAATGACTGCACGGTTGACACTATTGCGCTATTGAACCATTTGGGAAGGAATGGACACAAAGGGGGTGATTCTGATTCTGGCGGGCCGCCCGCTAGAATTCCGCCCCCATTATACCGCTCCGCGGTCAGAAGACCGCGGAGGGTATTATGAGTTTTTCCCTGGGCTGGCGGGCGGTCTCCAAAAGACCGCCCGCCAGCCCAGGGAAAAACTCCCTTCCCACGAGGATGCCGGCTCGTAATCGAGCCGGCGGAGTGGGAAGGTGCGACGGGTGCAGTGGCACCCGTCGCGTATTTCAGTGTCTGCAAGGCAGACACTGAAATACTTTGCGGGGCCCTCTTACGGGGGCCCCTGCCGTGCCCATGCCATTGGCATGGGCACGGCAGGGGCCCCCAGGGGCCCCGCGACCCCCCCTACCGCCATCCTGTTCATGGCGGCTTTCCCGCCATGAACAGGATGGCGGTAGGGGGGGTCAGAATCCTCATGGCGGCGGAGCGCGCTCCGCCGCCATGAAGGATTCCCCCGAGCAGCGGTAAGTCGGCGGGAGCCCGCCGACTTGCCGCTTCTGACCGCGGCTGAACCGCCGTGGTCAGAATGCTCGTGGGAGCACCGCCAGCCTGTTGGCGGTGCTCCCGTGGTCGGTGGTGGCCGCCAGGGTCAGAATGACCCCCAAAGTGTCTCCTTCAAAATTACAGTTCTGCCAGAAGAAAGTTAAATATTTGGGTCACCAAATAGAGAAAGGTCGAGAAGAATCATGAAAGAAAGAATAACAAGTGTACTTCAAATGAGTCCACCCAAGACGAGAAAAGAGGTGAGAAAGTTTTTGGGAATGGTAAGCTACTGTCGCCAATGGATTCCCAATTTCTCAACTCTAGCCAAACCTTTACTGAAACTGACCCAGAAAGATGCGCTGGATGAAATAGTGTTGAAAAGAGATGACATGGATGCTTTTATTGAATTAAAGGAATGCATGTGCAGAGCTCCAGCTTTAGGTATGCCTGATTACACAAAGCCGTTCACATTGTTTTGTCATGAACGTGATGCATGTTCCTTGTCTGTCTTGACTCAAGCCCATGGTGGCATAAACAGACCAGTAGCATATTTTTCAGCTACTTTGGATCCAGTCGCAGCAGCCTTACCAGGATGCTTGTGTGCTGTAGCAGCAGTTGGTATAAGCCTAAATCAGAGTGAAGGAATAGTGATGGGACATCCTTTAACAGTTATGGTCCCTCACTCAGTCGAAATACTTTTGACACGTTCCCGAACACAGCACATGACCGGTGCTAGGCTTACAAGGTATGAGACAATAATTTTGGGATCACCCAATGTGCAGCTGAAAAGGTGCACTACGTTAAATCCAGCAACCTTGTTTCCCAGTGAAAATGTCAAAATTGAGAATGCCAAAGACATCGAGCACAACTGTCTTCAGGTGACTGAATTTTGTACTAAGCCAAGACCTGATATCAAAGACACCCGATTGGAAGAAAATGATCAAATTATTTTTGTTGATGGTTCATGTTTGAGAGATGCACTAGGAATATTGAAAGCAGGATATGCTGTATGTACAATAACCGGTGTTCTGGAAGCATCTTGGCTTCGGGGAGTTTACTCTGCACAGGTGGCGGAACTAGTAGCCCTTTACAGTCACCATTTACACTGACAGTCAGTACGAATTTGGAATAGTGCATGATATTGGACAATTGTGGTCACAGAGAGGCTTCATGACCTCTTCAGGATCACCAGTGAAAAATGGTGAAAGAATAAGAGAATTGTTACATGCCATCCAGTTACCAGGAGAAGTAGCAGTGGTAAAATGCAATGCACACTCAAAATCACAAGACTTCGTTTCTTTGGGAAATGGATATGCAGATCAAGTCGCAAGGTTTTGCGCATTGAACTGTACACTGCTCAGAGACGAATGGAACTTGATAAATGAGCCAGAACTTGAACAAAGTGAAGCCTTTGCTCTAAAAGTCGTAGACACAAAAGAAGAATTGAAATTCCTACAAAATAATGTCATTAAGGATGAGAAACTCTCATGGAGAAAATCACAATGCGTAAAGAAACCAGATGATTTGTGGGTTTCAAGTGAAGGGAGATTGGTTCTGCCAGACAGTCTTTTGACGCAATTAGCCAGGTTGTATCATGGACAAGCCCATCTTGGAAGGGATGCCATGATTAGACTATTCAAAATTGATTGGTTTAATCCCAAATTCCGTCAAGTTGCTGAAGCAGTTTGCCATCGTTGTGTCATTTGCCAACAAATGAACGCAGGGAAGGGAACAGTAGTAAATTTAAGCCACATTGGAAGAGCAGGTGGGCCATTCAGCAGGATGCAAATGGACTTCATTGAGATGCCTATGCATGGAGGCTTGAAATATGTGTTGGTGATTGTGTGTATTTTTAGTCACTGGATTGAAGCATACCCTACACGCAGAAATGACAGCCTTACAGTTGCAAAACTACTCTTGAGAGAACTAATACCACGTTTCAGATTCCCGATCTCTTTAGAATCAGATAGGGGAAGTCACTTCAATAACGAAGTAATCAAATTATTGTGTGCAGCACTGAACATTGAACAAAAATTGCATTGTAGCTACCGCCCTGAAGCATCAGGACTAGTGGAGCAAATGAATGGCACATTGAAATCGAGGATGGCGAAAATATGCGCATCCACAAACTTGAAATGGCCTGACATGTTGCCCTTTGTGTTAATGTCAATGAGAAACACACCTGATAGAAAGACTGGACTATCACCGCATGAAATCCTCATGGGCAGAGCCATGAGACTTCCAGCAGTTCCTGCAAATGCTCTTGTAAATATTACAGATGATATGGTATTGGACTACTGCAAAGGTCTGGCTGATGTGGTCCGCTCTTTTTCTCAGCAGGTGGAGGCAACCACCTTGCCACCGATCCAAGGTCCAGGACACGCCCTGAAAGCAGGTGACTGGGTCGTGATAAAGAAGCACGTGAGGAAGTTGTGTCTGGAACCCCGTTGGAAAGGACCTTTTCAAGTGATTCTGACAACTACCACCGCTGTGAAGTGTGCGGGAGTTCCCAACTGGATTCACGCCAGTCACACAAAAAGGGTGACGTGTCCCACAGAAGAGGAAATTGAAGCACTGAAATTACCAGCAACCGACAGGAAAGTACCAGGCACTGAGACAGAACAAAGAGAGCCTGAAAGTGAACGAGAAGAAATCGAGACAGAAGAAATATTTTCTGAGGAAGACGCAGTCGATCCTTTTGAGGACAACAGAGAAGAAGCCTCAGGAAGTGACAAAGATCCTGGAGGTGACAAAGAGCATGTCACAGGTGAAGAAGCAGGAGAGCCTAATAAGAGGAGGGCTTTCCCAGAAGTAGACGATACAGGAAAAGAAAGAGAAAACCTGATTGACCTCCTAGGGGAAGGAGACAAGACAGAACAGAGTGAAATCGTTCAAATTCTTCCAGAACCGGTTGCAAGTCCATCAGGTGAAAGCAGCGCGAAACGGAGACAAAGCATATCGCCAGTGAAATCAAAGACTAAAGAAACATTAAAAGAAAATGAAGGGCTAAAATTGAAGGAGAAAAGAAAAGAAGTGTCTATCGCAATAACAACATCGAATGAAGAGAAAAAAACAGCCAAAGAACAAGATATAAGTGAAAGAGAATTGAAAGGAGATGCGAAATTGAAAAGGAAAAGAATATCGAGCAGAAGATATTCCGGTCCAGAATGGGCATACACAGCCACTAACGACTGGTCAGACGAATTTCTATCTCTCAGTCTTGAAAACGAAGAAGCAGAACGACACTTTGGTACTTGAAAAGTGAAATTTCATGAACATTACCAAATAAGACATTGACAACCTGATTGACACAAGGGAAATTAGCTTTAGATGCAATACAAGTAGGAAAGCTTTGCATATATAGGCCTAAATCATATTATGACACAATCTTTGTGGGAACGAGTGAATGTAAACACGCGTTTTTGTTTCAGGCTAAATGGACGTTCATGTTAAATGGCCTAGATCCAGCTACTCCAGGAGTATACTATATTTGTTGACTCAATGCCTATTATCGCCTTCCAAAAGGATGGTATGGGAGATGTTACTTGGGAATAGTATTTCCAAAGATTTTTCAACTAGACGACTTAAAGAAATTTCCAAAGTTGTCTGAATTACATCGTATTCAGAAAAGAGAGACAGCTTCTGGTGTGGTAGGAGATATATTTGGAGCAATGATTCCTTCCGTAGGAGTTATATTGAATTCAATTAAAATACGAAAGTTGTCTACTATTGTGGATAACATGCTGACAAAATTCTCAGGAGCCATGATCCTGATTGATGCTGAACTTGCTGCAGAAAGAGCTATGACTCTTCAAAACCGGCTTGCTTTAGACATTCTTTTAGCAAAGAATGGCGGCGTTTGCAAAATGCTTAGTGCACGTCACTGTTGTTCTTATATACCAGGCAACAGTGGGCAAATTAGGAAAATGCTTACAAATGTAACTAACGAGAGTGCAGATTTGAAAGAATTGAAAGAACCAGGAATATGGGAAAAGGTTGGAAAAGGATTTGCTTCCGTGGAAAATTGGCTCAGCAACATTTGGAACGGAATATTACTGAAAATAGTAAAAGGAATATTAGTAATATTAATCTGCTTATTAGGTATTTGGGGAATATGGAAAGCTATTAAAATATTGAAATCAAGAAGCAAAAGGAGAAGAGAAGAGAAAGAACAAAATAAAATAGTAGAAATATACAGGGAAAAATCAAAGGGAACAAAAAGAAAGAGGGAATTGACTGAAGTGCCAAATTACTAAAAGAGAATTTTAATGAAATAAAATTTGTGATGGAAGATTTAATGTGATGACATAATTAGTCATCAGAGGAGGGATTGATGGAGCAGAAAAAGAAAGACTAACAAATATTCATACATCATGTAACAAAATCGTATAAGGTAGTGTGATTTTAGCAAAGAAAAATAATGTATGTGGGAAAATGAGCCCACGAGGTAGTTCGCCATTATTATAAACGAGCTTAAATTAATCATGAAGAATCGACAATGTAGTAATCCGTCATAATTGCAAATGTATTCTATGTATGATTTCTTGTTGAAACTGTTATATGCTTAGCTTAAATTTAGTAGAGGCTTTGGCCTAGTTTGCCTGGTCTCAAATTTAACTGCGTCTTTTTCACTTGTATTAACAAAAACACATTTTTAACTTTAAGGCTGTATTTTTCCAGTAGAAATGACTAATACACTTATCTGAAGGTTTCATGCTAGGCAAGTTTCATCCCCTTTGAAGCAAGGTCAGTTTCTGCAGTTGCAGACAATAAGGACACTGATACAGAAATAATTGGCAAACTTTGTTGCTACTTGTGTTCCAAAGCTCCAAGGACACCTTATGCATAAATGAGTACTAAGAGAAAGACACTATTCATTGGTCAAAAGGAAGCCACCCTATGAACCCTCCAATGGAAGACCCTGAAGAATTTGGAACGTTACTTAAACCCACCGGACAAAGAGAAGTCAGACATTTTCTTTGATGCCATTTTGAAGCCAGATTCAAGATGCCATTTTAAACCCACCGGACAAAGAGAAGTCAGACATTTTCTTTGATGCCATTTTGAAGCCAGATTCAAGATGCCATTTTAAATGACACTTTGATGCCTTTTCTCTGTCGCAGAGAAAGAGACTTTAATAATTCTCACCCTAGAGACTTTAACTTTAATTTTGCCCCGTCTTGTCCATGCAGTAAAAATTTGCCCCATTCTCCTTGCTGCCGCAAGGAAACTTGCTTTAACTTTGCCCCTTCGAAATCTGCCCCATGCTGATCGAACCGGTACCTGAAGGACGAAGACTTTTCCTTGAATGCTGATTGTATTTGGTAATTATGAAAGGATAATTGTATTATGCATTGTGTTTTCCTTCTTAGGTACCAACTGCTTATTTTGACAGAGCACAAGCTAGAAGTTTTCTAAATTTGTGTTGACTAAATTCGTTTTGCATGAAGTCCCACATGCCAATGCTAATTAGAGGCTAGTCGAGGTATTCATCTGATGCACCATGCTTAATTGAAATCTTGTCATGCTGACCGATGTATACAATTAGTCAAATTCAGTTACTTATATTAGTGATTTGCATTGCTATAACCGAGTGCATTATAATCCAGATTTTGCATAGATTGCGTTTCTTCCGTCGCTATGGACAGCTAGTAATGTTCGTATACGTATATCATTTGATTTTGAGACTTACTTATATTGTGCTAGCTTTGTTAATATAGGGAAATAAACTCATTAACCTTTAATAAACAGGTGTGGTTATTCATTACTGAATGGTCATGGTATGTCTAATTACTGATTTTCTGTTTAACAAATCTGTTGTTTGATCTATTAATTGAGTATTGGTTATTGATTGTAAATGGTTATTGATTATTGATTTGAGTGATCCGACTATTCTTGGATGAGGGGAACCCGACTCAGTATCACTATCACTAGTCCATGCAGTAAGTAATCAGAAAAACACTGATAAATGTAATTTCACAGCCATTTTGTACTGGAAAGTAGAGAAGGGAATATTGTGTGCACCATCAGAAACCTCTACCAAAAAACTATGTCAGAATGAGGCAAAATAGTAGTCCTGCCTACAATCCATGATGGCGGAAAATGTATTATGAAAGTCATTCCAGCAGATCTGGGAGGTGCTGGTGTTTGGGAGACACAAAATAAAATGTTGTATGAACGTACCATCTTTGTTTTCACTCCAAGAAATATAAACTGCAAGTGCCAGAACACATTCACATCATCTCAGGCAACGAATTACATCACCATAGGAGCAATCCTTGCACCCTTGGAAGACTCACTAAGAGACTATAGTGCTGCATGCTAAGCCAAAATGACTTCACTTCACAACAATCATCCTTATCCGGAAGTGAACATCTGCAGTCTATGAGAAAGCCCCCCAAGGAAGGGTACAAAAGTGCAGAAACTCAGCAGAAAAACTTATGCAATATCTTTGCTCACAAGAAAAAACAGATATGGGCAAGAATCCAGATGAAGAGGAACGCACTGACTTTAACTATTCTCAGGAAACACTCTCCATTGTATCTTAAAATACGGTTTTGTCGTCCGTCTACTTAGTCGTTTGTCAAATGAAACCATAATCTGCATTCATTCTTTCTGCCGCATACGCAATAACCAATGCCAAGCCAGGGTTAGTGACTCAAGTCAGTAGATGTGTCTCTCTCTTGCTACAAGTCTTACATATGAGCAAGTGCAGGATGTGAAGAAGATACTGATCCAGGAGCACTACATCACCAGTGAATCATGCTCTTGTGTGTGTTGATGGATGGGCAAGGTCGAACTGGCCTATAGGGCAATCAGGGAGTGCCTGAAGAGTTGGTCTGACAGGTTAGTGTGTGGGACAATTTTTTGGCTGTCTTGACAACGCAGTTGTCGCTAGGCAATTATGAATTATGTGCACATTTGCAAAGAGGGCAAAAAGAACAGATGGTGGACAGAACGCTGAACAATGGAAAGATTCACCCCAGTCACAAAGATCTGGGTTGAATCAATCTGTTTTTTTTGCTCACCACGCCACCTCAATTTGGACCCAGCCATATGCAAATCAGTCTTGACCCTGCTCCTCATGGGAACAGTCCAGCCCGAACTGTCAAGCCAGGTCCTCCCTGGACCGGAATCAAGCATCCCAGGACCGGTTTCAGGGTATCACCCTTCATCAGCTAGGCTAGCTTAAATCCAGTGGTGCAGTGAGCACAGGACCCACCTCTAGGCATACCCTTCTCACTTGGGGCAGCAAATGCAAAAAGAACAGATGATGGACGGAATGCTGAACAATGCAAACATTCACCCATTCACAAAGATCTGGGTTTAATCCATTGTTTTTTTTTACACACCACGCCACCCCAGTTTGGACCCAGCCATACACAAATCAGTCTTGACCCTGCTCCTCATGGGAAAAGTCCAGCCTGAACTGCCAAGCCAGGTCTTCCCTGGACCGGAATCAAGCATCCTAGGACCAGTTTCAGGGTATCACCCTTCATCAGCTAGGATAGCTTAAATCCAGTGGCGCAGTGAGCACAGGACCCATGATTGGGCATCCCCTTCCCACTTGGGGCAACAAATGCAAAAAGAAAGGAGAAATAAAAGTATTTCTCCATGATAGCACTTAGTTTGGGATGGGCACTTTTTTTGAAGCAAAACCCTGTTTTCTTTTTTTAGAAAGTAAGGTTTTGCTTCAAAAACATTGGGTGGTTGCATGGAAATAAGTAATGAAAAGCAGCGCTATGCCCTGCTTTGTATTACTTTTAAGTGATTTTCCAGAGCAAAACTAAATGATTACAAACATTTTGCATAGATTTGTGTCATTTTAGTGAAGCAAACATGGCACAAAATCATAGTAAA